>NC_134486.1:76416505-76726505 GCF_040206685.1 Ascaphus truei | reverse complement strand
AGAATGAGAGTTTGTAAGGGATATCACATAAGTAAGGAACGTATACAGTACATCAGCCCGCCAGTGCTCTAAATCAGGACCTCAGCAAATACCAACAAGCCAGGTTTTAAGGATATCTCTGCTTCAGCACAGGTGGCTTGTGACGGTAGGGGGAAGCCGGCTTTCATTAATAAAGGTCACGCCTGGCTTGCTGCCCCTAAAACCATATGTCAAGGGCTGAAGTGTCAGCTCTTGGGACTAGTTATGCGCCCTGATTTGTTTTCCTGTATTTCTGTTCCCATTTCACGGTCCCCTGCAGGAATGTAAGCTAGGGATGCCAGGTATAGTTAGGATCCTTGTTAGGAAATAGCTGCAGGACAGGGTCTTTGGGAGATTAAGGGTGGATATTAGGGAGCAACTAGGGTTAAAAAGTGTATTAAGTGTTGATGCCCGGGGTAGCCGGTAGTACTGTTATGTTACCCACAAATAGTGTATAATTTGCGGGTACCCGTCTGTACATAAGGACGGGGTTGGCTATAGAAGTCCAATGTAAGTCTATGGGGAATCTGTGCTCTGTGAGCATGTTATACTGTATGTTTTAAGCTTCATCTGTCTTTACATTATCTTCCCAGAATATGATTAAGCAAAGCGTGAGATATGTCTGTTCAGTTTGTTTATTATATGGAATAGTATTATGACATTCAGTGTAAATTTTCCCCCCAAAAAAATATATCACTGGATTTATCAAAGTAGAAAAAAAATCCTTTTATTTAAAAGAGAAGCTTTTATGCTACATGGAATTTTTATTTTGCTAAATCTGCCACTGACAGTTTTACACCACTATTGCCCCAATTTTATACCAAGAACAAACACATGAAGTACATCTAATCCTTATTGTATATTTACTTGATATAACAGCAACCTCAAAAGCATAAACACAATAAGTATTCACATCGCGGCCCCAAAGCTGCACTATTGCCAACAGTTCATTAAGATTATTTACCCTACTCTATTTCTTCATGCATCATAAAAGATATTTCTACATGCTTTAATCTTTTGCAGGTGTTATGAGCTGATCTTCAGCAATTATGATTTTATCCCGATGGAAAAACAAAAACTGTCAGGGTATAAAAGCATTCTCAGAAAAACACAAGGACAAAAAGCAAACGTATCAGCTCACTAGCCATGAAAATCAAGATTGGACCTGACTACCAGTGTTTACCTTGGCATGATGACAGGCGTTTCATTTGGACCAGCAATAACTAAATACTTATTTTGCACTGAATTAAAAAAAAAAAAAAAAAAAAAAAAAAAAAAGGTTACATTCAGGATTGGAAAAATGCACTCATCCACTTGCCCTAGGCAAGTGCATTTTTCCACCTTTCATTGACAAGTAAATGCTACAGCCTAAGCCCACTTCTCCCTAGAGAACACAGCCTCTTTGCTTTCCAGATGCACTTAAACTACTTCTGGCCAGAGGAGAGAGAAAGAAGCGGTGTGGGACTGGGACATGCTAGAAGGCTGAGGTTGGAGTGCAGCTCCCTCTTCCCATTGTACTGCAAGTTGTTGCAGGTGGAATCAAAAGACCAAAACTCCAGTATGTGATCTAGAGGATGTGGACGGAATCACGTGGTTCTTTGCTTCCTGCAGTATAAAGAGAGGGGAATTAATGATCGGGAGAGGGGGGAGCAGAATCTTATTGCTGCTGCCTTCCCTGCCAGACATTAATGACTTCTGCAACCTACCATGTCAGGTGTTGCAAGTGCTGTAGGTGGGAGAGTGTAATGAATATTGGAAGGTAGTAATGGGTGTTGGCAGGTCGCAGTAAGCGCTGATACTGGGTGCTGGAAAGGAGCTGTCAGTGGAGGCAGTGATTTTTAGTAGTAGGCCAACAGGAAGGGTGCAGTGGATGCAATTTTTGGCGGTATTAGGTGCTTGCAGGGGTCCTGGAATTTTGTTTTATTCAGAAAAATAATTAGTCTAACCTGTATATATTATGGCTGACTGGTGAAAGGCTACTGTATGTTAATGAATGAATGGGTTTTGATAAAGCATTGATGGTCTGGGTGTACATTTGCAATATGTTGTTGCTTTTAATAGTACAAATGGTTAAAGCTGCATTTAACATCATAAAGAAGAATTACAAAAATTACAACAAAAATAGATTGTGGAAGTGTTAATTTGGGATCATTGACTACTAGGTTGTGTGGTAAGCTTTTCTTGAACGTGCCAATTTCACAAACTGCTTAAAGTGGAAGACATGCCAATGTTGTTTATATGTACTGCAGGTATACAGGACAAACTTATACAGTAAGATGGAAATTGCCTTTAAATTGCATAATTCCTAAGCCATTCTTATTACTTTTTGATCCCACTGTGCTTTTTATATGTAATTATGTTGCTCTATCAATAAATTATCAGTATAATCTGATCGTTACATTTTCCATCATATAAATGAAGAATAAATAAGGACCATAGCAGCACATTTATTCTTACACTATTTCACTAATAACATTCAGCACATAACAATGAAATGCAAAGAATGAGAAAACAGAATCTCTAAGGAGAAGAAAGAATTCAGATTTATAAGAACACACATTGCATTCCACTCCTGGGCAAATACTGGTCAATTCAACTCAATTATATGAGGTGGTTGGTTATATAGACTGTGAAACATTGGGGATTACTGAACACACCAAATGTATTTGACATAGATTCTTATATTGCCACCCATGCAACAGTAGATGGATAAACATGTTTTATCTAAGAAGGCTTTAGAAATAGACTTTCCTCTGTAGAAGTACATTTACTCCAAATCATCTAAGTAACCAAGAAAAATATAGTTAGTTCAAATATATATATATATATATATATATATATATATATATATATATATATATATATATATATATATATATATATATATATTATTAGTATTAAGGTATGGAATATTTAAAATAGCAAGCATCCAGGATTAAATATACAATAATATAAATAAAGTTGTAATTACCATATTTACACATCTAATCCATACCGCAATTTGGACTATGCGTCATATGTACCAAGGAAAAAGTGGTGCCTGTCTGGGTCAAAAAACGACATTGTACAGTATGCATCAACGAAAATAATCTCATTGAAATAAAAACGAATGGGTAGAAGCGACCCCTCTCTTTGCGCATCTCTAACAGGCGATCACAATGTTTTTATTTTAATTACATACAGTAGTATTGAAGCAGATGGTCAACGGAGCTGAACCACATTTATTTTAACCCTGGGGACCCCCTGCTTGCCGAGATACAGGTCCCGGTATGGGGTGCCGGTATCTCCTGCAAGTTTAATTCTCCCCCGTCACGTTACCGGGAAAATTAGTTATAATGAAGTAATATCACTTGGCATTTGTGTAAGTATGAGATCAGTATAATACATTTAATGTGAGAAAGAGCCATCACAGGCAACATTGTTAAAGGCTTTGGAGGATCTGGACTGTACTTCAGGTGTAAGGTTTGGTGTGGGTAGGTATATTTGTAAGTAATCTATGTCAAGTTCATACTTGAAGGCAACTGTTTCTGAGGTCACCCAGCCTTGGCATGTTCAGATCAACAGGGAAATTAAGAAACAGCAGAGAGAAAAGTAAACGGACAACAACGAGAGGGCTATGTCACGGATACCAAGGTAGTGCAGAATGTAAAGGACAGGAGGGTGATCAACTATGTATTGCCCAGGTCTCCCTCTGGGCACCCCTTGTCCCCGTTGCCCCTCCCCCTTACCTCAGCTGCGGCTGCGGGTGTCGCCAGAGGGTGCAGACAGATGCCCGGTATGCCGGGAGTTGTGGTGGGGGCAGGAGCTGTGATCCGGTCGCTGGAGCTCCTCAGTGCAGGCAGCGGCAATCGACTCCCACATAGCTCGTAGCTGCCATTGGGACAGGCACCTTAGACAGTGACACTACCCCATCATTAGTGTCAGGGATACAGCAGAACACCGCGCAGAAGTTGCAGCCTGTGGTCTGGGACCAGACCACCACTGCAAGGCACAGAGACTAGCTTCATTGTGGGACAGTCAAATCGGATACCACCCCACGTGGAGGCAGACGTCTTCGCTGATGGCGATGGCGTGGAACGGACGGCTCTCTTCTGTCAGTGTTACTAGGTGCTGGAGCACCTGGCAGGTATCCCCATCTACAAGTGCACCAACAGTAACACTTCTTGTGGCCAGAACTGTTACACACCCTCTTGGGTGGGTTGACTATTGTGGACACCCAGTTGGGTAGGTGCCCAAGTTAGGATCCCGCCCAGGTGGAGGCACTGTCACCAGATGGATCAGGTACCCCCCCAGGCTCCCAGCCACAGAGGTTCAGGCCTCCTGTGAGCCTCAGTTAATGCACCACACACACAATAGCCACTATATCTCCCATAGGGTGGGGGGAAATTCAGCAGCTCACAAATATGTGGGCAATGACCCCATCACAGAAGCCTGGCTGAGGAAATAATAGACTATTTACTTAGAGTTGAGAAAGAGAAGCATGCATTTCATTGTCAGACATTTAATGGTTTAGAAGCAAATGGCAGAAAAGAAAGACAGTACTAATTAAAGATGCAAGTAGCAACAAGGGAGTTATTTTTTAAAAGGAAGCAGAAGAAGATACAGAAGGGGATTCTTTCTGCTTTTTTTTTGTATCCTCCAGTAAGACACTATTGACTTCTCTTTTACACCAAGTAACTGCAAACTGGCAACACTGGTAATGTCCAGTGCAGAATAAAACATAACATAGATTCAAGGGGGAGATATCAGCCTTGAACCAACGGACCATGGACTTGAAGTCCAAGATGGAGGATTTCCTCCAAATGCAAGCAAGCATGGATGACGAGATCCTAAAATTAAACTACGAAATAAAACTCCTCAAAGAAGGCCAAGAGGACCATGAAAACAGAGAAAGGAGACAAAATATCAGAATCCAAAATATTCTGTAATCCATCCCCACGGATGACTTGCTCTCCTATAGGTTTTTTTACAGTCATTGACCCAACCCGTGAGGAAAGGGAACTGGAGATGGATCTGGTTCATAGGGCCTTAGGCCCCAGATCAGACGATCCCAAAAGATGCAAGGATGTGATAGTTAGGCTACGCCACTATACTACAAAAGATAGACATAAGCTGCTGCAGTTAAAAAGGGGGCATCTTCTTCGAGAACAGTACCTTACAAATCTTCAACGACCTTTCTAAAGCCACGGTATCCATAAGGAGAGACCTAAAGCCTCTGACTTCCCTTATTGTATTGTATGTCTTATGAGAGAGAGGAGAGTCAAATATCGATGGGGCTTCCCATTTAAATTGTTGGTGGATCATAAATGGAAATCAGGTTGTCTTGTGGTATAAGGAAGAAAGTGAGAAGTTCTTACATACCCTGGGGATGTCACCATCGGATGATTTAAGTCCAATGCCGAAACCTCAGCAATCTGGATGACACGGAGCCCCCCCCCCCACGCACTTCAGACAAACTGGCTTCCCAGAACTATCAGAGGCCTACAAATAAGGAATAAAAATGGAAGAGCCCTATTGACTTACCGGCAATCTCTGGTCACACTTGGGGACTTTAAATGTAGCTGAAAAAGGGTCGGCTGTGATCCTTGGGCCTACAAATGCAAGTACAATTATAAAGATCTAGCACTGGGTTTTTGTCGCCCCGCTGAGACCTGCTGTACTCCTCGGGTCCATTTTAGGTGCAAGGAGCAGCTCAGCGCGTCCATAGTATCGCAGTGGGAGACCGCAATTGCGGTTCTATGGGAAAACCGTGGGTCCCGGACTTGCCCTTCTCGGAGGACTATTGCTGCTCATTTTTGCCAGTTTCGGTGTTGCGCAGACAGATGCGGGGATTGGCCCATTTCATTCTCCCTTTGGCCTCGTACCCTTTCCTTCCCTGCACTCCCCCCACACCCCTCGTAGACGTTATTTTGGGTGCAGTTCTAGGTCGACTCAATCCTTTGGCGGAACGTATTGTATAACTGGTTATATGTATATTTTTAGGTTTACTTGCTTGGACATATACCTTGGAGACTGTTCACCAGTAAATTAAGCTAAACTGTTTATTTTGATTTTATAGTAGGACCCACAAGTTAAGACTCAATTAAAAGGCTGACTCTCAGAGGCTACGATGAGGCTATGAAGTGAAGAGGTTAAAATTGCAACAGTTGAAAAGATTATATATCTAAGTGATAGAAATATATAGTACAGCCTCAAGGGTGATTATTGTTATAAGGCTATTATTGTGTTCAGGCTGTGAGCCAGGTTTACCTTTACCGTTATCAATGTATATAAGAATCTGAAGGACATTCATACACTCATATGTAAACCGAGGAAGTTTGGTCGACTAGGAGGACTAAGTTTAGATGAGCCTCTGCTCTCACCCTCACCTCCCCCCCCCAACCCCACGCCCTCATATTTGGGCTCATAACAAAGACAAGATCAAGCCCTAGGATCGATGACATTACAGGAGGGTGGCGCACTATACGGTTTGAATAACGTGTAGTCCAACTTTCCCAATCTAATTTTATTCATTTTATGGGTTTTGTCCCTTATTTGACATTCAGGCGCAAGTTCTTGGGCACCACCGGCCCGCCCCCCTCCACACCCCCACGCAACCCACCCTCCCCCACCCTGTTACAAAAGCGCAGTAAGCCCGCCCCTTTTTCACACACGGCTAATCCTTTTCAATGGTCTGACATGGTGTGTCCTCCCCACTACAGCGCGTCTTTGGGAACACCAATGTCTGCTATATCTCTATATAAATATTATGGTAGTACAAAAAAAATTCTGCACAGTAGGCTATTTTGTACATTTGGCTTCAGATTTGTTCAACAGCAATCGTTAATAAACAAAAAAAGTATTCAGGGCATAAGAAATGCCATCTTAACCACTTTATACCATCACAGGGACTTCCTAAAGGCTTCAGCCTCCTGTTCTTCGCAGCTTGAGCTTCTTAGTATGGCAAAGGTAAAACAAAGCCAGAACAGCCATTTATGGAGAGATCTTTCTGGCTTTAAGGCTGATCTGTATGGCTTGCAGCAAAGCTTTGGATTGTGCAGCAGGTAATGAGTAAATTCTGAAATCTGTTTTGTTAAAATAAAGACTTGCACACAATTACATTTTATATGCCACACATTACAACTTTAAACAACATTTTATATTATCTTTGACAGTGCTATTTCAAAGCACAATTGTGAAAGCTTTCTGAAGAGTAAAAAAGCACCAGCGACAAAGACATAAAGATGAACAAGGACTGCTGCCATGAAAGAAGTGATCACTATAAAATTGGCTCTGCTGAAATAGCGGTTTCTCACAGTCACAAACAGCAATTACAGGACATGCCAAATCAATAAAAAAAGGTTCAGCGAGACAGAACTGTTTTAATGTTTGTTACTTAACTTTTCTTTTTTGAACGAGAAATGTTTCTTTGTGGATACACATTTGGAAAATTGCAGAAACCAATGAGCATAAACAATAGCGATGTTCTAGAGCAGTTTTATGATATAATTGGCCTGTAAAAATGTACCTGGTCTTTTACCTTTATATGTGGAAACGGTATCAACAGTAACACATTGGCACCTGTACCTGCGTGCCAATCAAATTCCATGACAAACAGTTTACTACACGCAACAAGTCAGCACTGGTAACATTACTAGTTTAAATGTAATCAATGAGCCTTTATTATTACCATTCAGACTGAGTAGGTACACAAGCAAACAGCTAAGAAATGTACTCCCTTTTTTTCTTTTTTTAAGTACTGTATGAAAGGTTAGACAGCTCAGCTCAGCTCAGATCTAACCGTTTGATTAAAACACAATGGGAAATAAATGATAACAAGAAATCGTTAAATGAATACATTCCTTTATCGGTGTGTCAGGTAACTGAAATTACAGAAAGTGCAATTCTCAAATTACACATCTCGGATATTATGTCTTAAAGTGACCCAGCTAAAATAAACGTTAACAAAAAGATTGGACCAGCTTTATCGAAGAAAATAATCAAATTGCTTCCAATAGGATTTATTTTTCATTTGCAAGTCTGGCGCGGTTTCCTGCACCTGTTGTGCTGCAAAAATATAATTTGCAGGTTGTGCTAAACCAAAAAGCACTTTCCACAGCCCCTTCACTTTGAAAGGGTCATGGAGCCATACGACTTGGCTTCATTTGTGAATATGAGCCATAACCAATTTTATATCATTTCAAATGTAAAAGACCATGTCTTGGTGCTTAATGCAGAGCACTTCATATAGTGGACAGCTCAGAGTGCAAATGTGATAAGTTACCCACATCTGTATTACATACTGTATCACGTAAGTATAAGAACTACAAACAACACTGTTGTCCTTGAGGAATTCATGCTGCTAAACAGATAAGAGCCCATTATTACTAAGTGGTTAATGGACTTCAGTGTCTTCTGTCACTAGAATTACTCGTATGACATAGAACCGCTTAGTAAATATGGGCTAAAGCTCTTTAGGGTTAGCTCATTTGCAATAAGCTGTAATTGTTACTGTCAGTTTTATTTTATTCCGTGTACATTTTGGGTATTTAGCATATTATCATTAAAGACTATGTTCTTACACCTCTGAGCAGCACATACATAGTATTTTATTCTATTACTATAACTGCTAGAACTTAAACACTACTATATACAAGAAGTCAACCGTTGAACAAAGAGCTTAGTTCACAGTTAGTTTCAGCTTTCCAGTGAAGACTATGAAAGGAGGTACGAGGTCAGATCCTACCCTGACCATGTTTGTGTTTATTTTATCTAACACACATTCTGTTCATTATTTTCTCACACGTTCCATTCTGTATTTACACCTCGTGTCATTTCACAATTATTCATGTATCTTAGATTATGGGCAGAACTATGGGAGCTAAATAGTTATAACATTTACTCGCAAGCTTAAATCTGGCATTTTCCCATTGTGCAAACAGCAACTAATTTATGAAGATATACAAATAATTAAGACATATTACTGGGGAAAAATGTAGAAAACAAATATACAGTTTACATAGGGTGACCAGACGACCCAGTTTATCCAGGATAGTCAGGTTTTTTAGGGTACTGTCCCGGTGTCCCAACAACTTTTGCAATGTCCCAGTTTTGCGAAGGTCGCTGGCAGAGCCGTGTCGGTCACAATTGAAAACTTTGGACTGGTAGCAGAGAGGAGACGAGGAGCAGGATGTGTATGCAGTTACCCCTACTGTACTTCTCTGGCCACTAGGTGCCGCTCCACAGCTCACGCAGCTCCTCCTCTCCCTGGCTGAAGTGTGCTGTTAATGATAAGGTAACGTATATTCTATTTATTTAATCTTCATTCTCTCTCCCCCTAT
Source organism: Ascaphus truei (assembly GCF_040206685.1). Lineage (NCBI taxonomy): Eukaryota > Metazoa > Chordata > Amphibia > Anura > Ascaphidae > Ascaphus > Ascaphus truei. The sequence continues at coordinate 76,717,167 of NC_134486.1, read as the reverse complement.
GCCCATTATCCTCCATTCTCTCTCCCCTCTCCCTCCATTCTCTGTTTCTCCTTCCATTCTCTCTCCCCTCTCCCTCCATTATCTCTCCCCTTCCATCTCCTCCCTCCATTCTCTCCCCTCGTCCCCCTCCTTTCCATTCTCTCCATCCCACCCGAGAATGGAGGGAGCGGGGGAGAGAGACTGGAGGGAGGGGGGAGAGACTGGAGGGAGGGGGGAGAGACTGGAGGGAGCGGGTGAGAGAGAATGGAGGGTGCAGGGGAGAGGGAATAGAGGGGGAGGATGGGGGCGAGAGAATGGAAGGGGGGAGAGAATAGAAGAATGAGGGAAAGATAGAAAAGGGGGTGCAATTGATGCCATTTGTTTTATAAATAATGTTTAATGTATCCTAGTTTTTACATTTGCAAGTCTGGTCACTTTGTTTATACATCCAGATCTGTACCTAGAAAATTGCTATCCTTTTTCGCTCCTTGTGGTACTGTAATGTTAAAGTAAAGACACCGATTCTGGAAGATTTTTTTTTAAAAAATGGTTTAAATTCAATTATATTATGAGAGAAAGGAAGCTTTTTGCACATACAACATTAGAAATTAATTTTCTAGTAATGGAATTGCTTTCTATTCACACACGCCCTCTGGAAAAAACTAGCACCTTTTCCTTATGACTAAGCTGCCTATCTAATGGCCATTTTAGTTCTAAAATATAAAAACAAGACAAACATTTAAAGGGTATATATTACATTTCTATACAGAATTGGACAGTCTCCTGTTAGATAACCAGAAACTGGATTCCTCTTATCTGCTTTGTGTTTGTACTCTTCATCTATCAGTATATCAAGCATCATATTCTACCATTCCAACATCTTTGTTCCAATTTTCATCATCCATATACTGTATGTAACAAATAGGAGAGCAAATAGACTTTTGTGCTATTTTGCTCTGATTTTCTTTTTGCTATATTATTTTTGCAATTTGTCTTTTTGTTTGTAAAACACAACTGTTTGTGTAGCAATCAGTCTGCAGGCTCTTGTTTTGAGATTCGTTTTCCTTTTCTTTCCATTTTTTTACCACCACTACAGGATAACCAGAATCTGGATTCCTTTTACCTTTATTGTGTGACGGTGTATGACGGAAATATCTAATCCCATCACTGTACCATCCCTTTTCTTATTTTAATGTTCTGAATCCTGACTCGGTGATTTATGTTGCTAAGTATGTGTAACGGGTATTCCCTATGAATACCGCCGCTACTACCTGCTGTGCAACCTGTGTGGCTCTCAGGAGCCTAAGCCTCCGCTTGGGGAACCTGGGGTACATACATATCATACATCTCTAGGTGCAACGCCTCCACCTGGGAGGGATCCCAACGGAGTGGGAGGAGGCCCTCACAGGAAACAACCACACAACACGAACGGATATAAAACAGGACTGGTTTTACTGCATGGAAACACATATATCACTCAATAACATCATAACATCATCATGCGCCACGGCGGGCGCTAACCACACTGGGTGTCACGGCGGACACTAACCACACTAGGCGTCACGGCGGACGCTACCACCTCTAGGCGTCACGGCGGACGCTATCACCTCTAGGCGTCACGGCGGACGCTACCACCTCTAGGCGTCACGGCGGACGCTATCACCTCTAGGCGTCACGGCGGACGCTACCACCCACAATGTGACCCCACTCTGTGTCCAGTAACCCCCACCCAAATGTCTCGTACTCCCAGAGTTAAATACCACTGTGCATATGTGTGTGTGACTGCGCAGCCACTATGTTTGGTGATAGGCCTGGTTGGTGCACGTGAGTTGCAGGTTACCTGCCCGGGCTCCAGCCACGGGTACCGCGATAGCAATCCGCACGATCCGACGTTGTCCTCCACACCGCGTGGGTTGAAAGTCCAGCGCGAACAATGTCTCTCCTAGTCTTAGGGTCTTTGGTGGTGTTCTGAGCCCAGAACCCACCTCGCAGGGCCGCACGACTTCAGCACTGTGTCCCTGACTACTTGACCAAATAATGGGGCAGTGTCCCTATCTAGGGCCTGTCCCTAAGCTCCACAAGCTATTAGGTGGCTCAGGACCTAACTGGGACCTTGGGGGCTGCTGGCCTATGCAGAGGGTCACTGACCCCTGCATCCACCTCTTACCCCTAGCTGGTCCGGATCCTGACTGCCTGCGTGCTGCCAAAACCCCGCAAAATGTATCTAACTGGGAACAGGGGAATCCGGCCTTCCGATTGGCTCCCTGGCGTCAGGTGTCTCTGCCCCTAAGCACCCTGGGGGCTGGCAGTCTATTCTCGCGCATGCGCGAGCTGTCTGAGCCTCCCGCGCTGTGCATTGCCATTGCGCATGCGCAACAGCCCTGTGTATGGCGGCGCCCTGCTTCCCGAGCCGCCGGGCCGGTGGCAATGCGATCGCGGCCTTAGCGACGGCCCGATCGCGTCCCCGGCAACCGGCCTGCTCGCCGCTCGCGTCCCTAGCTACCAGGGATCTCTATGCTCGCGCTCCAGCCCGATCCACACGCGCGCTCGCAACTGGAAAGGAGGGGGTGAGTGCGCGAGGGGGGCCTGGCTACACGCGAGGGGGGGCCTGGCTACATATGTATGTGCCTAAGTGCATTTGCACATATCTGCATGTTGTAGCTTGAGTACCACGAGACTAGTATTTGGAGAATGCTAAATAAGAATATCATATGGGGAACCACGGGAAGAGTATAGGCCCATGAGAAAAAAAAATTACAGCAAAGTAATCTCAGTTTTTTATGGAAATCAAAGAATAATTTTACTTGACCTCGCTGTTGCTTTTGACACTATTGACCCGGCCGTGAAATCAGAAAAATGAGGCTCTGCACATCTGTATGTAGGCAGCTTTCCCAACAAAGCAGATGAAAATATATTATGATAGGAGATGGAAGAACACATTGTCCCATTGCTATCAACTGTAAATACATTAAATGTAAGTAAATAACACATTAACTGTGTTGTTAAAGGGTTATAGAAGAAAAAATATATATATATATTAATAAAGTTACTGCAATTATATAAATATACTTGTATGACTATATACAGTATATATATATATATATATATATATATATATATATATATATATATATATATATATGTGTATATATATATATATATATGACACAAACATATACATGACCATGCAAACATACATATTGACAATAAAATGTTGCTAAAATGAGCACCATTGCCACTCCTGTCCTGTACAGTAAAAGAAATAATACTTACAGTATTTGTATTGGATGCTTTTTGTTCCATCTATGGGGTAGATCTTCAGAAGTGAGCAAAATAAGGGCAAATAACATTACCTTCCCTAATTAGGTAACAAATATTATTTTTCCTTCATTTACCAGGGATCCTCAAAGCTAATCCTATGCATAAATAAAGTCAGTTAGCAAAACCATCACCCTTACCTTACCTATACGAACAGGGATGGTCGGAGTGCTGAGACTTGTTTTCCAATACACTGCCAATGGGCATTAATCAAACTGTAAGGCGCGTTATTAAGGCAGCGCTATTGACAGAGATTTTCATGTGTGTTAACTGAAGCTAATACAAATCTTATTATAATATTACAAATGTATCATTTTTACACTTATTAACGTTTTCACTTAATTATATGGTATATAATGTAATAATGACTGTATAAAGTATCGGTGTACAATAATGTATATCCATACATATCTCAACAATATTAATTAATATTGTTGAGGTATGTATGGATATATTATTGTACAGTACACCCATATTGTACTTTATACAGTCATGATTACATTATATACCATTTTAGATCACACAAACATATCACTTTAATCACTAAAAACCATAATCTAGTTTATGATGCGTTTCATTCAGACATTTATATGATCCCTATATATTCAGCCAGGTACCGATGAGCGTCGCTGCCGCGCATACACTGCCATTTGTTTACATGTGTGGGCTAGGTGAAATCTCGGTCCGTAATGCGCATGCGCAATTACGGTGCACAGTGTGACTTCACGCAACAGCGCCGTAGGTTGGCGCGGCTGCAGGGAGGAGTGAGACACAGTGCCTGCATATGTACTATGACAGATGACGCTGTAAAATGGTGGTGCGCTCCACGGATGGATTGCGTGTCACCAACACCACTTGTCTGTTTCTGCAGGTTTGTAATTGGTGTTTACATGGGTGAGTTTGATTATGTTGATTGGTTTGGGTATATATGTTTGTTCACTGGCACTCTTTCAATGCACATCCCTGAGGAAGGTCACATGTAGCTGACCGAAACATCGTATGTAGTGCATTGGTTTTTGTTACCTCAATATAATTGTCATATCTACCTGGCTGTGTGCTGTCTCTTCTTTCCGGATGAAGATCTGGTAATACCTGCTGTCTAAATATGCATATGGGATTAGCATCAGTATAACATTATTACAGAGTGCCTCCTGCCTTGCTTTTTTTCTATTACACCTATGAGTGGTGCACCTGCCATATATTTTTTGATCTAACTCATACCTTAGCCCAGGTTTTGAGTTGTGTTGGTACAAACTGTGGCTATTTCTATACATTTGTTGTTTGCTGGTGTTTTGTATATATCCAGCCATGGAAGAGTTTGCTGATACAGTGCTGATACATTGTTTGCTGATGCATGAGGAGATTGCTGATACATAGATATATTTTCTTCTATATCTGATTCTGCCAGCTTTAGTGAAGCAGAAATAGCTAAGATACGCTTTAAGAGCTATTGATGTCTATAATGACCTTATTAAACTAAAGAAAAAAGAGGTTGACTATTACCTACACGGGGTAACGTTGTCCCACTATCACAAGGAGAAGTTGCTGCCTCGTGGGTTTAGGGTTAAAAACCAACCAAACATTGGCAGGACAGATCTTGAGTTCTGCAAACGATGGATATCGATTCTGAATAAATGCTCGTTTGATTTGATTATTTTAGTCATTGACCAGTCCAGCAAAGAGATCATTAAAATAAAAAAGGAGATTGATGTTATTAATTCCAAATATGAGGCAACTTTGGAAGCTGATACGTCCACTAATTGGACTGATAAACTGCAGACCTCCATTGATTTATATCGTAGTAACCTTGTCAAATATAAGAGAGAAAATTTGAAAACAGTCCAATCAGATTACAAGGAAAGAAAGGTGTATCGCTGGTTATTAGGTTTGAGTGACCCTGTGACAGCAGCGGGTGGCCAGAGACGTGGTTCGTCACGTAAAAAACGAGGTGCCTACAACAAGAGAAGGGATTATAACACAAGTGACACAGATCTGTCTGATGCCACCGACAGTATCGCAGCTGAGTCTTTTTTAGGTCAAAGCAAAGACGGGCGAACCAAACCACCGTCTGGCCAAGGAGATACCGGAGAAAAACCAGGAGAGGAGGTCTCCAGACGGTGCTATACAGAGCACGCCATTGGCAAGCCGAGTGGATCAAAGGAGCCACCAAGGAGACGGTAATCTTTAATCTCTCTAAACATATCCTCAAAGCCGCAGAGACCAGTGTTTTGCTTAAATTTTGTTCCTACTTATGCCCAGGATGCTTTTAAGTGGGAGGTGGATCTCTATAAGCTACATCAGCACCTTAAATTTAAGGACTTTTTCTTTAAACCTGGTTCACCCCCTACCATCAATACGGATGACACCAAATTTAGAGCCAAGAGTTCTTTTGATCCACAGGTCTCCAACCACAACATTGCGACCTTCATGAATCTTCTAGGGAAGGAAACTAGAAGTAATATTCGGAAAAATAAAACCAGTTTCAGCGATGACGAAAGGCGGGCATTGAAGGCCCTACGTAACAACAAGGACATTATCGTGAGAGCTGCAGACAAATATGGTGGTATTGTAGTCTTGAATTACCAGGACTACAAATTGGAAGTGGAGCGACAACTGGCGGATAAAAAGAACTACAAGCGCCTATCTGGTGATCCCACATCTATGTACAAAACAGAAGTTGATGCCATCATACGTTTGGGTGTTTCCAATATGTAGATTTCGGAGGATACCAGTAAGTTCCTCATGCAAGATCACCCACGGACGCCCGTCCCCTACACTATACCAAAGATACACAAGTCAGCTACTCATCCTCCGGGAAGACCCATTATTTCAGCCAGATCCTCGTTATGTCACCCAATATCACAGTATGTGGACTTTTTCTTGCAACCACTGGTGGCACATATGTCATCATATGTAAAAGATACCACAGATTTTATAACGCATATTAGCTGCTTGAATTTTGACCCCACGGATTGTTTGCTCGTCACACTTGATGTGACAAGTCTCTACACTAAAATTCCGCATCAGGATGGCCTTGAGGCTGTTCGTAGCAAGCTTCAGCAAGCAGAGGCCTTTATAGGTCCCCCGGGGGAATTTATCTTCCTTTTGATGGAAGTGATCCTCAACAAAAACTGCTTTAAATTCGAAAAGAACTATTACCTTCAACTCAGCGGTACGGCCATGGGTTCGAACATGGTGCCATCGTACTCCAACTTGTATATGGACATTTATGAACAGACGCACCTTCTAAACGATGCCCCATATGCACAATAAACAGCTAAACCCCATTATAGCGCGACCCGTTATAACGCAAATCCGCTTATAATGCGGTTTTCACGTGGCTCCTGTTATATATATATATTTTTTTTTTTACATTTATTTGCAAACTGCACACTGCCACACTGCCACACTGCACACACTCTCACTGCACACACTCTCACTGCACACTGCACACACTCCCAGCACACACTCTCACTGCACACACTCTCAGCACACTGCTCACTGCACACACTCTCACTGCACACTCTCACTGCACACACTCTCACTGCACACACTCCCAGAACTCACTGCGCACACTCTCACTGCACACACTCTCACTGCACACTGCACACACTCCCAGCACTCACAGCACACACTCTCACAGCACACACTCTCACTGCACACACTCTCACTGCACACACTCACTGCACACTGCACACACTCCCAGCACTCACTGCACACACTTCCAGCACTCACTGCACACTGCTCACAGCACACACTCTCACTGCACACACTCCCAGCACTCACTCTCACTGCACACACTCTCACGGCACACTGCACACACTCTCACTGAACACACTCTCACAGCACACTGTTTTGGGCCTGCCGCTGCAATGCTGGGCTCAGGGAGAGCCCCCTCTCCCTGCCTGTATCTCTGTTGCTGTGGGGGAGGATTGAAGGGAGCTGATCCCTGCCCGAGGAACTCATAAACAACTGACATCCCAGCAAAGGCTACGTGAGCTCTCCTCCCCCTCGCAGCTTCTCTGCACAGATCAACTGTTGCAGATGCTGGGTAAGTGCTGCTGTGGGGTGTGGGGTGTGCTGCTGTTTTGCTGCTGTGGTTTGGGGGTGCTGCTGCTGTGGTTTGGTGCGACCCTGGGCTCAGGGAGCCACCCCCCACCCTCTCCCTGCCTGTATCTCTGCTGCTGTGGGGGAGAATTGAAGGGAGCTGATCCCTGGCCAGGAACTCAGAAACAGCTGACATCCCGTGAGCTCTCCTCCCCCTCACAGCTTCTCTGCACAGATCAACTGTTGCAGATGCTGGGTAAGTACTGCTGTGGGCTGTACTGCTGTGGGGTGTGGGGTGGTACTGCTGTGGGGTGGTACTGCGGTGGGGTGATACTACTGTGGGGTGTGGGGGGGTGGTACTGCTCTGGGGTGAGGGGGGGTGGTACTGCTGTGGGGTGTGGGGGGGTGGTACTGCTGTGGGGTGTGGGGGGGGGGGTGGTACTGCTGTGGGGTGTGTGGGGGGGACGGACGGGGGTACTGCTGTTTTGGGCCTGCCGCTGCTATGCTGGGCTCAGGGAGCCCCGCACCTCTCCCTGCCTGTATCTCTGTTGCTGTGGGGGGAGAATTGAAGGGAGCTGATCCCTGGCCGGGAACTCAGAAACAGCTGACATCCCGTTAGCTCTCCTCCCCCTCGCAGCTTCTCTGCACAGATCAACTGCTGCAGATGCTGGTTAAGGGTAAGTGCTGCTGGGAGTGGGGGGGAGTGTCCGGGGGCCTGCCATTGCGAAGCTGGGCTCTGGGAGAGTTATCTCAGCTCTCCCCCTTCGGCAGCGCGGAGTCCCAGATCACGGCAGCCATTTTTTGTTTTTAAATTAGCGCGACCCCAGTAATAACGCGGTCTGATCGGGTGGCCCCCGAGGACCGCCTTATAACGGGGTTCAGCTGTATTAGGAAATACCTACACTATATTGATGACATCTTCATAATTTGTAGCGGCATTGACATTGAATTACTGAACTTTGTTGAATATTTGAACAACATTCCTTCGAACATAAGGTTCACTCTGTTTCAGTAAGGAGGAGATTCCATTCTTGGACACTAGGGTGTAAAAAGATAAAGGCACTCTAGCTACCTGTTTGCACCATAAACCTACCGACAAGAATACTCTGCTGCACGCGTCTAGTCACCATCCAGCACCCCTGAAGAGGGGTTTGCCATACTCGCAATTATTAAGAGTTAAACGCATTATCAGTGATCCTGAGAAAGTGAATGATGCGTTAGTCTCTATGGCAGCTCGTTTTTTGGAAAGAGGATACTGTCCATAAGACATTAAAAATGCATTAGAGCGTGTTAAGCTAATTGATCAGAACACTCTTCTTACTCCTCGCATAATTGATGAACAATCTAATAGATTCAATGTTGTCAGTACATATAGCACAGCATCAAGGATCATACAGCATAGTGTGCGACAGAATTGGCGTATCTTGGCGAACGAAGAAAAGATCGGCCAGCTGTTCCAGGACCCTCCACTTTTCTGTTTTAGACGTGGACCCAGCATTGGGGACATTATTACACAAGCTGGCCCTGCTGACAAATATGCTCAGCCCAAGAAATGGTTAACTAACAAACCTGGTTCATATAAATGCCGGGGCTGCACTAATTGTCAATATACTGTATGCAGATTGGGCCAACATATTGTCATCCGCATAGTGGTGTGCGCATTAAAATTCGGCATTATCTCAACTGTGAGTCAAATTGTATAGTTTATCTGATCAGGTGCCCATGTGGCCTCTACTATATTGGCAAAACAGTCAGGATGCTGAAAGAGCACATTGCCATCCACCGGTCCACAATCAGGAAAGCGCTTATGGCTACGGATGATCAGGATTTCAAATGCCTACCGGTTGCTAAGCATTTTAGGGACATGGGGCATTCGTTGGCAACATTCCGTTGCATGCCAATTTTTCAAGTACAAGCATCAACACGGGGAGGTGATAGAAACAAGCTTTTGCTGCAGCACGAGGCGAGGCTGATCTTCGAGTTGAAAACCGTTGCCCCATATGGGCTGAACGAGGATCTCAAACTGGGATATTTCTTGTGACATTTTTTTGCCCAGTTTTTGTGACTTTTTTGTGACTTTTTTAAGCTTTTCAGCTTTTTGGACATTTCTAATCGTTTTCTCTCTAATCCTTATCTAGGTATTTTTGACTACAATTGGACGTATATTTGTACTCCATGGCTTTGTTTTTGTTACACTCCCATCACTACCTTTACTGTACAGTGGGTGTCAATATATGTTTTTATGTTGGTGATGATTGGTGACACGCATATATCTTGTATACATGCCTCAATACATTTATCATTAATTTCCCCAGGTTCTATGATGGCCCTAATAAGATATATGGGGTCATGATTTAGTAATATATGTGGTCTGTGGAGACAAATGATTGGTCCACAGACACGATGGATAGGCACAGTGATGGTGGTGCTCTGTGTATACTGGGCACATGTCCGTGCTGTGGTGGCAGCATTTTGGTATTTTGTGCTGTGCAGTACACCCAGGTACCGATGAGCGTCGCTGCCGCGCATACACTGCCATTTGTTTACATGTGCGGGCTAGGTGAAACCTCGGTCTGTAATGCGCATGCGCAATTACGGCGCACAGTGTGACGTCACGCAACAGCGCCATAGGTTGGCGCGGCTGCAGGGAGGAGTGAGACACAGTGCCTGCATATGTACATTATGACAGATGATGCTGTAAGATGGCGGTGCGCTCTACGGATGGATTGCGTGTCACCAACACCACTTGTCTGTTTCTGCAGGTTTGTAATTGGTGTTTACACGGGTGAGTTTGATTATGTTGATTGGTTTGGGTATATATGTTTGTTCACTGGCACTCTTTCAATTCACATCCCCGAGGAAGGTCACATGTAGCTGACCGAAACGTCGGATGTAGTGCCTTGGTTTTTGTTACCTCAATATAATTGTCATATCTACCTCGCTGTGTGCTGTCTCTTCTTTCCGGATGAAGATCTGGTAATACCTGCTGTCTATATATATATATATATATATATATATATATATATATATATATATATATATATATATATATATATCTTTGTGTGACACGTAACTTTTTGTAATGAAAGCGTTAAGTCCTATACTCATTACATTGCTTTTAGGCTATTCCAAGAAATAACTCAATGATAATCGGGGTCTGGATGTGATGTAGGGGCGGCTTTTGGAAGGTGCTAAATATTGTAGCGTTATTATCATGTGCCAACAGTAACAGAGGTCTGATGATCTCCGTTGTTAGGTAAACTGCTCATTACCATATGATTTGCATACAAGTAAGTCTAAGGTCCTTTAAAATGTAAGCATCTTTGGGGATATGCATTAGGGATATGGACACATTAAATTGAGATAATGGAACATTACAAAATTAGCGATCTTCTGGAGATCTACCCCTATGCCTCTTATAAAACAGAATATGACAATTAGTTTCCATCTTTACTAGAAACAGGTTATAAAGAAAGCAGTACGTATTAAGCTTCACTTGACTTGTTAGTTCAGTGAATGAGGAAAGACATTCAAATACAACACAGGATTTCATCAAATGCTAAGTAATTGGAAACAGTGTCAAAAATAAAAAATAAATGTTTTGGGGGAAAAAGACCAAACATCTATTATATTTCAAAATGAAAAGAAGAAAACGTTTATTTGACCTATACACTCAATTGTTAGCTTCAAATAACTAATCAATTTATTTTCAAATTATTGCTGTATTTACAATGCAAAATGTAATAGTCTAAAAATAAGTAATTACCATTAGTCTTTCAATTACATATGCAAATTGTTTGATATTTTTTTCCTTCAAACAATATTCTAAACATCTCTGAATAATTAGATATTCATTTAGGAATTCATTTTCTTTCTTTTTCCTATCGGCTACCATTCTGACACACACTACAGTATGTGATCAAAACAAGCATAATATATTTGAACGCACATCTGTGGAATGTAAATGTGCATTGAAGCCTGTTGAATATCAATTGTATACCCAACTTTGTGATCAACACTGATTCATATACTTGCATATCAATTAATTGGATAAATTACAACAACAAAAACCTTTGGCACTTGTATGACTCAAAAAAGTAAATTAACGAAAATTGTGAAATCTCATTGTTGGATATGTACTGTACTGTTTAACATATTGCAGTTCATTGAATACGGACTTGTGCATCAAGTTTGCAAAAATGTTGGGTTGTGTTCAACCCACTATAAAAAACATGCACTTCTTATGAGTGTATAAAGACCCGATGCGCTTACTTTACCCCGTTTGTAAGTGAGCGATTTGAAGAGTGTTAGGGCCAGATCCCCAAAGCCCCGTTAAGTAACTTTACATATCGTTAAACTTTACTGCATATCTTCAAAAGCTAATAACGTAACGTCAAGTCATGTTTTCTCCTGGAAACAGCATTGTGTTTACTGTACTGTTAATTGATAATGACTTGCAATGGAGGCATTTAACCTAACATCGCATATCCACTAGAGGCCGTTAAGGTTAACGCAGGGACTTCATGTTACATTAGTTATTCATACCCATGAATAACCCATTGCTACCCTGAAAAAGGGCTCATTCTCTCGATCTGGATGGGAAGAGGACATAGTTAAAGTCACGTTATTGGAAGCTGTAGCAACGTTGCGCTGCAATAACTACTGAGACACAATGCCTATGGTTTCTTCATATAATTAACTTGTGTTAACCGAAGGGAAAATAACGTCCATCACTGATTTAGGTATCACGATGTTACGAGCACTTATTTAATTGAGCTTTGTGGATTTAGCCCTTAGTACGGGAGAGATACCCAGCACATAAAATAATGAAATCAACTTTACTATCTCTAGCTCTAATTCCTTTTTATTTATTTTTAAAACCCACCAAATCCGACATGCTATACACCTCTCTAGTGAGCAGATCTGCATAAGAAAACGTAATGACAAAAGTTATATTTGATACACATGCAAGAATAAAATTAAACCACACTGCTAAGAATCTTGATAACTAGACAGCGCAGTTTGGCTACACAGTTACATAGTAGTTACATAGTTGATGAGGCTAAAAAAAGACATATGTCCATCAAGTTCCTCTTACAGTATGCTACATTTTTAGATAGATACTCTATCCTATATTTGTACTTAAAATAAATTGATACAGAGGCAAACAAAAAAAAAACAGTGAAATATCACCTAAAGATAATTCAGAAGGGAAAAAATTTATTTCTTCCTGACTGCAAATATTGGCAACCAGATTACTCCCTGGATCAACATCCTTTCCATAAATTACTTCCTGACTCCAGGAATTGGCAATCGGATTAATCCCTGGATCAACATTCTTCCCATGTTTACAGGCATACCCCGGTTTAAGGACACTCACTTTAAGTACACTCGCGAGTAAGTACATATCGCCCAATAGGCAAACTGCATCTCACGCATGCGCCTGTCGTCACGTCCTGAACAGCAATACCAGCTCCCTACCTGTACCGAAGCTGTGCACAAGCGGGGAGACTATAGAGCATGTTACAAATGCGTTATTTACATCAGTTATGCACGTATATGATGATTGCAGTACAGTACATGCATCGATATGTGGGGAAAAGGGAGTGCTTCACTTTAAGTACATTTTCACTTTACATACATGCTTCGGTCCCATTGCGTACGCTAATGCGGGGTATGCCTGTACTTATTTGGTATATCCCTGAATACCTTTCCATTCTAAAAAGATGTCCACCTTTTTTTGAAAATATCAATTACATCTGCCATCACAGTCTCCATGGGTAATAAATTCCACATTTTAACTGCCCTTACTGTAAAGAACCCTTTCCTTTGTTGCTGGTGAAATCTCCTTTCCTACAACCTTAAGGGATGACCTTGTGTCGTTTGTACTGCCCTTGGGATGAATAATTATTTTGAAAGATCCTTGTATTGTTACCGAAAATATATTTGTTTATAGTTATCATATCCCCTCTTAGGCGCTTCTTTTCTAATTTAAACAAATCTAATTTGCCTAGCCTCTCCTCATAAATCAGAATATCCAACACCTTTAATAATTTGGTGACTCTTCTCTGCACTTTTTTTAGTTCAATATTGTATTTTCTATGGAGTAGTGTCCAAAATTGTACTCCATATTCAAGGTGTGGTCTTACTAATGCTTTATAGAGGGGCATAGTTACGTTTACTTCCCTTCCATCCATTGCCCGTTTGATGCAAGATAAGATCTTGTTTGCCTTTGCAGCTAGTGCATGACTTTGGGCACTATTGCTAAGTCTGCTGTCTACAAGCACTCCCTATAATCTTCTACATCAAAGATTCTCCTAATTTTCCCCCATTTAATTTGTAAATTGCCGGTTTATTTTTGTTTCCCAAATGCATACCCTTACATTTATCTGCATTAAACCTCATCTGCCATTTACCTGCTCAAGTTTCCAGTCTATCCAAGTCCTTCTGGAGAGAAATTACACTCTGCTCTTATTCTACTAACCTTACACAATTTAGTGCTCAGGAATGCACAAAAATGCACTATTTTAGTCAGATTACTACAAAATGGTTCCAAAATAGCAGTATATAAAGGGCCATGTGATTTAGTGCCCACTGGTTTACTGCATGTGTTGGAATTTGCAGTGTAGATTAACTTTTAATGCTTGGAGAAATGTTTTAAAATGTTAATTTTTCACACTATTTTTCACCCCAAAGGGAAAAAAAAGGTAAACTTTTATGCCTGGTTCGTGAGCTACAGGTACAGAGTAAAAACATTTTAAAAGTACTATTGACAAAGGAAATGTTATAGGGAACCACAAGTGAATGTGACGTTACAGTAGGACATAACAACAAAATCTGCACAGAATATTACCAAAGAACCCTTATTGAAACAGGAAGTTTCTGTTACAGGTTACTGTACAATGAGCAAACAATCAGAAAGAATGGGAAACTGTCCTTGTACAGTATATTAAAGCAAAAACAAATATAAGCCATGGGTGCTCAACTCCAATCCTGAAGCCCCCCTCTCCCTCCCAACAGGACAGGTTTTCAGGATATCCCTGCTTCCGCACAAGCGACTTAATCAGAGGCTCAGTCTTTGGCTGAGCCTCTGATTGAGCCGTCTGTGCTGAATCAGGGACTGATTGAACTACATGTGCTAAAGCAGGGATATCCTGAAAGCCTGACCTGTTAGGGGGGCTTGAGGACTGGAGTTCAGCACCCCTGATATAAGCAATACGATATATATTACATTTGAATTGTATTTGTTGGAATAGAAAATAAACAGCTGGGTATGGATTTAGGCTTGCAACATATTTCAAAGAGACCAAATGATAAATAGCAACTATTTAAATATCACTGTGCAGCTAGTATATTTTACAAAGATGTCCATGGAATTGAATACCTTGAATACCAATTTACCAATAAACAAGCAGTGGATAGATAGCAATTAATTACAGTGCCACGGGCAATCAAGTTTGGTACAAAGTTAAATCAAAAAGATTTCAAGATTGCCAACAGATCTAAATGTTAATTAGGAATTCTACCTCTGGACAAAGCTCTTTCTTTAGTTACATGAGTATATGTTTTCTGTAACTGATGGCGAGTTGATTTAATTGGGAATGTGCAATTAGCTTAGTTGTAAATTATGTTCAATTTAAAGTTGAATGTTGTGCAATATTGGGATGCTCAGTACAATACAGTACATGCAAAACGCATAGGACTTGCTAAAAGTAAGAATGGTGATCTACTATAAATATTATGGCATACATTTAGCAAGCAGTAATATGCCACAAGACACCTTGTAGTGGCGTTAGAAACATTACAGCCCATTCAATTGAATGAGTTGTAAGGCGTCTTCTGGCTCCGGAAGGTGTCTTCTGGCTCCGGAAGGTGTCTTATGGCATAGCACCTCTTAGTAAATATGAGCCCTTGGGTCATACTGTACTTACAAAGTTGTAAATAAGTTTACTATAAGACACTGTACAGCACTTTAATGGGCTGTATTGTCATATGGCAAAGCACCATTGAGTAATTATGACCCCATTATGTAGAACGTTTCTAGAAAATAATTTAAGCAACAATGCCGCCGATTTTGCTTATTGATTTAGTTTTTTTCAATTCGAACCAGGGTTTTTCCACAGCTAAACCACTCTGTTTTAAGATCCTATTTGCAAGATACTTATCGGTTTAGCCGGTGTTTCTATTTCGATTTTCAAACATGTAGCCCGTGGTCATCCAATAGGAATTTGCGGGCCATTTTGATCCCAGATTGAAGCTGAAAAACTGGAAATTAAATAGCCACTTTTTGCTGACCGAAAAGTGCGGAAATGGAACTTCTGACTTAAAAATAAATGGTGAGTACATGAGTAATCTATATTTTATATTTAATCTATATTTATGTGTGCGGTATATGTAATTTTGGACCTACGGAATACGTTCACTTATAATGGGGCCCTGAAAAAATGTTTGCCTGGGGGCCCGCGCATGTCTAGCTACGCCACTGCTTGATACCCAGGTTTGGGTTGCCTAAGCAACTGACACTGACATACACCCGCACAAGCATTTATTGGGGAGTGTTATGTTATTATGTTATGTTGATGCATGTAATGATCCCTCTGGTAAGGATCATAAGGTATGGTGCAAAAGAAGGGCCTACAGCTGTGCCCGTGTTTGTAGAAAAAATTGGGAATCAAACAAGAAATAATTGTGCGTGAGTAATAAAAAGAATTAAATTGCTATGTACAGTGCACTTACTGTCTCTGGTCCCAGATTTGTTTTCCAAAATGCTAGGACATTGGGGTCCCATCTCTCTCCTAGTCTTTTTGGTTCACAAGACAAAATTACCAATAGATTTATTATTCCAAAAGGTTTTTTTCAAATGTGAACACTGTTGTGTCTGCAGGTTTACAGACTCTATTAAGGAAATTAGTAGCCATAGGTTGAGGGTCCCATATAGAATACAATCCTTTATCAACTGCAACTCGAGTCACGTTATTTACCGACTAAGTTGCGGCTGTGGAAAAGCTTATATAGGAATAACAATAAGACTGTTAAAAAATCGCATCACTGAACACCTGCGATCTACGGTATTAGACAGAAAGATAACAAATATCCAGTTGAACAACACCTTATGCCTTGCCCTAGTGAAGGGATTGAGAATTTCACATTCTCATGGTTGGAAACCATACCTGTATCTATCAGAGGGGGGAACAGAATCTCAGCACTAAACCAGAGAGAATTGTATTGTATTTTTATTTTGAATACACTGGATCCATCAGGTATTCATTTAGATTGGGAGTTAAGTCACTTTCTTTAGATATATCCCAATTGATGTAGAGTTCATCTCAAGTGTCCTTTTCATGGCAGTAGCTTTTGTCTCCACTCCTCTATTGTTAGTGACTGTGCTGCCATATATCTTTACCATACAGTATGTACAGTATATGTATTTTTATGGTTAGCCACTAGGGTAGTGGGTTGTGCAGTTTGAGTATGGGGACACGTACCAGTGTTTGATTTTGATGTCTTATTTTGACTACATTATTCTTATTATTCATACAACGTTTCTCCTTTATGTGCTGTGCTCTAGTGTTTATTGTTATGTTCCACCTGGACATCTCTCTCAACGTCTATAATTGTGGCATGTATTTCTCCGAACTACGTTGATTATTACATCTAGAATTGTGGTATGTTATATATCTTTTGTATCCGATATTTATAATACGTAAATGTATTTCATCAGAGGTTGCATTTTTTTTTATTAAGGATGCTATATTAATATGGCTGTTTTTTAAATAGTTTGATCTGTTAAGTAATTCCAAATCTGTTTTTGCTTTTTTGAGTGCTGTGCACCACCGCTTCTACCATTTGTCTCATACATACGTATCATATACTTTAATGTGGGTGTACAGTAATGTTTATTGTATATTGTATCAGTGCGTGGACCGGACTCCAGGCTTTGAGTTTTGCACGAGTTATCACTTTATGTGATCCATAGCTTTGTAAATGAATTGATTAAGTTACCATGGCCCTGGCGTCTGGTTTCCATGAACTTAGTATGGCGATTCCCTTCCGCTAGAGTTGACACCCCCTTTGCATCCGCTGTCACTGACATTTAAGCGAGCGCGTCATTAGCAAGGGGGGAGTGACTATATAACAGCTGTGAATCTGTGTTACTCTTTGACAAAGTGCCCCGGGGGTGCGAAACGCGTTAGAGAAACTGCGTTCTCTTTTTTACTCCATGGCATTGGCCGAATAAAATGTATTTTATGCGCACAGTCTGTTTTTGCTTTTCCGGTTGCTGTGCACTGTTTCTACCATTTATCTCTTTTATATATATATATATATATATATATATATATATATATATATATATACATATATATGCATGTAACAGGGGATTTATCCCTGTTATGGACATGTGCCTCTAATCCAGCAGTGTGGTGGTTAACTGCTGGTAGTCCATTAACCAACACCACCTGGCTGATTAGGTTTGTTAGAAAAGCCTGCCCTTGAAACAGGAAGGGAGATTTTTCCTGAGTCTCAGAAATTGTGGGACTGACTATAGGAACAGATGTCTTGAGCCTGCCAGAAGAAACTGCACGCTGCATGCAAGACACAGGGGAAAGCACTTATGAACCTGAATGCTGATATAGCCTGAGGAAAAAGGCAGCAACACAGGAACAGAGAAGACTTTCCCTCCAACTACAAGAAAACAGATAAGACTTTCCTTTATAAGACTTTTTGTATATCTGCACATATCAAGATATATGTTTGGGGCTGGGAGACATGCTAATCTAAAGGGAATTGTAGACTGCATAGGTTTCACTAGAAATACTCCCAAGTGGAACAGAAGCTTTGTTTGATCCCTTATTTGCATATGTTTGGATGATTTTCTTATGTTAAGGAAACAGGCGCAATAAAAGCCTTATTTAATTTCACCTTAAAAAGTCTCAATTGCATACCTCTGCGCACATCCTCCTACAATGCATTATATACTTTTATCTGTGTGTAACCCCTCTTGTATTTACCTCAGACTAACACCTACTGCTGAGGCGGGGACCAGCATCCTCCTTTATGTACTGTATATGCTACCCCGCATGTAGCCATAGTTCAGACAAAGGGGAGCAGACTACAGTAATGTTTATAGTATAACAGTATTTATGAAGTAAGTAGCAATGGACACTCTGGTACCTTATGAATCTTACCAGAGAGGTCATCACATGCATCAGCATAACCTAATAACATAACACTCCCCAATAAATGCTTGCATGGGTGTATGTCAGTGTCAGTTGCTTCGGCCACCCAATCCTGGTTTTCAAGGTCTGTGTAATAGTGCCGGCACACCGTTGGAGCTCTTAAATAGTATTTGTGTAACAGACCTGTACATCACAAATGCTTCGGTACCCCTTTTCTTGGAGATTGTTGTGAACCGCTTCTACCATTTGTCTCTTCGATCATTTACCTGCTGGGAGCACGCCCATGGAGTACCAGGTGGATTTCAACATGTGAATTATCTGGAGCGTTATGGTTTTTTTATCTGCTCAATTTAACTACTAGTTCTTTCAAATGTCCATGAACTGAGGGGGGGTTCTTCCCTGACCCAGGAAATGCTGAGTAATTGGCATCAGCCATGTGTCGGTGAGTTCCCATTAACTCTCAGTATGCTTATGTTTGTGAATGTCATATGTACTTACACAAGGGCTTGTGCATTTATGCATTACTTTCATACTCACTATCACATATGATACTAGAATTCTCTGCAATTACCCTGCATTACATGCTGACTATCTTCTTATTGGTGCTAACTGGACAGCTGGTATTATCAGCATGAATGACTTGTTGAATATTTTGGATTTCCATTTTTATGAGACCTACAATCAACTTGACTCTGATGCACCATTTCCTAGTAGGTCTGCTACTATCTCTTGTGATACATACTGTATATATATATATATATATATATATATATATATATATATATATATATATATATATATATATATATATATATAGTGGTTGACAAATCACCAAAAAATCTACTCGCCACACAAAAAAATCTACTCGCCACCTAGTACCAAACGTGTGCTGCTTGGGCCAATATTTACTCGCCCCGTGGGTTAAATCCACTCGCCCGGGGCGAGCAAATGTATAGGTTTGTCGAACACTGTATATATATATATATATATATATATATATATATATATATATATATATATATATATAGCTAGCCTTTATTGAGGAATGAAGTAGCCAATTTGATCGTGCTAAGCACATGAATTGAATTTTTTTCCGAATGTACTTGCATTACATTCCTATTTATAAGGAGCTATCATCACTGACTTGACGGTCCTTGTCTCAGAGAGTGAGATGTCACTGCAGAAGAGGAATTGCAAAATAGGATTAGCAAAGATTACTGCAAACTATATCATCTCTTTGATTATGCGTAAGATAACACTCCCAACGTCAGATAATGCTAGTGTATTACTCCTAATGACCTGTGACTTTATGTACTTGTCATGAATGTGTCTTTCTTGTAGAATAATATAGCCTACAAATCTCAGGCTCCTTTATTACTTTCTGTAAATTACCAGTCCATGATATAATAGTAGTTGCTTTTCTCCGTTATATTTTAAATTCCTTGGTTCAGTCTCAACACATGGATCTCCAAATAAAGCATCCATTTTTCAACCTATGCTTTACATGCTATCATTTGGTAAACCTTGTTTTCAATTAGATTGGCCATAGCACTTGAGCACACACTTAAAGCATGTTATGTTTCAGTAGAGATTACATTAGCAGAAAATTATGGATCATAACAAATTATTTTGAAATCTTTGTTGCTTCTGGTAGGTGCAGAATATTAAATAAAGTATATGAGGAGTAATGGTACAGTAACTGAACACAAGTTCAAGAAACAGGAGACTATTTTTCCTACTTCTATTTTTCCTACGTCAGGAGTTCCCAAGTATTATTATTATTATTATTATTATAACCACTGTAAGTGAAATACATACCATGGCACCCGAAACATGCTAAAGTATACCTAAAGAAAACAGCTCCTTAACCAGGGTGTGGTTTTGTGAGGCTTAGAGTGACAGCCACAGGACTGAAAGTGGGGCGTCACTCATTTTAACACTGGTGAGCGTTTCAACCCCCTCTGAACCTCTCTATCTCCCTGGTGTATACAGATATCCCCTTGCAGTAGCCTTTGGAACACACTTATGAATAGAAGTGGAGGGAGCCACCCCATGTCTGGTATGGCCTTGAGGGGGTGACACAACCCTTAAAATAAAATAAATCCACTGGGTGACACCTCTTTTCATGCCTTGAGAATCTTTCTTTGTGATAGTGATTACAAAAGATAAAACGCAGACAGCTACTACTTGTGCAATAGCTCCACCCCTTATGGTATGGGGCTAGGACAGGCCTTGGGGTTATATTGCCCTTCTGCATACCACTTGGTACGTGGGTCTCCTTTCTCCTGCCATAGGCCCAATATTGGATAAAATCCATAGGAGACTGCCGCCACACGTAGGACTTCTTATCAGCTCGTTCAGTGAGACTTAATATTTCATAGAATTGAAGTTGCTCATATTTAAAGACTGTACGAAGGCAAGTTCCTTCAGTATTAATTGATTTCACTATACTGTACAAAAAAAATAGTGAAATAAAAAATAATAAAATAATGCTTAATGCAAAACATGAACATTTGTAATGCTTTTAAAAACCTTTTAAGTGAATCATTTTGTTTGAATCAACTAATTCAACCAGCAGAATTAAACACATTCAACAAATTAATTGCTATTACATATGTAGCCATGGCTGGGCCAGCTACCTTTCTGCCTTCCCTGTTATGTAAGTTCTAGTAAGATCCAGGCAGTGGCAGGCTATCCTGTGGGGGTTTCCCCTCCTCCTACAGCCTCTGAGTGGCAGAAGTGGAGATGACATGGGAGTCTGTGTATGTCCAATAAGGATGCAGATCCTGTGCCCATCCCTTTTGCACCAAAGAGGCGGTGTCCTAAATTATAGAGATTAACCCAGCCCTCACATGGTGGGTTCAGGCAGTTCCCTCTTCCCCTTCAAAGGATGAGGATGTAAGCCAAGTCTGCTCCCGGCTGGGAGGGAGACATGTGCTCAGTCCCCCCCCCCCCTCCCTGGGTGCATTCCACTACTCTAGTGAGGCCTCATCATTACCAGCAGGCCTACACCATCCAGGAAATGTAAAAAAACACTAGATGGCGCTCTACTGCACCACAGACAGTGATAATTAAATTTGTGCAAAAATTGTGCAGTGAAATCAAATAAACATAATAAACAGTGAATAATATTAACAGTGAAATAAAGGCAAAAACAACTTATCACTCGACCCCGGCAAAAGACTGTTCCAGAAGTCTCGCAGAAGTGGTGTAGATGAAGTTCCAGGGGAGCGTCGCCGTATGCCAAAAAAGAGAAAACAGTGGATAGTGTAATATTGCAAAAAACAATCAATAAAATGTGATTTTTACAAGTTCCTACTCACAAAAGTAGCAGGAACACAAGCATGTGAGTCAATAATACTCTGTGATGCAGCCCGTTCCGGAGGTTTGGTATATGGGTCAGCACATCTTGAAAAAGCAGAAAACAGCCATAGTGTAGATAGAAATAAACTTTATCTAGCATAAAAGACAATTGGAGGCTTACGGCTTTAGGAGGTTTAAACAGCGTTTGGGATACAATCTTTGCTACAGCGTGGATCGTCTCGTGTAGTGGTTCCTGCAGACGGCGTCCGCGAACGTCACTTCCGGATTGTGTCGTCACTTCTCGCCGAAACGGAGGACCATGGACCAGGACCCGAGTCGGGCTTTCGTCGCCATCTTGGTAGAGGAAACAAGCAAGGGAACTCTCATGGTCCTCCGTTTCGGCGAGAAGTGACGACACAATCCGGAAGTGACGTTCACGGACGCCGTCTGCAGGAACCACTACACGAGACGATCCACGCTGTAGCAAAGATTGTATCCCAAACGCTGTTTAAACCTCCTAAAGCCGTAAGCCTCCAATTGTCTTTTATGCTAGATAAAGTTTATTTCTATCTACACTATGGCTGTTTTCTGCTTTTTCAAGATGTGCTGACCCATATACCAAACCTCCGGAACGGGCTGCATCACAGAGTATTATTGACTCACATGCTTGTGTTCCTGCTACTTTTGTGGGTAGGAACTTGTAAAAATCACATTTTATTGATTGTTTTTTGCAATATTACACTATCCACTGTTTTCTCTTTTTTGGCATACGGCGACGCTCCCCTGGAACTTCATTTACTACACCATCCAGGAGCCTGGAAGCTATCCTGACAACTGATTGTAATCGCTGCAAGAACATTATGCAGTGGCTGCAGAATAAAGACCATCCATTTTTATATATCTGGCTGAGTCTCAATCTATTGGCTAGATCTATGGGTATAAAAGACTGTCGTGGTGGGGATTGCCTTCAGTCCTACTGGAGCTCACTATGGCTGGAGACGATGATACCAAGAAAGATCATCCAGGATCACTGTGAGCCTGTCCTGTTTCCCCACTACACCGCAGAACACTCAGCATATCATGAGCCAAACAGGTACCGAGCACCATACAGGACTGTAGCCAGGGTAAATCTCCCAGGGGGGGGAGGGGGTGTCAGTGCTACACGTAAGTAACAATCCCTGAAGAACAGGATATTACTGGCCAATAATGTCCAGGCTGGAAGAGTTGAAGGACCAGGTGAAGCCAAGGTAACCCAGCCAGGGCATTCTTGGCCAGTAATGCCCTGTCCTGAGGGGTTTATTACTATTATAGGCAGTGGTTGACAAATCACCCAAAAATCTACTCGCCACACAAAAAAATCTACTCGCCACCTAGTACCAAACGTGTGCTGCTTGGGCCAATATTTACTCGCCCGGGGGTTAAATCCACTCGCCCGGGGCGAGCAAATGTATAGGTTTGTCGAACACTGATTATAGGCGTCTTTTTTTTTTACATATTTCATAAAAAGACACTTGTGCACAGTTATATAGATTTTTTGGTCAATATGCTACTGTACGTTTTTTTTTGTGCTGTTATTGTACATGTCTATGAAAATGAGATTGTAAATACACTAAAGCCCCTCTTTATACACGCATACCGCAGCCGCCCTCTATACAGACATACACACCTATTGCAGCCCTGCTCTATACACACAAACATACTCTGAAGCCCCCCTTTCTATACACACAAACACATTCTGTACCTCCCACCTCTATATACACAAACACAACACTGCAGCCTCCCCCCCTCAACACACACAAACACGTGTACACGTACACGTACACACACACACACACACACACCTTTCTCCTTAGTGTTCTCTTGTGTGGAGCTCTCTCTGGACTGTGCCTCCTGTCCAATTACCTCCCCTGTCTTAGAGCTGCTCTCACTCCATCCAGTGTGTATGAGAACTCAAAGCTGATTGGCTGGAAATCTTGGCAAGGTGCCAAAAATTCTGGGCCCTTACTGAATGGATAATGTGCGCAATTTTTACCAATCAGAGAGCAGGGATTTCAATAATTCCTGGAATTTCTAACAGTTTAGCCTATAATTTACTATAATACTGCGGGGGGGAATGACAATTAAACTTTAGTTCCTGTGTTAAGAGTCGCTAAACAGATAAGACACTTG
Source organism: Ascaphus truei (assembly GCF_040206685.1). Classification (NCBI taxonomy): domain Eukaryota; kingdom Metazoa; phylum Chordata; class Amphibia; order Anura; family Ascaphidae; genus Ascaphus; species Ascaphus truei. The sequence goes on along the minus strand of NC_134486.1, from coordinate 76,693,174 downwards.
TATGACTCGAGACACGGGAAAAAGGTGGCCAAGAAAAATTGGCGGGAAAGTTCATTTCTGTGATTACAACCCCCCCCCCAAAAGGTGCACACTCAAAGAAAATTATTATTTTCGCAACACCAACATTACATCTGATCAAGGATCATGTGACCCGTACCGTTATGGGACTTTATTTACACAAGGGCAATAACTTTTAGCCTTACTGCTCTTAGACACAACATCCTACAAGCTACGTATAGCATGTAACATATATACAGTATTGCCTATGGTTTTGCTCTGATGTGAGAAGACTCTTACCTGCATGAGAAATTGAATTTTGTATTTGTTTTTCACCTTAGATCATTCTTTTGAATTGAAACAAACGGTGTATGTAGATATTAATCTTCCATTCAACACATTGCCGTCCTGGTTCAATGCTGCAGAACATTTTAGTCCTTATTTAGGTTATTAACTCAGGTTCCAGTGTATTATGATTTGAGTAGACTTTCATTGTTATGGGAAATAGTCACATGGAGAACCACCACTGCAATCACACTCTCTCCATAAGTTCAATTTACTAGAATCTCCCAACTACAGTAAGCCTAGTGCGAAAACAAGAACCAGGTTTATTTAAGAAGAGTAATTCAATTAAAAACAGCCATGAGACTTTGATAATAAATCCTAACGTGCCTTCTTCATCCCTGCAGGAAAACTTACAGCTCATAGCAGGAGTGTAATGAGAGGTTTTGCAGAGAAAATAGAAAACGTATTCAGTTTAAAATAATTTGATAACTTTGATAACCTTATTCAAGTATAAGTTTGGGAGACCCCCCCAATATAAAGATTAGAAAGTTTGTGAGTGTGGTCTACACCATAAAGGTGTGTGAAACATGTCATGCCACATTCAAAAGAAATCTCTGAGAACCTCAGAAAAGCCAGTATTAATGCTAAGCAGTCTAGAAAGGGTTACAACCCCCTTTCTAAGGATTTGGGGCTCCACCAATACACTGTAAGACAATTGGAGAATGTTCAAGACCACAGTCACTCTACCCAGGAGCAGTCGGCAAATAATCCAGGAAGTTACAAAGAACCCCAGAGTAACATCCGAGAATTCACAAGCCACTCTTGCCTTGGCTAAAGTGAGAGTTCATGACTCAACTATTAGAAAAAGACTGAACAAGAATGGTGTTCATGGAACATTGCTGCCCGTCTGAAGTTTGCCAAAAAGCACATACAGTCGCGGCCGAGTTTATTCTAGCTTTTGCCTGGTCTCGGCCGCGACAGAAACCGGGCGCTCGCTGGGGTGTCCCGTGCGCGCGCCGGAGCCTCAGAGGATCGGTCCTCCGATCGAGGCATCCCCCTCCCCTCTCCGGGTCCGCTGGGTCCCCCGGAGCCCCCCACCGCCATCCCCCACATCGCGGGACACCAGGGCTCCCTGCACGCGCGCCATGCGCGCACGCTCCCGATGAAGCGTGACCGCGCATCGGTGATGCACGGCACACCGAGGGGATTCAATTAGAAAGCCGGGAAAACTCCCATCTTGCGGCTCTAGCCGCATTCGAATAAAGTTGGTCGGTACTGTAGATGATCCACAAGACTTCAGTAACAATGTTCTCAAAGATAGAACCTTCTGGCCTCAATGGGAAACATTATGTATGGTGAAAATCAAAACTGCATTTGAACAAAAGAACCTCATTCCAACCGTCAAGAATGGAGATTGTTTGGGGCTGCATTGTGGCCTCAGGACCTGGACGGCTTGCCATCATTGGCACAATTGTAAATTCTGCATTATATCAGAAGATTCAAGAGGAGAATGTTAGGCTATCCGTTCACTGAACCAAAAGTGGGTCATGCAGCAAAACAATGATCTTAAACATACAAGCAGATCTACAAAAGAATGGCTACAGAAGAAGAATTTTCACGTTGTAGAGTGGCCTTGTCAAAGTCCGGACATAAATTACATCGAAATGTTGTGGCATGACCTGAAGCGAGCTGTCCATGCAAGGAACCCTCAAATATCACCGAGTTGAAGTAGTTCTGTAAGGAGGAATGGACCAATATTCCTTAAAACCGCTGTGAGAGACTGACCAGCAGTTACAGAAAACGCTTAGTTGAAGTCATTGCTGCTCAAGGGGGTGCCACCAGGTACTGAATCTAAAGGTTCACATACATTTTTACACGTGTGTTTAATCATTTGTGGATAAATAAATGTTGAAAAAGTATCATGTTTTTGTGCAATTTGTTTGATCAGGTTATCGTCATCTATTATTAGGACATAGATTAAGATCTAATAACATATTAGGTTTGAAATATGTGAAAATACTAAGGGGTTCACAAACTTTTTCTTGCCACTGTACGTTAATTACAGGATGTACGTTAATTACACGATGTACTCACTGCCTTTAGTAGAGTACAGGAAAATAAAATTACAGCAAACTGAATAAATTTTTTATTTTCCTGTTCCCCACATGGCAGTGGGTACTAATTGGGATATAACAAAGTTCACCAAATGGGAGTGAAAACAAGAGGACAAGAATATACAATTTTTTAGTTAACTGTTCAATCACACTAGAATAGCTTACAGAATTCTCCTGCCAAAGCTTACTTTGGCTGAGGCTTGTACGTCTAGATTGTAGTATTTTACGAAGGTATGAATGAGGACCAGACTGCAGCTTTACATATTTACCTTGAAGAGGCTTGGGCTTTGAATACCCATGAGGTAGAAACTGCCCTGGTCAAATGTGCCTTTATTCCCCACGGGACACGTTTGCCTGTAAGGTTATAGGCAAGTTTGATACAGTACATGAAGTAATCCATCATGATATGGATGCCCTTGAGGCTTGCTGCCCTCTTCTAGGACCTTCTGATTATAAATAATCCAATGATTTTCTGTATTTTTGAATTTGAGTATGTTTACCTTCAAACACATTACTATATTTAAGTTATGTAGTCTCACCTCAATAGGGGGGCCGCAGCGCTCGGGCGAGAGCTGAGCAGGACTCGCGTCGAGCGATTAGGCACGCCCCCCGGCGGTTCAGCCAATGAGGGCGAAACTGCCGGGTGACGTCATGGCCGCGCCCCCATCACTCCCTCGCCACGCCCCCCCCCCCGGTCTCTCCTCCTGCAGTGAGCTGCAGACCGGGGAATCGGCTGAACGCGCCGCCAATATCGCGGGCGCGCGTTACAGCGGCGTGACCGGGGCCTTAGCCTTAGGCTGTCCGCCTTTGGGGCGATCCAGATGTAGTCAGATAGTCAGACTGCAGGGGGTGGGGCTGACTAAACACAGAGCAGCAAGCAATCCTTGGCATGCTGGTTCTGGCAGCTCTTGGGGAACTGTTAGAGATGTGTGCAGAGCTATTTAATGGAGACCGAGTAGGGTGAAATTAAATCCTTGCTTTGTTGCGCCTGTTCCTTTAACAAGGCAAAACATACAAAAAGAAACAAAATAAAGTTCTACTCCACTTTGGAGAATAACAATCTATACTCCAGCCCTTTCTTACTGGTTGGGTAGTTAAGCTGGTTACCACCCCCCATATATATATATATATATATACACATACACACACAACAGTCCAACAAGAAAGTCTCTTAGCTGTTTCTGTTGTTGTAGCTGTAGGGGAAGGCCTCTTTGTTCTCCTGGGTCAACATCCTTGTGTGCTATGGCACTCTCTGTGTCCAGGAATAGAGGTCTTGTCCCTTTGTCTTGCTGTCAGCATACATTCCTTTTGTGTGCATCAAGACATCATATTTTCCTCAGGTCAGCTCAGTTGTGGGTTAAGGAAATCTCTGCAGTCCTCTGCAGTCCTCTGCAGTCCTCTTTCTCCTTATGTCAGCCCAAATGTGAGCTAAGGAATCTCTCTCCTGTTTCTTCCATTAGGATTTTTCTAAGAATCCTAATCAGCCAAGTGGAGTCTGGTTGATTGCCTGTGTGCAATCAACCAGCACACTGCTGGATTTAGAGGCAGTCTCTCTCCAACAGTGCTATGTAAGTCCCTGTTACAGGAAACCTTTCAGACATCCGCCTTTGGGGCGATGCAGATGTATGCTGAAGAGTGAAGAGAGACACACACATTGTGTGTGTGTGCGTGTCTCTGAGACACACACACAGAGACACACACACAGAGACACACACACTTCCTATTGGCATGCGTGACGTGGGAGCTTTAAACTTGAAAGACCTGGTAACCAAGCAGTGCGGCTACCAGCACCTATTACGGAAGTAAGTATCTATGAAAGCAGGAGCTCCTTGGAGCTGAAATTAAAGGGGTTCAGCTCCGGAGACCCCCTGCTTCAATCCTGGGTAAAAAAAAATTAAAAGGTGCTTGGATTGCTCCTTTATGTTAAGTATTATTTATGTCTCCAGGAGTGCGCTGAAGTGAATGTATTTCCATGGGGTTTCTTTTTTCTCCACATATCCCCATTCTAATACTGTACCTTAGTATTTCAGTGCTGGAAAAAGGCACAATATTCATGCTACTTTAAACTTCATATAAAATGGATTTCATGGAACCTATTTCAACTGTGATATCACAAAATATCTGAAGATTCTTACAGGTCATAGACATAAGTAATTACAAAAAATATGACAATAATTTCATTTGCAGGTACATAGGATTAAACTCAACAATTGATCCAGTAATATAAAATGCAAATATTGCAGTGCTTATTTTTTAAGTTAATCCTCAAATGAATGTGTTTTCAATCAAATTTTACAAAAGCTTCCTTTAGTGATATGTATTAAACTAAAGGGCTTATTCATGACAAATTATAGTGAAGGAAGTGGGAAGGTCAAGTTACTCGTTTATCTCAGTCTGGCTCCAATAAGCAGGAAATTCTGACGCATATTAGTCTTAAAAGTTTCACTTGTGGGAATCCAGTTCACAAAATGTATCATGCTTTATATCTCACTTCCCATACCCAGTTACCAATAAAAAAGAACTCAGGATATGTAACCAAGGTACTCCTGACTCGACTGTCAGAATTACAAGTAGGGAGTAATTTGGCTTTGACAGTTATCTAAGGTCACAGACTCCCCACGTATAATTTCACTCGTTAAGCACATTTCATACCTTTTCAGACACCTTGTGTTTAATTGACATGTAGTTGGGAAAGCTACTTTTCTTTCAATTAACATTTTAGCATGAAGAACATTATTTAATTCTGAGCACAAATCTCCAAATCAGACTGTTTAGTGCCTTTCTAATTGAAGTAAACCGTAGAAATTGTGTAAGTTTAACTGTTCCCCCCACCCGGTGGGAGATTTGTCCATTACTACGGTGTATGGTGCATATACCTGCTGGCAACAGAAGGGCTGAGTCATCCGCCGATGGTAGTGGAGACACAGGACCAGGCTTCTGGGGTTCATACCCCACATATCCCTTTAGCAGTGCAGTGCCTCCATCTGCCGTAGGCTCCAGGAACTAAAGGTGATCTCCCACGGTAGAACTATTACTTCCCCCCCAGTAAGGTCACGCACCAGGCAGGAGGTGTACTGTATAACAACAGGAATTGTTTATTCACTCTGTACATCAGAGTGACACGGCAGGCTTTTGCTTGATGCAGTACTCTCAGCTCTCACTGAAGGATGGTCCCTGGTCCGTCACTACAGGCCAAGGTCACCCGCAGCCATCCTAGCTCTTCCCCATCTCCCTAACGGTGGCAGAGGTATTGTCCACACTCACTCTCCCCCCGGAGGGAAGAGCACATGGGAAGGCCCCAATCTCAGGCTCCCAGTTGTGGTACCTGCCTTCCTCAGAGGGGGAAGGACAAATAAATTTAGGGCGGTCCTGCTTTAAAGTACTGCCATAAGGAGGGCACCAGGTCTGGCTCATGATTGGTCATGCCAAGGCCTGATGTCACCACCTCCCACTGTCACTCAAATGCAGCTCCTCGGAGGGGGAAAACCCCATAACAACTACTGGCAAGGCCTGCTTATATCAGGACTTACTGCCAGGAGGGAACAAACTAGTAGCCACAGATGGCATGGCTACATAAGATTTTGCAATAATTGGATGTCAGTATGAGAAAGGCGCTATAAACATTGCACAAATTCTGAATTGTGTAAGTGCTGTATATGTATAATGAAATCCCCTATCCTTTAAAACAAAATAGAACTGTAGCGGTCGGTAAAAAAACAGTGATATTCTTGCTTCATGCATATCCCCTATTACCACAGACTCTGTTGAAATGAAGTGTAACCCTGTTTCCCCCACCCAATCTCATATAGGGTCTGTCTTGGGAAAAGCTGCTCTGGTTACTCATGGTAGTGTGGTTCAAACCTGCTGGTAACAGGGGGCCTTGGGTCTCCCGCCTGGTGTTATGGGGGAGGTCAGAACAGGCTTATGGGGTCTTGCCCGAATCGAACTCACTGTGACAGCGCCTCCATCTCTTGCAGCCCCCAGATGTATGGGGAGAAATCTCTGCAGGAGAACTATCTCTTCTGCTCCCTGGTAGAGTTCAGTCTCAGGCAAGGAGAATGTAGAAACAGGTGATCTTTATTCAGTCGTTTCTCGGAATCACAGCAGTGCACAGCTTACACTGAATCAATTCGTTATCACTCAGGTCTTCACTTTTAGGATGTCCATGGACCTTCACTCTCGGCCACCAGCCACCAGAAGCAGTCCTTGCTCTTACCTTACCCCCTTGTGGGGCAAGAAGAATAGTCTTCCACCTGTTCCCGTAGGGAAGGCCTCAGTAAGCAGAGCCCTGCATTACTGAGTTGGAGAGACCACAACTCTATCACGGTAGAGGCATAACTGACTAAATTGAGATGTGCAGCTCCTTAAGTCAGTTCCAGGAAGAACTAGCCCCCTGTCCCTGATTGAACAGCAGGCCTGATTGCACTACCTTCTCTGACTCACTGAGCTGCAATGTGTGGGGAAACCCCATGATTACTCCTGGCAGCCAACCCTTACTAGGGATTACTGCCAGGAGGAGGGCAGACTTGTAGCCCAAAACCAGCCAGGGCTACAGAATGAGAGGCCTGTGAGTTTTTAAATGTTCTATAAACACTATTACATCCGTGAAGCATACGTTTCTACAACATACAACAAATCTACATTTCCCCAGGACCAATATGGGTGACAAATTGAACGTAACAATTGCACGCATAATTTATACATTCATTGTGTGTTTAAAAAACACAACATTTACTGTCTTGTTAATTCACAAAATGAAAAATGTCTCAAAATGTTCTGTTGATCAGAACTGTTCTACAGTGAAACAGGTGATCAGTAGTTTGTCTACACTTAAGTCACTAAAATAAGCATTGACCCTTGCATACTGTATACATTGCACTATGAAGTTACCCAATCAGATGCCACATTTTCTAGATAGTTTGGTCTACTGTTAAGTCTCCTTAATTTAGTTCCCATAGTACTGAACGACTAGAAAACAAGTTGCCCTTTTCCCCCTTTAATATGTGTATCAATACAATCCACACAATGATTAGCTAAATTGCCGATCAATCAGCGAAGATTCGCCTCAGGGGTTCACTAAATGTCTGTCAGTTCAGCAAAAGAGGACCAAAGACGCAAAGTTCTGTGGGGAAGATCAAGTGAACAGGCAGTCAATAGATGCAGGGCTCAAAAAAGGGGCTTTCCATAGCCTGTTTCAGAAGAGGAAGGGGATGCGACATTGTAAATGGTTGCTATAGAAACAAAAAATGCTTGTTACATTATAATACATTAAAAATGTCATTCAGAGTTGTTTTTAAAAAAATGCTACAAGTATCTTCTCATAGTACAGAACTGATTTTTTTTTTTTTTTTTAAACACACGTGGAGGATATTGCTTGTCTGCAGCTTTAATATCAAGCTACAGCGATAAACTGAAATCTAACAGATACCAAATTCGCAGTCTCTAAAAAAAAAAATTCCAGGAAAAACACATTAAAGATGATACATTAAGACAGTTATCACTTATTTAATATAGATTCATTTTATTCAAAGTTAAAACACTAACTTCTACAGAGTTTTATCAGTATGTATATCTTCAGTTAGATTCACCTCCAGGTGCCTCCATTTCCATTAGGCACATTCATCAGAGGGGAGTAACTACAGTAGTCAGTGATTGCTTTAAACAAGTAATAATTGTCTATTTGATCTCAAAATTAAAACTTATTAGATAAAAACTGTTTAAACACGTGGGGTCGTGGCCAACCAGCAAGCGGAGTGGACTTGAGTTTTCAGAGCTCCGGCCCCAGGGCAGTGAGGAGTGCCCCAGTCACCTGGAGAATACTAGGAGAACTGCTGCAAGTGAGGCGAAGGGTGACCGTATCGGCATGGACTACCAGGGAGGTTTAAAAAAAATGCGCCGGGGAGATTACCTGCTCCAGTCGCACTCGCAGGCAGCCGGGACCAGCAGCCTTCAAGATGGCGTCGCCACACACCTGCCTGTAAGCCAGAGCTCACCGTAGCAGAACAACTAGTTCAGCGTAACCGCTCCCCAAGCCTCCCTGCTGCCAAATCAAGCTCGGTTCAGGAGCGGGAGCTCCGTCCTGGAGATTGGGACCCACACCACAGAGAAGCAGCGTGGTCCAGGGCCTGGCTGACTGGGGTGAGGCGCAGGGGACAGGAGCCCATCTGCACTACATTCTACTCACAACCCATAATAACAGCTCTGTAAGGGAACAGATGAGAATTTATGCCCATTTATTACTTTTCTTAAGGGTGGCCCGAGAGAAACCTACTTACATTCATGCATGCCATCATCTAAAATGACTACATGAGATCCTGGTTATGCCTGCGCACCAGAGCAAATATCAGATAACGAACAACCCTGATTAGGCAACTCAAATAAAAAGCACCAAGAGAATCCCGCACAACTTAATGGCCCCCAAAAAGCAACAAAAAGCGGAGGTGTCAACATTCTTTGATAAAAAAACAAGGAATTTGACCACTCCGGAAGAGAAGAGGGTGCTCCTTCACTCGAACAGGAGGAGGCTGAGTCAAACTCAGAGAGAGACTCAAGAATAAGGAGGGACCTAAGAGCGTGGGTCAAAGAAATCAAACAGATTTTCCAAGAATTGCTACAAGGAGCCCTGAGAGGTTTAAGGTCAGAGATTACCGCCGTGGAGAAGAGAACCACAGGACCCGAAGAGGCTATGGAAAGCGTTACAGAGAAAAAGATCAGCACAGAATCTGATGTCGCTCAACTCAAGGAATAAATGACGAGGATGCAAGAGGTGCAAGAAGAGGCTGAAAATAGATCCAGAAGAAACAACATCAGGATACGAAACGTGCCTGAGACAATTGAGTCTGATGAAATTGGGCCTTATCTCCAAAGACTGTTCTAGAATTTTTTACCGGAGGCCGCTACAGAGTGACTGGAAATAGATAGAGCACATAGAGCTATGAGACCTAGAGACTATGAGGGGAGAGGCCCTAGAGATATTATAACCAGACTCCATTATTTCTCAGTGAAGGAAGAGAGCCTCCTCAAGTCCAGAAATCTGAACGTGATACGCTTTGAAGGCACAGATATTCTGATTTTCACCGATATCGCGCCACTGACACTGGCTAAAAGGAGAGACCTTAGAGAAATCACGAGCTTGCTGAAAGACTGTGGGGTTCGCTATAGGTGGGAATTCCCCTTTTGCCTTCAGGCTACACATAATGGAAAGCAGGCCACCATGAGAAGACCAGCAGAGGGCCCGGACTTTGTCAAAACCCTGGTGTTGGAAGTCAATCCAGAGGTTCTGGGAAGATTAAAGCTCGCTCAGCCTCTTCCAAGGAAAGAAGAATGGAACAGGGTAGTGGCAAAGTCTAAGAAGACAAGGGAGAGAGAACAAGACCCGAGCACACCCGATGAAGAATCTGCTTCAGCACGTTGAACGTGACACCCCTCTGAGAGGGCAGGCTTCGATGATCACTAGATATGATTTTACAAGAAGGCGGGAGGATGATAAAAGAATGATAAACTCAGCAGTGCAGAGACACAGCTCTTTGATCTGACTCCATACATGCGACAGACTACAATATGCCAAAAAGTGATGTTGGATAATATAGAGCAATGGTTAATGTTTGATAGTTTAAGCGTTCTCACCGAAGTTAAGAAGTAAAAGGTTATACAATGTGTACTGTATATCTGTTTTGAGATACTTTATAAGTAACCCCCAGTGAGACAGCAAAATATGCTGAAAGTTAAGGGAGATGGGGATGACAGGATGGAGGAGGAGGGGTGAGTGAAGTCTGGACTACGATACGATAAAATCCAGTGACCAATCTCCCCACGGCCCACAACCCCAAATAGCCAGACTGTTCGGCGTCTGGATATTTACCAACAATTAATCTGTTATGAAAGTTCAAGTGCAAGTTTATATTATAAAACGTTATGTTTAGGACAACAGAAACAGAGATCATCCCTCCCAAGGCGGAGGGGGGAAAGCAGAACAATCTATTGCGCTTAACATTTAGGTTGGGTCAGAACCGATGAGATGGTGCGAAAGACTTCCATATTTTCTTTTTTTTCCTTCAAATAAACCAACCATTTCCACTACCATAACCAATACTTAACGGTGCGAAACAGGAATAATTTAACCATATTGATAGGACGAGGGTGGACCCAACTAAATGTAGTGTGACAAACGGCTTACTCCGGGGCTCCGCTGTCTGTCCGGGACTGTTAGAACACGGTCTTTTTGGGGTAGGTTAAAGGACGAGGCATAACGTGCTGTTCCTTTAAACAGGCTACTACCTGATTTATTCAGTCCCAGGCACTGAGACTGCCACACGGAATACAAAATAATACATAAGCAAACAAAACCCTGCTCACCTCAGCAATAACTTAACTAAGGTTTTACCTGACTGGGGTTGGAGCGGCTTACCACTTCCAACAACAAAAATAAGGAACTTTGCAGTTTTAGAAAAAAGGAACAGAATGAGTTAACCTGTTTGGGGAGAGGCGATTTCCCTCTCTGCTTCCAGCAGCCTTCCTGCCTCAAGGCTCTTGGGGAGAGGGAAGAGGAACCAGGAAATCAACCGTAAATACCTGATTTCTAACTAGCAGGACAGATGACAGAAATCAGGCAGCAGACAAACTCTGGTCTGGATCCCTCATCCCTCAGTTCCAGCACTTGCCAAACTGTGGGATGGAGTGCATGCATTCTGAGGCTGCACTTTCCAGCCTAAACAGGATAGAAACTGTTCAGTATCCTGGGAGCCCTATATATGGAATTTATTACCATCCCCTTGTTTCTGTCACAGTAGGGACAAACCCACAAGCTCCAGTCAGAACAAGACTCAAACAGCTAAATGACTAGTAAATTAAAAACAGTGTCCCTGAATGTGAAGGGACTGAATTCACCAGGGAAGAGAAGACTAACATTTATAGACTTCCAGAAAAATCAAGGGGATATATATATTATACAGGAACCCCATTTAAATAGGGAAGTAATAGCTCGTCTAAAGGATAAATTATTCCCTCAAATCTATCATTCACCGACACAGAATAAAAAAGCAGGAGTAGCAATTTTATTCAGGTCAACAGTACCCTTCTCACTAGAAAAGATAAAAAAGGATAGGCTAGGGAGAATGATCATTATCTCAGGCAAAATAGGGGGGTGACCTTGTCTATAGCAAATCTATACGCACCAAACGAAGAGCAGGAAACCTTTCTAAAAGAGCCTTTCCCCACTATTACACAGCATGGGACAGGGCACCTAATAGTAGGGGGTGATTTAAATACTACCTTAGATGATGCCAGAGACAAGGCAAGACCTTCCAACAAAGCTAGCCACATAAGATCAAAAAGCTCTAAGGCTTTGAAAAAATTCTAACTGAAAATGCTTTAATAGACACATGGAGGATGATGAACCCTACTTCTAGGAGCTATTCATTCTACTCAGCCCTCCATGACCAATATACTAGAATAGATTATGTTTTTGTCTCAAAGAACTGGCTGGTAATATAACCAGTGCTGAGATGGACACTATTACTGTATATGGTCGGACCACGCTCCAGTGATCCTAACTCTAAAAGATATTAAACATAGTTCCACCATGGGTAGATGGAGATTAAACAATATGCTACTGGGGATACCTGAATCCAGGTATCTAATAGATAAAGCTATACAAGACTATTTCCTACACAGCGATAATGGCCAGGTGAGGGAGTCCACCTTGTGGACGGCCCATAAGGCTACCATGAGGGGTAAAATTATTAGTATAGCAACATACAGGAAAAAAGAGAAGAATAAGAGATTAACTAATCTTAACGACAATCTGGTGAAGAACGAAAAGTGATACTAGCAGAACCCAACATTAGATATTAGGACAAAGATAGATAAGGACAGGAGAGAAATCAAAAACATAATGATAGAGGACACAGAAAAAGCAATGTGGTGGACGAACCAACTCTAATACGAGAAAGGGAACAAGGCAAATAGATGTTTAGCAGCGAAACTACAGAACAAAATTTCTAGCCTCAATATATTTAGCTTAAAAGTGAGGAAGGATATACAGACATTCAATCCGACTTAAATCAACAGCGAATTTGTAAAATATTACAGTAACCAGTACAATGTACACAACTCAGAACCAAGAGACACAAGCCAGCAAGGAAGAATAGATGAATATTTAGAGTCCTGCAATCTCCTCAAGATTAATAGCCAATTTGTCAACATGCTTGGCAGACCAATAACATTGGAAGAGGTCTCTGAGTCATTTAAGGATCTCAAAAACTCTAAGGCCCCAGGCCCAGATGGGTTTTTAAATCTATAGTATCTAGCTAGATTGATCAATGGTATTCTAAAGGGTGAAGAGATTCCCAGAGTAATGCTGGAAGCAGCAATAATTGTGATCTCCAAAGAAGAGAAAGATCCAATGTTATGCCCGAGCTATAGGCCCATTTCACTGATCAACACAGATATCAAACTTTTTGCAAAAATGCTGGCAACGCGTTTAAATAAAGTCCTGAACACACTGGTTCACCCAGATCTGGTGGTATTTACACTGGAACGACAGGCCGCAGATAATAGCAGAGTTATAAATATTATCCACAACAGATAATACGATTCAAACTCCAACTCTGACCTGGGGCTAGACGCGAAAAAGGCCTTTGATAGGGTAGCATGGCCATTTATGTTCCAGATATTGAGCAAAATGGGGATACATGAAAGATTTATCAAGGGGGTACAGACTTTATACTCAAACCCGACAGCTACAGTGCGCACCTCAGGCTATACATCGGCACCTTTTCAAATAACAAATGGCATGCGTCAGGGATGCCTTATATCTCCTTTACTGTTTGCCCTTTGTATTGAAGCCCTGGCATCCAAAATCAGGTTAAAACCCTGAGATAAAAGGTATAACAATTGGCGACAAGGATACAAGGTATCTGTGTTTGCAGACGATGTCCTACTCTCACTCACTAATCCAAAAATATTGTTAAGACATCTGTTTAGCACAGTCAAAGAGTTTGGTAAACTATCACATTTTAAAATAAACCACACCAAATCAGAATCTTTAAGCCTACACATTCCCATTGCAGATAAAGTAGATATGAGAAAAAAAAATCCCCATTAAATGGAAGTCATATAAAATATCTAGGGGTGTATGTTATGGGAACATATGATGGACTGTATGGAGCTAATTACCTTGGACTTATTAAATAATTTGAAAAAGGATTTAAAAGTTTGGAGCGGATACCAAACCTCATGGTCAGAGAGAATAACCTCAGTAAAATGAATTTAATGCTCAGAATGCTGTATTAATTCCAGGTTTTACCAGTCGCAGTTCCACAAAAAGACATAAAGGAACTGGAGAAAGAAATAACTTGTATAACCAATAACCAATGAATATGGAATCGTAGAAAGCCTAGAATAAAGAAAAAATGAATGGTGCTGCAAACAACATTAGGGGGATTGTCCCAACCAGACTTGATCAAATACTATAGGTAGTTAAGGGAGTTAACCCCTAGGGTGGTGCTTCAAATTGGTGTCGGTTTGAGGACTGTTGTGATCCTCAGTGTAACAGTGGTAGGGCAGATTTGCCAGATTAGAAGTTATAAATGGGAGCAGTGAGATAGGTACCCCTATATAGAGAATGGTAGCATAAAAGCATAATACTACATTCAGGCACCATAAGGCACAATTCGGATAGCCGTTTGATAGGGAAAGTGATCTCTAACCTGACCGGAGTGCTTCTCCCATCCGGCGGTTCCTTCTGTGGCGGGTCACGTGTTCCCGGCGGGTCCTCGAGCAGGGAGTACAGAGACTCGTATAGCTGGCTCGTTGGTGCCTGCTGGCTGTCCGTTCCAGAGAAGGGGACCTCACCGCTGCTCTCCTTGAGGCGTGCATCCGTCCCAGAACAGGTAAGTAAGAAGGAGGGGAGGGACAGGGACTTGGAGCACAGCAAAAAAAAAAAAAAAAAAAAACAACAGGCTGGCGGCAGTGGCAGCGTGCAAAAACTTTATTACGGCAACATTGCCATCATAAAAACAGGACAGGTTCTCTGACGCGTTTCGTCTAAGAGACTTTTTCAAAGAGTGCTATACTGCAGCCAGGGATGTTCCCTAAATACCCACAAACACCCACGTGATCAATTAGAAATCCCCGCCCCTGGCCGGTAGAATACAGGCCACTAGATAATTATGTAAATTTGGAGGGAGCTGCCCATCAAATCTAATGGAGGGGAATTTTAACCATATAGTTCCTGGATACATAATAGGAAACTAATACTACATGGGTAGCAGGTCTATCCTCTGGCTGCCAAAGCAAACTGATATGTGGAGAACATAACAAGACAGAACATTTAATCTTACATAAAATATACATATAATATGTATATTTTATGTAAGATTAAATGTTCTGTCTTGAGGATAGACCTGCTACCCATGTAGTATTAGTTTCCTATTATGTATCCAGGAACTATATGGTTAAAATTCCCCTCCATTAGATTTGATGGGCAGCTCCCTCCAAATTTACATAATTATCTAGTGGCCTGTATTCTACCGGCCAGGGGCGGGGATTTCTAATTGATCACGTGGGTGTTTGTGGGTATTTAGGGAACATCCCTGGCTGCAGTATAGCACTCTTTGAAAAAGTATCTTAGACGAAACGCGTCAGAGAACCTGTCCTGTTTTTATGATGGCAATGTTGCCGTAATAAAGTTTTTGCACGCTGCCACTGCCGCCAGCCTGTTGTTTTTTTTGCTGTGCTCCAAGTCCCTGTCCCTCCCCTCCTTCTTGATCAAATACTATGAAGCTGCCAGATTAAGTCCGCTAATATATTGATTGCTAGAAGAAGGTATAAAGCCATGGGTGGCTATAGATAGGGCTGAGACCAAGATGCCAGATATAGCAACATTACTGTGATTAAAAAAAGAGCTCAGGCCCAACCTATCCAAGATCCAACCAGAAATTTCACATCCTTTAAAAATATGAGACAAGGTCTGCAGAGTCAAGTCTATCGCGTCAATCCCCTCAACCCTGACACCACTCACGGCTAACCCCGAGTTCACACAAGCCCTCCAATCAAAAATGTATAAGGTTGGAGAGAAAAAGGTTTAGGAAAACTTAGATATATTCTAAAAAAGGATAGAATTAAGACGTTTCAAGAAGTTAGAGAAGAGTTTCTTTTGCCAAATATGCACCTGTACTTATTTCTTTAAAAAGTTCTGGTAGAGACGTTTCTGGACTTGTAAGGGATAGTAGGACATCTTCTGCGAATAGAGAGACTTTGTAGTCCTTTTTTTCTATTGTAGCACCAGTGATATTCTTGGTAGTCTGATTGATGATGCTAACGCTTCTATCACTAGGGCAAATAGCAGTGGTGACATAGTTCATCCGTGATGAGTACTTTAATCAGGAACAACTTTAACATGCACCTGAGGCTTTTACTGTAGCTGTTGGTAATGAATAAAGCGCTCTAGTCTTAAAACTATGGTGGGAATCTGGCTCTTGTTACTGCTATGAATAATGTTTGTTATTCTCCGGATATTGTCCGCAGCTTGTCCCTCTGGAACAAAGCCAACCTGGTCAAGGTATATGGGGGAACCTAACATCACATTTTACCTAGTGGCCAATATTTTTGCAAATATTTTAACATCATTATTTATTAACGATGTTGTTCTATAACGTGAGTAAAGTACAGGGTCTTCACCTTCTTTGGGTACAACCGTTATTGAGGCCTTCAACATTTGTTAGGGGGGGTAGTTATCTTTAAGCATGTCTCTGTGATTTAAACCTGAATCCTCTGCTTCAAAGTCCATGTCTTTACTGACTGAGCTACTTTTTCCTATTCAATATCTAATGTACTGAGCAAACATTTTATATAGATACATATTATTTATGCAGTTCAAACATAGACTACATTTGCCGGAGTTAACTTCCGATATATTTGGTCACTTACTGTGCTAATTTAACACAGTTTTTTTTTTATCTATTCCGGAAAAAAAATATTTAAATGTAAACTGCCAAACACAGACTGCGATTTGACACGGACTTGTTCGTGCATATCATTTCTTTTTCACATCTCCAAATTTCTTCTCAACTCCAAACTACAACAATCTTAAATTATTCCCTTTAACACTGTTTTCAGAAAAAAAAAAACAATGATATATATTTATATTAAAACTACAGTAGCTAATTTGTACTACTGTATCTTGTCTTAAATTCATATTCTCTCAGATATTAGTGTTAGACATTTTAACTATATATAATTACATAGTCCAAGTAAAGTCCAAGTTCTCAGAAGAGAAGGGAGCGGTGGTGTGTGGAACTTCATGCTGATTTGAGTTCGAGGGAATTCCGGGCTAAGTCCCGGCTAGGGTAAAACTCTTATTTAGCGTTCCCTGCACCTAGAAAAGTCTAGTTTTCGACCCCAGACCCCCAGTAAGTGTGTCTTTTTGTCTGTATTTTGTGTTCCCTTGCGTGTAAGCGAATTTGTGCGATTAAACTTCAATTTATTTCATTACCTTGTTTTGGTCAATGAATGATCCTGGTAAAAAGGTGTAAATTGCCTGGTCTCCCGTGACTGCCTTATTTTCTACATGCTTCCCAAAATCCACAAACCAGAAAACCCCGGCTGACCTATTATAACAGGTATGGATACACTCACTGAACAAATATCAGGCTTAGTGGAGAATATCCTCCAACCTTTAGTCACAAGCACCAACAGCTTCATACCAGATACCACAGATTTTCTGAATAACCTTAACAACATCAACCAACTACAGTACCATCCAACACAGTGCTAGTTACAATGAATACAGAATCCCTTTACAGCAACATCCCATATAAGAATGGTATTGAGGCATGCTTGCAATTCCTTACAACATCTCCCCTGGATCAGAAATACAGCACTGATGTAATTACCAAACTGATAGAATACATCCTCACACATAACTACTTCAGCTTCAACAAGGAAATGTACCTAGAACTAATGGGGGCTGCAATGGGTACCAAGATGGCACCACAATATGCCAATCTTTTCATGGCAAATCTTGAACAAAGATTCCTAACCAGATGCCCCCACAAACCCTACAAATACTACAGATACATTGATGACCTGCTTATAATATGGACAGAGGGTGAAGGAAACCTAAAACAATTCTACGAGTCCCTGAACTCATTCCACCAATCAATTAAACTCAAAATGGATTATTCAGCAAACCTAATAAACTTTCTAGATATAACAGTAACACTGAAAAATGGCACACAACACACATCTGTATACAAGAAACTAACAGACAGATGCAGTTACCTCCACAACTCCAGCTTCCATCCCACTCATACAAAACAAGGTATCATACACAGCCAGGCTATAAGATACCCCGGCATATGCTCTGACACTGAAGACAGAAACAGACATCTCACAACCCTGACTGAATCGTTAAGATAGAAGGAATACAAGCCAAAAACTATTACATCTGCACTAAAAGCCCCATGAGAACTTCTGCTACAATACAGACAGAAAGAACCAACCACACGCATACCACTAGTGGCCACATACAACCCTCCCTAGAGGGAATACGTAAAATAATCAAAGATCTGCAACCCATGCTGGCAGAGGATGTGGCATTAAAATAAATCTTTCCCAAACCTCCCATTCTGGTGTTCCGGCAACCACCAAGCCTCAAACAGAAATTAGTCAACAGAGAACTTCATAACGAACTTAAAGACACTGATAATGTCACAAAACCATGCAACAACACACGTTGCAAACTCTGCAAACATATATGCCAAGATCCCACAGCCATTCACAACCATGGAACACTCAATGTTAAAGGATCATACTGCTGCACATCCAGGAATGTGGTTTGTATGATTCAATGCAACAAATGTGACCAAGGATGCTACAGTGGGGAAACCGGACAAAAACTTCAATGCAGAATGAATATGCACAGACACTCTATACTCCACCATGAAGAAGGGTAGATACTGCTCACCAGTGGGACATCATCTTTCACAACTAGATCATTCCATAAATTATTTAAAAATCTTAATCCTCAATGGAATGTTTAAACGCACCCAAGAACAGAAAACATTTGAAATCAAAATGATAAGACCCGTTGACACTAAAACAAGAGGACTTAATGTGGATATGTGGTTTCACACACACTATCACAATTGTTTGTAATCATCCTGCCTGCCTCTCTGCCAATGTTCTTATCCACAACATCCCCCCCCCACCTCCCCCACAGCATCCCCTTCCCCCTCCATGCTGTTACAGGTCACCATTTTATTACACTTCCAATTTCTTTAAACATCCCTTTGTCACCCCTCCTTATCTAAATCTCTGTTTTTTTCTGTTTTCCAAACACCTGTTTTAGCCATAGATTGCTTTTTAAACCAGTTTTGCTGACCTGAGGAAGAGAGGAGAACTCTCGAAAGCTTTTCCTATGACATAAATTGTTAGTCCAAATAAAAAAGTTATCACCTAATACTGAAGTACTCATTTATAATTACAGTACATACAAATTCAAAATTGATATAATTGATCAAATATTTCCTACTGTTTATTGTTTCAATTATTTTTGGGGGGGGAGGGTGGAATAAAGAATCTGGTGTTTTCTCATGATACATTTTTCAATAATGGTATGCAAATAGACGGTGTGAACATTTTGTTAAAAATATGTGCATTGTTTTGGTGAAATAAAAAAAAATGTTTATTTGATTTAACAAAAAAATATGATTTATTGACCTGATTTCTAAAGGAAATAATTCACTTTAAATAAATACATTTTTTTGCATAAATAAATCTGGTGCAATCTTTTTGCAAACAGTTTTGCAGCGGGCAGACAGATAAATAACCCCTGCAGTATCCCACAGGTGGAGGACTAAAAATATACCAATTAGACAGGAGAGGTATATGATCTGGGTAGCCCATGCCTTGTTCATTCCTTAGATAGTTTATACATAGATATAGGATAACAGATTATAATAAAGTCAAATAATGCTGCACTCATTTACATTTCTGTGTTCTTATATTGTACTTTGACCAAGGAATACTACATATGCCAGTCATTAGTGTACATTTAAAAAAAAAAAAAAAAAAAGCAGTTGTGTCATTAAATCCTTTCCAGTGGTGACAATTATTACAAATCAAAAGGATTTTGCATTTGGAAGCGAGGTGGTCTCTTTTCTTTATTTTTTTTTAAAAGCTTACATTGGGAATAAAAGGTCACAGCAAGAATTCATGTTTTGTCATGTAGATATCCTTTTTAATATGCCTCATTAATAACGAAGCATAATGTTCTCACCCTTATGCACTAAAACCCATAACATGTATCCAGAACCACAGAAAAAATATCTCTGCATGCAAGGAGAAAAGTATAACTCAATGACGTAGACATTCTGAAATATATATTTACTTGCAGGGGAAATAACAAGTTTCAGGGAAACAATCTCCTGTCTAATGCAGGGAATTGTTTCCCCGCAACGTTGTGCTTTTTTCCTGCAAATAGATGTAGATTTCAGAATGTCCACGTCAATGAGCTATACTTTTCTCCTTGCGTACAGAGATTTTTTTCTATTGTTCTCTCTTTCGTATCTCACATTCTACATATAGTGAGTCACCCCCCAGCCTGCACATCACCCCCTGCACATCACATCCCCCCTTCCTGCATATCACATCCCTCTGACTGCACATACCCCCCCTGCACATCACATCCCATCCCCCCTGCCCATCACATCCCCCCTTCCTGCACATAACATCCCCCTGCCTGCCCATCACATCCCCTGCCTGCACATCACCCCCCCTGCACATCCCATCCCATCCCTCTAACCATCACATCCCCCCTTCCTGCACATCACCCCTCCTGCACATCCCATCCCCCCATACACATACCTTTCCCCCTCTCTCCCTGTACCTCTGCCAGGGGGTGGGGGGGGGAGGAGAGGAGAGAAGGCAGCGGATTCCTGGCCAGGACACACACACAGACAGCTAACATCCCAGCCCAGACTCCATGAGATCCTCCACCCGCTCCTGCCCCCTCCCCCCCTGGCCACAGACTCACAGCTTCTCTGCACAGGAAACAGAGCAGCTGCTGCTGCAGATGCCAGGTAAGTGCTGCGTGGGGGTGCTGCTGCAACGCCGGCTTCAGGGAGAGCTGGGAGAGTTATCACAGCTCTCCCACTCTGGCGGACGCGGAATCCCTGATCGCAGCAGCCATTTTTTTTAAAATTGCGATCTCATTTATAACACGGTCGTATCGGGTGGACCCCGAGGACCGGGTTATATATATAAAGAGAAGAAAAAACACCTGATCCTAGTGTAATACCAGTGAGTAAAATGTAATGGTCTTGAACAATAACAATTTAAAACTCACAAACATCCGAGATTTTAAAGCATTGTATGAGATAATTCATGCCCCAACATGTGATCCAAGACACTGCTCTGCTCGATCTGTCGTGGGATAGCCTCCTTGAGAATCCTCTCAGTGGGTGTTACTCTTTAGGGAGTCCTCCGGCAACCAGCAGTTGTTCAACAGCGTTCCAAGTGGAAAAGTTCTTGATACTCTATGGCAGAGTATAACCTGCTTCTCTGATGTTGTGATTAAAAATCTTTACACACCACTTCGCACAGCAGCATGTGAAATGTTTTGTTTGATCCTTATTTTGTGTTTTTGGTATTGCCCCACTACCATGTCCCTTCTCCTTTTGTTCTTTACTTGTTTTACAATTTAATTCAATATATTGTCCCTATAATACCTCAAATCTATTTTCAGTAGGACATTTGGTTTTCTGCTGTTTATCTTCTTTAGAAAAATGAGGTTTATCATTTGATTTTGGTATCTTCGATTGATATGTATCCCTACTGTTTTCCCTGTATTTATTGGATATGGGGTATAGTGATTGGACCTATCCCCTCCATCTCTTCTCCTCCAATCTCTCACCTTATCTCTGGCATAATCATTGGTATCTCTGGAGAATGTTTTATTTTTCCGTTCAATTATCTCTTTTTCAAAACTCATTACCCTTCTATTGACTAGATCATCTAACTCCAGAAATTCATCACTTTCTACAAAAGGGGTTAATAATCTTTGTATTTTCTCAATATCCTTCTCAATTGACTTTAACCTTTCCTCCCTGTATGTAATTAATAACCGCATCAATGAAAAGGAACATGTTTCTAGTGTATTGTTCCAGTTTGATTTTTGCAATGATAGGAGATCCAATGATAGGAGATCCCACCAGTGCTTCATTTCCTCCTTAGCCAACTTCTCAAGCCTAAAGAAGTTAGTTTTTAAAGGTTACATTAGTAACTAACAAAATTATGAAGACTAGTGAAGAGAGACTTGTTATTAGACAATAATTTGTAGAGTCTGTAGAGAGTAATATGACGGAGGAAGTAGAGGACAGTATAGATTTAAAAGAAGCGGTGTGTAAAGATTTTTTTTATTTTTTTAACTCAAATTTGTATTGATTTTTACCATCATACAGTAAAGTGTGTAAGTGTCTTCCACAGAGGTAACAATGATAACTCATTACACTTGCATTGAGCAAAGTACAAATCAAGAAACAAAAAAGAAGGGTGGGGGGGAAGGAGAATCCGCCTGTCCTCCTCTCAGTCCTTTCCTTGTTCCTAAATTGAATGATTTGAGAAGTAGGTTATACTGTGCCCTAGAGTATCAGGAACTTTTCCACTTGGAACGCTGTTGATCAACTGCTGGTTGCCGGAGAACTCCCTAAAGAGTAACACCCACTGAGAGGATTCTCAAGGAGGCTATCCCACGACGGATCGAGCAGAGCAGTGTCTTGGATCACATGTTGGGGCATGAATTATCTCATACAACGCTTTAAAATCTCGGATGTTTGCGAGTTTTAAATTGTAATTGTTCAAGACCATTACATTTTACTCACAGGTATTACACTAGGATCGGGCGCTTTTTCTTCTCTCTTTTTTCTATTCAGGTCTCGTGAAGGGAGGTGGTTATACTTATGAAGAAGGCTGCCAGTATACTAAAGATTTACTAAAATTAACCCATTGTGGTCACAGTGCTACCGGACTATTTCTACGTTTTTTGGACTTTATATGTTCCTTTTTTTTATTATATATTTTATATATTTTTTACATACTTTATTAGCTTAGCAGCAGTATAATCTATATTAACATTTGTTCTAGTCTTTGTTATTGCTAATGATTTATTGATATACTTTATCAGTTCAGTAGGAGTATTAATTTGCCTGCAAAACTCTGTTACTGATTATCATTCATTGAGCAATTTGCTATATCTTTTGCAAGTACTAGCCTTCTTCGTTCTTCGGTTCTTCAGCACATCGCGGCAGGTAGCACACCTACATTTACCTCCAAAGGCTACCTAATTAGTGAGTTCTATGTTTCTCCTCTTCAATCAACTGATATGTGAAATCGAGTGCTCGGGTTGCTGCAGTGGTGTGTACATGGGCGGCTGCGGGCGTTTGTCAGACCGGATTCTAAAGGCTCCGTATTCCAGTGGTTTGTGCAGTCCTGTTCACATTCTCACCAGGGCCTGCCATACACATAGGCAACGCACAATATGTTTTCATCCCAGTCACCCAATGGGACTCATTAATATCAATGACTATATGCTTCAAGGGTAGCCACACAGAAAGAGGTAACATACAATTCATTTGATGAACTTTAAAATGCAATTATATGCTTTATTGTGGATGCTGTGGATCTTGTCAGCATCGACTTTTGGATTCATATCCCCGATACACTGTATATTGGCTTATGATGGTGCCAGCACACTGTGGGAGCTCATGCTATACTCATGCCATACTGAACCTGTTGCAGGCCCATTCTTCAAAAAGGTGCTTCGGTAACACTGTGTTTCTATAGCAGATGATGGTCCCCACCACCAGCACGTGATCTCTTGTCCACTCTGGAACTGTAGCTCTCAGCTCCTGTCACCATGTGCACACATGAACACCTTGAACAAACCTGCTGTGCTCTGGTCCGGGCAGATCTAATCTAACATAGATGCTGTTGCTTTTCTTTAAGGCTCCTCTCACATAGTCCCTCCTCTTCCACAGCCGTTATTATTGGCTGCTCTCATGTCCATCACTGTCATGGTGGAGAGGAACCACACAGGGAAATACAGATAGATACATTTTTTACAAAGATATATAGATAGAGACTGAGATAGGGGGACATTTTTATTTTGTGTATATACCACAGTTTACTAGTACAGGCATACCCCACATTAATGTACGCAATGGGACCGGAGCATGTATGTAAAGCGAAAATGTACTTAAAGTGAAGCACTACCTTTTTTCCACTTATTGATGCTCGTACTGCACTGCAATCGTCATATACGTGCATAACTGATGTAAATAACGCATTTGTAACAGGCTCTATAGTGTCCCCGCTTGCGCACAGCTTTGGTACAGGGAGGGAGCCAGTATTGCTGTTCAGAACGTGCTGACAGGTGCATGCGTGAGCTGCAGTTTTCATAATAAGCGATATTTACTTACTCGCGAGTGTACTTAAAGTGAGTGTCCTTAAACCGAGGTATGCCTGTAACTAGTTATATAGTTTGTTAATACTGTTAAGTAACTATCTGTTAATACAGGTAAACCCCGTTATAGCGCGGTCCTCGGGGTCCACCCCGAGACCACCGCATTAGTAACGGGGTCGCGCTAATTTAAAAAAAAAATGGCCGCCTCGCGCCTGATCGGGAGGGAGGGAGTGAGGAGGGAAGGAAGAGGTCTGCACAACATGCGGGCCGCATGCGGCCGGTCTGGCCTCTCTGTGCGGCCCGCGATGACTCTGGCCGGGCGCCAGTTAATTAAATAAATAAATTTTAAAAAAAGTTTTAAAAAATGGCGGCGATTCATCCCTCCTCCCTCCCAGCCCCCTACCAGCCCCCTCCCTCCCCTTCCCAGCCCGCTCCCTCTCCCTCCCAGCCCCCTTCCTCTCCCTCACAGCCCCCAGGTTTTGCGGTGCACGGTAGCAGGCTGCCGGAGGGGTTAGAGCATGCAGGGGGCGGGGCTTAGTACCGGGGAGAGAGGATGTGCTGAGCTGCCCCTTCACCTGTTTGTGTGTGACACAAAATGCTGCCCCTGCTGCGTGTTTTTGTGTCTATGTGAAACACAATGCTGCCTCTCCTCCTGCGGCCGGAAAGTCCGGGACAGGAGCTTGTTTCCGGGGGACAGATGTGAACGGTGAACAGGGACACACTGGCGAGACAAGAAGTACGAGTGAGAGGGCAAAGGTGAGAGAGGGGTAAAAGTGTGTGTGTGAGAGAGAGGGGGGTAAATAAATGTGTGAGCGTGTGTGTGTGTGTGTGTGTGTGTGTGTGTGTGTGTGTGTGTGTGTGTGTGTGTGTGTGTGTGTGTGTGTGTGTGTGTGTGTGGTGTTAAAATGGAGGCTGAAGGACAAAAGATGTTAAATCCAGCAATGAAAGGGTTAACCAGCAATAGGCCAGGCAGTAAGCTGCAGGCACCCTTGGGCAGGAGAAAGGTTTAAAGGGATGCCTCAGGCAGGGCTGTACATGACAAGTGAGATAATCATATTATATTCATGCTGCCTTCCCATGGAGAGGGGGAGGGCTGCTGACATGTGAGGGGGGGTGGGCTGCTGACATGTGAGGGGGGGCTGCTGACATGTAAGGGGGGGGTGGGCTGCTGACATGTGAGGGGGGGGTGGGCTGCTGACATCTGAGTCCTGTGAGAGCTGTGTGCTGTGAGCTGTGTGTAGTGAGAGTGTGTGCAGTGTGCAGTGTGTGCAGTGAGAGTGTGTGCTGTGTGCAGTGTGCAGTGAGCGTGTGTGCAGTGAGAGTGTGTGCAGTAAGAGTGTGTGCAGTGTGCAGTGTGTGCAGTGAGAGTGTGTGCAGTGTGCAGTGTGAGCAGTGTGCAGTGAGTGTGTGCAGTGTGCAGTGTGTGCAGTGAGAGTGTGTGCAGTGACAGTGTGTGCTGTGTGCAGTGTGCAGTGTGAGCAGTGTGTGCAGTGAGTGTGTGCAGTGTGCAGTGTGCAGTGTGTGCAGTGTGCAGTGTGTGCAGTGAGAGTGTGTGCTGTGTGCAGTGTGAGCAGTGTGTGCAGTGAGAGTGTGTGCAGTGTGCAGTGTGTGCAGTGAGAGTGTGTGTTGTGTGCAGTGTGCAGTGTGTGCAGTGAGAGTGTGTGCTGTGTGCAGTGTGAGCAGTGAGAGTGTGTGCAGTGTGCAGTGTGCAGTGTGAGCAGTGTGAGCAGTGTGAGCAGTGAGAGTGTGTGCAGTGTGCAGTGTGAGCAGTGTGTGCTGTGTGTGCAGTGTGTGCAGTGGCTGGTACAACAAAATAATCTGAACTCTTGCACTTAAATATATACCCATATCTGCTTATGTTCTCCTTAAAGAGCAAGACAAATAACCAATGCCCTTAAAAACATTGGAACATTTTACAGCGTAATCCTGTTCTAGAGGAAACACTGGCCAAATATCCCCAAATTATTTTCAAAATTGCATACTTTAGAGAATAAGGTTGATTGAACCCCACCACAATATCTTATTTAGAGATTACAATTCACCCAAAAAAGTCAGCAGGTGAACTATAGTTAGTGAGGAGTTAGTGGCCACATAATTTAATTAGATGCTTCTATCTCTGCATTGTGGATCGTAATTTCTCACAACCTTTCCCAACCAAATATTGCAAGAGTTAGCAGAAACCTTTTAGGCTCACTAGTGAATCAGATGTGCCAGGTCACCTTACCCTACCTCCGTTGCGGGTGGAATGAAAGACTATTGCAGGGGCGACAGGGTCGCCAGAGCTCCTCGGCGGGACCTCGGACAGGGCACCGCCATCTTGTTTTATGCCACGCATGCGCAGAAGCAATCGCGCATGCGCAGTAGGCGCATCAAGTGCGTCGGCCATTATACCTAAAGCTCCGCAAGAGGAACTATAAGCCCCAGCAGCCCCTGGGGCGAAGACCACATGGCGAGCAAAATCCAATTGGGCTGTGAGGATGCCCTGCAGCAATATAGTTACATTTGGTGCACTAGGAGAGCCACGTCAGTCGGAAGAGGGAGCTGGATCAAGCAGTTAGTGTCTCAGAGCCATTGGCTCTGAGACTAGGCCTAGTATATCCCCCCTTAGGCCCAAGCTAGGCCCCGACTTACAGTAGCTTGTAGTTGCTTGTCACGCTGCGCTCACCACAAACAGGACGGAAGACCGCGGGGCTGAGGTGGGGTATGTATAGGCACCGACCCACAACCACGCAGTCCTGTCCGGAATGCGTAGTCCTAGTCGTACCGCGTCGTAGGGTTGGAGAGGTCAGGGTAGTCAGGGTACTTGCCGTGTTCCAGGGTTGGAGAGTCCGGGTAGGTAGAGTTTCGTAGCCAAGGTCCTGGGTAATAGAAGGTAGAGTAGTCGAGTAACGAAGCCGGGGTCAAAGTGCTGGAGAGTGTAGAAATCCTAGTAACAGGCAGGGTCAAACAGGTCAGACAGGTTCAAGACAAAACTAAACAGCAGCGGTGAGCACAATGCATAAACAGGAGTTTATGCTCAGCAATGAAGGACAGGCAGAAGCAGGTATATATGTGGGAAGGGTCCAATTACCTTGCAGGGGTGTGTACTGGTCCACCAATGGTGTCAGAGAGACACTGATCAAAAACAGCTTGCAATTAGGCTTTCCTGATGCTAGGTCTGGTTGCCGGGCAACCCGCACGCGTGCGCGATGCGCGTCGCGACGTGATGACGTCATGCGGTTCACTCAGCAAGTCTCCGCCTGTGGGAGGCTCCAGCAGCTCCCTCACGTTCTCCTGCTTCCTGGTTGCCGAGCAACCCGTGCGCGTGCGCGCTGCGTCTCGCAGAGCTCCGCCATCACGCTGCTGCGCCTGCACTGCCCTGGCAGTGCGTGGGTGCATGACTCTGCCCCGTGGTGCTTCCCTGAGTCGGTCTCTGCGCGGATCAGAGGCAAGTGTGACATTGCTGCAGGGAAGGCTCCTTAGATAGGGACGCTTCCCCATTGTACTGTCTAGTGTCAGCGACAGTGAGGATGCCGCATGTGATTGCGGCCTGTGGTCTGGGACCAGACCACCTCTGTTGTAAGAGACTCTGTATGGTGATATTATCCACAACGGAATTAACCCCACGTGGAGGCGGACGCCATTGCGGATGACGACAACATTGGATCAGGCGAATCCCCTTGTTAATCTGTATTACCCGGGTGCTGGAGCCCTCGGCAGATACCCAACTAAGTGCACCAACACTTCTCTGGATAGCGCTATCTCCTACTATTTTGGCTGGGTCCTAACATTGGGGGATAAGAACATCAGTATATGGTGCGAAGCACCCTATGTACATTGGGGACACTCATTGGTGGTACGAGGCTGGGCCTATTATACTGTGTGGTACAGGGTACTGTTATAGTGTGTTCAGTAAAGGTTGTCATTATATATATATATATACCTGAGTGTGGTATTATTGGTATTGTTCCTGTAAGGGGCTATCCCAGCACGTTGGGATCCCTTGCAGGTGGAGGCGCTGCACCGAGACGAACCAGTATCACCCCAGGCTCCCAGTGGCGGAGGCTCCTGGTTGCCAAAATGTAATAGCAGCATTGGTAGTTCCTTCCCTGGTACAGGGGAACAAGGGCTACACATATGTAACTATGTAATATGAGTGTGTAATCTTTGTCTAATGTGTGGTAACATACCATTATAACAGAAGCCACATCAAATGTTTAATATATTAATCAGTATCCTCTATTATTTTTCCCCTATGATGTTTCTTTTCTGAAGTAGCATTTCATGGAAAAATACAAATCTCAAGCAGGGGGTCCTTGGAAATGAAATGAATGCGGTTCCATACATACCTTGGTACCCCAGTTTTTCATGCAGGCTTGAAGGCCCAGCATCATGTGGGCCAATAGGAAGCCACGATGGATGACATTTCCGCTTCTTATTGGTCCGCGTGATGAGTTACTTACAAAGCACCATATTGTTCACCCTGAAGGGCACAGTAGCGGGGCGCTTTCGGAGGTAAGTATCTCAGGAAGCAGGGGGTCCCCGGAGTTGAAATGAACACGGTTAAGCTCCGGAGACCACTTGCTTGCAATTTAATACAAAAAAAACACCCCTCGGTGGAACCACACCTTTAACTAAGAAAATGCTTACCATTTGTAATTTGCTAGAGGTGCTATTGTGCATACTGTACAGTGCTATTAATATCACATTTGAGAATACGTATCAAAATAAACAGGGTATTTGTGTTCCTTTTCTTCTTGCAATGAATGAAATATTGAGTCATTTGCGGTGAGGACTTGTAGAAAGGTTTCTTTTTAAACAGATCCTTGATTGTTGTGAACTGCAGAACCAAGCCACTAAAGGAAAGCAGCATTTAAGAATTTCAGGTTGGGAATCATTACTATGGCAACACTGAGCAGTGAACATTTGTGATAAAAGAATAATCACTTTACTATTTCTCAGGGAACACCCACATTATGATCCACAGACATGGTGAAACATAAGAGTTGGAAATAAAATAGTTATGTTTTAGACCTCAGATCCCTGTATTGTGTTCCTTAACTCTTAAGTGACTACCTAATCCGAGGCACACATTAAGCCAGGGGTGTGCAAACTGGGGGGTATGCCCCATGGGAGACTCTTTTTGGGGGGCGGTGGTTACAGAGACCCCACGCTGAGAGCGCGAGGCCTCTGTAACTCACTTACCCGGCTTCAGTCCACGTGTCTCCATGGCAACGCTGCATCAAATGACATTAGAGGTACGGGTGGGGTGCGACACAGGGGGAGAGCCGGCAGGAGGGGGGGGACGCAGCGCAGGAAGTGTGCGCACCACCTGCATTAAGCACTACTGGTTTTATTTTATTTTTTTGTGTGTATTTTTATTTTATATAGGATTGAAGTAGGTGGTCTCTGGGGCTGAACTGTGTTAATTTCAGCTTCGGGGTCCCCCTGCTTCCCAACATACCTCTGTAGGGGGTGTCAGTAGCAGCTCCAGCTGGGCTAATTGGGGCTATCATAATTGCGTTTTAAATGTCCCGGGACACGTAGGCCAGTAGGAAGCTGTGATGTCACCCCTTGTGGCTTCCTATTGGCCCGCGAGACCGTGACAATCAAGCCTGCAGAGCTGCTACCGGCACTCCCTACAGAGGTGTGTATCTCGGAGAGCAGGGGGTTCCCGGAGCTGAAATCAACACGGTTCAGCTCTAGAGACCCCTTGCTTCCTACTTAGGAGGTTGGGGAGGAATCTATTTTTTGGACAACATATGTTCCTTCAAAAAAAACATTGCCCGTACACACTTTTGTGCTTTATAATAACTTACCGAACTCGTTTACGAATACATTCAAAAAAATATTATACATAAGAACCTGGTCATTTTCTTCTTCATACTGTAGATAGTCATGTAGAAATACAGGCAATCGATTTGACATTAAAGTCTATTCCGAACAGCTAACAATGCTCAATTTAATTTAAGCAATTTTAAATATACTCTAGGACACAACTTGTAGATAGTTGCAGAGTAAAACGTCCGACAACAACCCTTCAGATAAGCATACCTATAATTCTTTTGAGTATTAAAATTGCCACTTTGTTGAAAATTATAGTAGTTTGCATACAAGAAAATCAGCGTGGAAGTGGATATGAGTGTCATATTTAGTACCAATTTAGGATTTTAAAAGGTCATTCAAATAGCCAAATCAGTAGTATTTTTGTAGGAGTATTTTAACTCTAGTTAACATAATAACACAGTTATATACCTTTATACTGTACCACAAATAATGTACTTGTAATCTAGATTTAGAGGAATACATGTAAGGAAGTCAATTGGTTAATACTTGTGGGTAGGAGAAGTAAATAAGCGCATACCACATTTGATCTATATATATCTATATAGTTGTCTTTATTATGGTAGTGATACTGTAGTTCGTGATTAGTTATTTCTACTTGCAAAAGCGCTGACACTATCTTTAATTTAAATATAGGCTAGTCACTCAAGATCAGGATGGATAATATATTTTGGTTGGGCCCGATAGAGGAGGTGACAGGAGCATACCATAACAGAGCAATTATTTCGGAAAAGGGAAAAAAATCTTTGAGAGAATGAACTCTAATAAACTACTGAACATCTTAATATTGATTGTGCTGACATGAATGACTAATATGATATGAATCACACAGTACTGAATATGTTTGTTTTCATACATTTGTTTGTACCAGTTTTTGCATCCTGCTGTTATCTCTGCACTTGTGGTAGTATAGAAATAAAGTCATAAACTGAGAAAGAAACTAGTTGGATTTTTTTATCATCAAGCTTTTAATCACATTACATTGGACTCACTCCTTCTTCTAAACCCCTAGTGGACTGGATGTATCGGCATTCAGATTGGCAATTGATTGAATATTGCTAAAAGGCAAGCATATATCTTCAACAATACATACATTAGCATTTTTAATTACCCGACAAGATTAAACTATTATATATATATATATATATATATATATACTATAATCCTAAATTGGATTCCGTCTGTTTGTTTGTATGTCAGAAGCATCAAAATCTCAGAAACGGCACCACGTAGCACAACGAAACTATCTCTGGACATTCTGCTGCATATTTGTAGGTCAACGCAGCTATTTTGAGCTTCCAATGTCACTCACCTCCCAAATTATGGACATTCTAAGTTTCACTCGGCTGTACAGCAAAAATGTTAGAGCAGGAGCGGGGGGCGTGGCTACTAAGGGAGGGGGCGTGTTTGTGCCAGCGGGGGGAGGGCACCTTTCAAGCAGCCTACCCAATACAAAGATGGCCGGCTGTGCTTCAGCAATCCCATACGTCAGCGAAAGCTGCCAGTACCTGTTACTTATTCCATATAAAGGGGGCACGTCTTAAGTATAAACGCCTGCGGTAGGGGCGGGGCTTAGATGATTGCTTAGAACTCAGAACTGCGCGAGTTGTGAGCTGAAGCGGGGTAAATTTCACTGCGGGCAGAGTAACTGATGCCAAGTCCGTGCAAAGTAACGCCGGCTGTCACCGTCAGCCCCAGAGAGACCCCCAGATACCCCCCCCCCCCCGAGAGACCCCCGGATACCCCCCAGAGACCACCGGCTACCCCCCCCCACCCCAAAGAGAGACCCCCGGACAACCCCCACCCCACAATGACCCCCTGACACACTCCTCATAGAGACCCCCGGACACCTCCCCCCCCGGCCCCAGATAGACCCCAGGACAAAACAGAGAGACCCCCGGACACCCGCCCCCATCCCAGAGAGACCCCCAGACACCCCCCCCGTCCCAGAGAGACCCCCAGACACCCCCCGCCCCAGAGAGACCACCAGACATCCCCCCAGGGACACCCCCAGACACCCCCCCCCCCACCCCAGAGAGAACCCCGGACACCCCCGGCCCCAGAGAGACGTCCGGACCCCCCCCCCCCCCCCCATTACAATGGGGTTTTTTTTTTGACAATGTATTCAATCAATATTACAGTCCCCGGGTACAAAAGCTAGTGTGTGTATGTATATATCTATATATATAGATATATATATTATTCAGAATATAAACAGGTTATGGAAATCATCATAGCTTGTACCAACCAATATTCTCATGCTCTCAAATCAGTAAAATGCAATCAGAAATATAAATATATACACTTACTATTGATCTTATGTTATTCTCTTTTGCCAGTTTGAGTGAAGATTTATAGCAGCTTGCTAGATCATCTTTATGACTGTCACTTAAATGGCCTCTTGCTATAGGCCCCACAGTGTGTATAACATCTGCAACAAAAAAAAATCAAGAGTTTAATGTAGATCTGAGAATCAAAATCAATTAGTCAAAAAGTAGATTGTTTATACATTGGAAAGCTGTAAATTAGAAAAACAAACAAACAAAAAAACAAGTTTTGAACCTAACATTTTAATTTTCAGTCCTGGTCTCAAAAAATGTAGTATCTAAATGATGTTTTCTCTAACATAGGGAATATGAGTTTCCCAATGTTACAAGGTTTTACTGTAGCAGTCTGGCTATCTGACCACTTTTTTCAACTCTATGTCACTCGCGCCCTCCCCAGCTCGCTCACCCCACCGTCCCCAGGCCCCTATCTGCATCCCCTTGGCTCCTCCTGCAGTAGGGGCCCGGACCGGACAACCGGGCCCTAACCCGCACTCTCCCCAGCCATGCTTCTCAGCCCCCCACCACACCGTCCCCAGGCCTTTCCCCACCGTCGCCAGGCCCCTACCGGCATCCCCTCGGCTCCCCCATCCATACCCTACCACCTAGCATCCTTGCCCACCCCTCAGTCCCAGGCCCTACTAGGATCCTTCCCCCCAGCACCCCCCTCCCCCAGCCAGGCGGCTCCTCAGACCCCCCACTGGCCGCCCGCAGCCACCGGTCTTGACCATCCCCAAGGTATGTCTACTTTTTAAATATGTATTGGGGGGAGTGGGGGTCTTTTTATATGTTTCGGGGGAGTGGGGGTCATTTTATATGTTTCTGGGGAGTGGGGGTCTTTTTATATGTATTGTGGGAGTGGGGGTCTTTTATATGTACAGTATTGGGGACTTGGGGGAATATTCATATGTGTGGGGGTCTGTTATATATATTGAGGGGAGTGGGGGTCTTTTGATATGTATGGGGGAGTGGGGGTCTTTTTATATGTATGGGGGAGTGGGGGTCTTTTTATATGTATGGGGGAGTGGGGGTCTTTTATATATATTGGGGCTTGGGGAAATATTCATATGTATTGGGGGGCTTGGGGGGATTTTTATATGTATTGGGGGCTTGGGGGAATTTGTATATGTTTTAGGGGCTTAGGAGTATTTTTACATAGGTTGGGGTATTTTTTATATGTATTGGGGGCTTGGGGGAATTTTTATATTTATTGGGGGCTTGGGGGTATTTTTTATATGTATTGGGGAGGGTTGTTTTTTTATATGGTGTGTGTGTGTGTGTGTGTGTGTGTGTGTGTGTGTGTGTGTGTGTGTGTGTGTGTGTGTGTGTGTGTGTGTGTGTGTGTGTGTGTGTGTGTGTGTTATATATATTGTTTTTTATGTGTATTGGGTACTGTCGCGGCCGAATTTATTCTTACATTTACCCGGTCTCGGCCGCGACAGTAACCGGGCGCGCGCCGGGGTGTCCCGTGCGCGCGCCGAAGCCTCGGAGGAGCGGTCCTTCGATCGGGGCTTCTACCTCCCCTCTCCGGGTCCGCCGGGTCCCCCGGAACCCTCCACCGCCGTCCCCCACATCGCGGGACACCAGGGCTCCTTCGGGGAGCCCTGGGCATGCGCGCATGGGGCGCAGGCACCCGATGAAGCGTGACCGCGCATCGGTGACACGCGGCACGCCGAGGGGATTTGGCTAGCAAGCCGGGAAATCTCCCGGCTTGTGGAACTAGCCAAGTAAGAATTAAACGTGTCGCCAGTGTAGGTGTTTGTTTTGTATGCATTTGGGGGTGGGGATTTTTTCGTATGTATTTGGGGGTGGGAAGATTTTCGCATTGGGGGTGGGAAGTGTTTTGGTATATATTTGGGGGGGAGAATTGTGTGAGAGGGGAGGGAATGAGTGAGCGTGGGGTAATTGACGGAGGGAGAGGAGAGAGGGGGTGAGTGAAGAAAAGAGGGAGTAAGAGTGAGACGCAGGGGCGAGAAATACATGCACGGCGGGAGAGTGAGAGGGGGTGAGACGGAAGGGAGAGAAATACATAGGAAGAGGGGGGAAAGAGAGGGGACTCGTGAGGTGTGAAATAGGGGGACAGCTAGCAATATCGCCGACACTGAGGGGGCACTGCTTAAAATGTTTGTCCTGGGCCCCACGATTTCTGTTGGTGGCCCAGATTGCCGTATCTCAATTCTCCCCTTTGCCTCCAAGCGATTTGTGTACAAGCGCTTAATTCACTTTCTCTCTTCCAATTCCCTGTTTGCCCATTTGCAATTTAGTTTCCACCCTCTACACTCCACTGAGACAGCACTAAGAAAAGTGAGCAATGGCCTACTCTCAGTTAGGTCTAAGGGTCACTTCTTACTAATTCTCCTGGATCTTTCTCCTACCTTCGACACTGTTGTTCACCCCCTTCTCCTGAACACCCTCCTGTCCATTGGCCTCTATGACACAGCCTTATCGTGGTTCACATCTTACAGTACCTATCCAACTGCTCCTTCAGTGTTGCCTCCTCTGGTGTCTCCTCTTCACTCCCTCTTTCTGTTGGGGTCCTACAAGGCTCTGTCCTAGGCCCTCTGCTATTCTCACTCACATATCTTCTCTTGGTGAACTAATACAACCTTTTGGCTGTTGGTATCATATCTATGTCAATGACACCCAAATGTACCTTTCCTCCCCTGACCTTTCCCCCTCTCTCCTTTCCTATGTCTCTTTGCAATCTCCTCCTGGATGTCTCACCATTACCTGAAGTATAACTTAACCAAAACAGAACTAATACTCGTTCCCCCTTCCATTGCCACCCCTAAATCCAAAGTCTCCTTCATGGTCAATAATACCATAAACTCATCAACACCTCAAGCCTGCTGTCTAGGAGTCATCTTTGACTCTGATATTTCCTTCATTCCTCGCATTCAGCCGCTCAGGAAGTCGTTCTGTCTACACCACCAAACTATTGCCAGGATATGCCCTTTCTAACTCATGATGCAACTACAATCCTAATTCACTCACTCATCCAGTCCTGCCTTGACTACTGCAACTTTCTCTTGGTTGACATTCCTCTTGTCCACCTATTCAAACTCCAAACCAACCAAAATGTTCCTGCCAGACTCCACTGTGCAAATCCTTACACTGGTTTCCTAAATCTCCAGATTCAAATTGAAAACCCTAGCTCCGATTTATAAAGCTCTCAATGACGCTGCCCTCCCTTACATCTCATTTTTAAATATATAACAAAATGCCCCCAACGCTCTGTCCACGACATTCGCCTTTCCTCCTGCCTTATCACCTCATCTCACTCCCACCTAAAAGACTTCTCCATGCTACCCGTCTCTGGAATTTCCTACCATGTACCATCAGACTCTTCCCCAGCTTTCAGACATATAAAACTCACCTTTCAAGGAAGCCTATCTAGCTTCCCTAGCATCCACTCCACCCCTCCAACACTATTGGTACCAGCTATGCGGCTAGACCAAACTCCACCCTAAAACCTCCCAACATCCACACCCCCAAACATTAATGGGACCAGCTGTGCGGTTTGACCATACTCCAGCCTGAGGCATACTCCATCCCACATTGAGCAGCCACTTTACCTTTTGTTTCAACATTGTCCCTCTAGATTGTAAGCTCTCACGATCAGGGCCCTCATGACTTCTTTGCATCTGTTTGTGTATGCTTGTCTTTATTTGTTTGCAACTGTTTATGTAATTATCAAATCTTTGTACCCCCTTGTACCGCACTGCAGAATATGTTGGCGCTTTACAAATAAATGATGACAATATTAAGAATAACAATAGCAGCCATTATTGCTCCTGCTGGTACATTGTAGCACAACAGAAACGCACAGGAGTGGACACCATTAAAAACTAATTTGCCACATGAGATACACAAGAGAAGACACCCGCTCTACCTATGATGACCTGAGGTCATTGAACAAACAGGTGCACTAGAGAAGCTAATTAGACACAAAACAACAGAGGTATCCAGACGGAGCACAGATACTCTGAGTGGACAAGGACCACTTGCTTGTTGGGGAAGAGAAATACCCTATGTATAAGTGTGGCACTTGAGAAAATTGGTGATATGAAAAGAGGTCCAAAATAGTAGCATGCATATGATATTAAAATCAAATTTAATGGACATACACTAAAAGATGAGGACCATACAATGAGAAAAATGAAAATGTCTAAACATATACATATATTAAACAAATGTATGCAGCACTGTAATGCTGTATACCTATAGCAGGCACCACCAATGTGCCTATATATAGGGCAGTCGCGCTAGCCCAGCTGAACCAAAAAGCAGCAAACAATGTCAGTACCCCTACACACAGGGGGAGGGAGAGGATGGGGAACAGAAGTTGGTAGAGGTCCCTGTAGACTAGAATGTGTTGTCCCTGCGGGAGTGAAAAAGAACCTGAGTGCAGCTTTCCATAGGTATGCTGCGCCACAGCTCCCAGCTCTCCCAGCTATCCGGTAGTGTTTCCGTCGGTATGGCTAGGCTGCTTGTGGTCGCGTGATGCGTGACATAATGGCGCTGCCTTCCAACGCACGTTTCGTTTAGGCTTCTTCCAGAGAGGGGGAGATCCTCCTGGATGTCACTCTGTATAGGCACTCGCTGAGTGGAGGAGGGAACTAAGGGAACTAACTTGACAAAGTGCTTCGGCATGAAACACATAGGTGGTGCATTCATTTAGTTCCTGCTTTGGAGAAGTCTGCAATAAATAGCTGCTCTGTTTATGTTGGAGTCTGCCTGGGGTTATTTTTCTCAAGCTCTTAAGTCACTGCCTATGTTCTGGTTGCTGCACTACAACATTGGATTCTTAATATATTTTTAGACATTCTTATTTTTATCATTGTAGGGTCCTCATCTTTTAGTGGATATCCATTAAATTTGATTTTCATATTATCATATTCATGTTACTATTTTGAAACTCTTTTCATATCACCAACTTTCTCAAGTGTGACAGTTATACCTAGGGTATTTCTCTTCCTGCACAAGCATTGAGTGTATGCCCAGGGACCTTGTCCACTCGGTGTGTCTGTGCTGTGTCCGGATACCTCTGTTGTTTTGTGTCTAATTCACCACATGCAGAATAAGGGGGAAGCCAACGTGTTAATGCACCTACTGGCGTGCGCCCTTCAGGGATTACCCTAATCTTGTCCTATTGTAGCTAGTATGTGCATTGCGTCCCAAATGTATAGCCTTACATTTATGTGCATAAAAAACCTTCACTGCCATTTACCTCAGCTTCTAGTTTAGTCAAGTTCTTTATTAGAGAAATTGACTCACTATGAGGTACAATTGTTATATTGCTAGATAAAAGTATTACAAAGTACACAAAAATTGCAGTTCCCCACTGATACTAATATGTCTACTACAGCTAAAGCTAGGGTGACCAGATGTCCCGGTTTAGCTGGGAGAGTCCCAGTTTTTAGGCCTCTGTTCCAATTTTGTGAGCCAGTGTCCCGGTTCTCTATCGGCGCTGGCCGCGCATGCGCGATCGTCACTTGCCAAGTTCGCATGTGCGATCAGCACTAGCCAGCCCCTCGTGCACATGCGTGATGGGCGCTTGCCAGCAGCGCATGCGCAACCAGCAAACTCCAATCGCGCATCCGCATAAGCGACCGACAAGCGTTCATCGTG
Organism: Ascaphus truei; assembly: GCF_040206685.1. Lineage (NCBI taxonomy): Eukaryota > Metazoa > Chordata > Amphibia > Anura > Ascaphidae > Ascaphus > Ascaphus truei. The sequence continues at coordinate 76,655,537 of NC_134486.1, read as the reverse complement.
CATGCGCAGTCTGTGCTCGCCCTTTGCATATGAACATTCGGCACTCGCCATTCGTGGATACGCAGTCAAAAGCGCGCATGTGCAGATGGTGCTCGCGACTGTGCATTCACGACATTTGTCCTGGTTTTTGCCGGGACAAATATGGTCACCCAAGCTATAGATTCTTATATAAGAGAGATCAACTAGGTGGTGCAGTTCCCATACAGTCAAGCTACAGTATTTTTAAAAAAATAGTCTCAAAATGTAAATGAAAAATAATGTACTGTATCAGTTTAAGAAACTGTACACAATTCTCAAATATGCTTATCCTTCCTATCACCCTGGGAATAGGAGGGGTGCCTGGCCAAAGTATGACAATTGAAGTATGTGTCTGTAGTGTATTGTGATTCCCTCTGAAAAGTGAATATCAGAACACATTTGAGTTCCTAAGAAAGCAGAACCCAGAAGTAATGTATACTTCCAGTGTCATAAATAATATAAGAAATTGACAATGTCCTCACTGTTGAGCATTTATTTTTTGTATTCAGTTGGAATAACTCCTTGTGCATAAAAATATTCTCTTATGTGTCATTATTCTACAATACTGATGTGCCATTACTAGATAATTATTAACATTAATAGATTGTTAATTAATATTAATTACCATTAATAGATAATGATTTTTAAATTGTGAAAGCCTAATAAAAAAAATGACAGCATAGACAATGTATACCTCAAGCATACTATAGAAGCAGAAAGGCACAGTGCCTGAAATGCTCTTCCCTTTGTTGAATTAGAAAAGCCATCCAATCATTTTTACTTTATTTTAAACACAATTTTGACGATTTTATATACTTAAGAAAAAGTACTTTCATTTAAAAAAAAATTACAGTAGTGAATTATATACAGTAGCTATAATAAAGGCTGGAAAGAAGGGAACACTGACCTAACCTACGTTTACTAAATATCTCTTGCAGTGTACATGAAAACATGTAGGATACCAAAAATATGAATGAGCAAATAAAAATGGTTTATAGTTTACAATAACATCACCTTGAAAGTGCTAATAAGATAAGCCGTACAAATATAAATTTGTTTACAAGTTGCCTTCATTCCCTCAATCCATGCATTCATTGCCACAATCTATTCTTTTAGAAGACAACATAATAATTCTCTTTGATGTCACTCATAATTCTGAAAGAATGAATGTTAAAGACAGAGTCGTGTGACTATAGTGAATTGAATTAGAAAAGAATAAGACAGGATAGCAGAAAGCACTCAAAAGTTAATTTGTATGGGTTGATTTACACAAAAAAAAACTCTATCTTGGTTGTTGGAGGTCAAGTGACAGAAAACGAATTACCAGATATTATGATAATTTAAGCCTATTTGTGCTCAGGACTCCATATTTATGACTGAAAGTCCATTATAATATTAAATACTGAAGAATAATTTCAAATCACAATGTGCTCTTGATTTGATATGTATAGGAATGATAGGAACTAATGTATTACTCCAATTATTGTAGGAATGAAATCACAGTTTGCTATTGCTCTTATCCAGCTAAGGTCATTTCACATCCACTAAAGCAGGAGTGCTAGCTACATTTTATTTCTCTAAATACCCATGTGGACTTTAATGTCTCCATTTCAGCCTCACCAAAGTACTGTGCTGTATATTGCATTTCCCATAAAAAATATATTGTTTTATTGTAGGTTATTTTGAATTCTTACATCTAAAAAGAGCTTTTCCAACCTTATGCATTTCTTCTTTATGTGTAGGGTGACATGAACAAGACACTTGAACAAAGAGATTTGTAAGGTTTGGAAAGGTCTCTATACATGTACTATGACTTTGTGTAAAGATCCTTTTCATCTTGGTCTATTAAAAGGTATCACAACCTATGACACATCTTTCATTCTGCAGGGCCGGATACCACATGTTTAAACAAATGTGGAAATAGCCTGCTCGCTTCCTACAAAACCATCTAGTAAGCGGACCTAGTTAAGCCTGCAAAGGAAGAGAAAGGCAAGAGAGGAACAAAAACAAAGGGATCTTTTAACCACACTATACAATTGGGCAGAAAAAGTACCAGATTAAAACCCACCAGTCCCCAACACTTTGAAAGGATTTATGTTTTTGTAAACTTTGCTACTTTCCGATCTACAGTACTGCCGATTGCAGCTTTCTTGAGCTTCCTATTTTTTTGCTCTTTAAAAATAGATTTAAACTCCTTACCTGAATTCATATCAAACTTCATGCTTGATTGTCTTGGTCTGTAGTTTAACCCTTTTGCTACCAGAAGAGCCTTCATAGTGAAGGTGTTAATATACCTGTGACAGTGGCTTTCCCCTGTTTAAAAAGGCTTAAAAAATAAAGCCTTTTTTTTATGAGTCCAGCAGGGAGCTGGTTAATTTCAGCAGGAGTTAATTGTCCCATCTACACCTGGCTCATCAAGCATGCTTAAAAGCCTGCTGCACAGACAGCCGGGCCTCTCTAGAACAGATAGTCTGTGCAGCATCAGTCCCTGGAACCCACCAGATGAATCAACTCACAGACCCCGGACTGATGTGGAGAGCACCCTGCCTACAGGTACCTCACTTTGGACTGGAGTCAAAGGTTGGTAAGAGGCCTACCCTTCCAGTCCTCAGATACGGATCGCTGAAATGTTAGTGGGTCCCTTACATGAGGTTAGGCCTGGTTGTTATTTTCTGCTCTAACTTTGTTTGCTGATATTAAGCTGTTTTCTGTTTAAAGCTGCTGGCTAATAAAGCCTACGTTTATTTCTCCTAAAAACATCTCTGGTGTTTTCTCCTCTGCTCACATTTCCTACAATACCTCTCCCCTATCCCATTTCCAAAGAGAGCTTCATGCCTTATTACATTCAAAAGTATGTGTATACATTGGTATACCAGTAAAAATCGTTTTATTTCAGCATTTCTCCAGAGATAAAAACTCGTGGAGGATTTCACAATGAATAATGTGGAGTCTACTGGAAAGTCCAAAGCAAAGTCAATTTGTACATAACTTTTGGCTGTCTAGTTGGTTGTAGAGTTCATGACAGAGACAGTGACTCTCTCTGCTGGAGTAGTGCAGCAAGTGTAGTTTCCAGCACACAAACAGTAACATTCCTCCAGGGGAGGCTAGCTACAGGTGTAGCTACTTACTGCTGCGGCAGAGTTTATTCGAGCATTTGCCCGTTCTCTGCCGCAGCAGTAGCCTGGCGCGCGCCCGAGAGTGACGGGCACGCGCCGAAGCAGCGGAAGAGCGCCCTCCGATCGGGGCGCTCTCCCTACCGCTGCCGGGTCCGCCGGGTCCCCCGGAACCCCCTGCCGCTGTCCCGCGATTGCGGGACACCAGGGCTCCCTCGGGGAGCCCCTGGACGCGCGTGCAGGGGGCGCACGCTCCCGAAGACGCGTGACCGCGCGTCATCCACGCCGAGGGGCGGCCACTAGCAAGCCGGGAGATTTCCCGGCTTGCGGTACCGACCACACTCGAATAAAGTGTGTCGGTACTGTAGCAAAGAACTCCTGAAGGAACAGGAGTTTATAAGGCAGACAGAGCTGCCACTCTGAGAGACTGCTTTCCCTCGGAGAAGGGGGGGAGAGAGCGACTCCTCCCCAGCTAAGAGTAAGCAAGGACATGTCTGTTGTAGAAGCAGGGCTGTCCTGTCCAGGAAATTGGATGAAGAGGGATTTCCTGGACTCTCATGGGAGGGATTCCCCTACAGCACCAAAACAGATAAGGACTGTTATATTTTCTTATTGGACTTTAGTATTTGCAGTACATGTTGTGGAGTCGTAACCAGCTTAGCTAGCCACCCAGTTAGAAAGGGCTGGAGTTATTTAGTCAGACCCCTAAATTGTAGTAGGTGTTTATTTTATGTTTTGTTTTGCCTTAAAGGGACGGTGTGCCTATCACTTAGTTATTATTGTGGAGTCATTAAAACCCTGTTCAACAAACCCCAATTCCTGCCTTAATCTGGGACAAAAGACCCATGCAACATGACAGAGGATTCACAAGTTTTAAAACGTCTTTGTTTTCGTTTAATACCACTTCATACATAGATTTTGTGAATAGCAAAGCACATTTCCAATTCAGTGATCAAGCTCCATAAAATATATTTGTTTGTGAACGAGCTCAAACGTTGTCTGACGCAAAGCTAATAGACACATACCATACATGTGATATGGTTTTTGATGCAGAAATTGTTTGCTGTAGAAGCTGCAGCTCTTGGCAACAAATGAACAAAAAAGATTAAATGTATTGTCATCACGCAAATTACATTAAAAAAATCTAACCTTAAACTGAGCAGTACTAATTAATATAAGCCTAGAAAACTCATGCTGTGTCTTTTTATTAGTTGCAAACAGCAGGATTTGTTTAGCATACAAACTAATCACGTGTATCTAATTAAAGACTTCTGAACACCCCAAAAGGTGAAAAGAAAGAAAACACTTTGTAACTATAAAGAATACATTAAATAAACGTGTTTGGGAAAGTGTGTTACCAAAAGGAATAGAACAAGGAACTACATTTTAGCAACAGCGCAGCCTCCAAAAATATTTCGAGAAAAACAAAAGAATTTAAAGTACAGTATACTGTATGTATCTGATTTTATTTCATTCAAGTGCCGAATTTTCTTAAAAAATACATAAAATATAAAACATTTCATCAGCAGACATGTAACTACCCAGAATCCCTTTCCGCAGCTTAACCACTATATGGCATGTGAAAATGGGGAGAAATGCTGTGACGTTCGAAACGCGTTGGATGGGTCTCATGACACAATAAAGTACCCTTTTTACTTATTTTTATTCTGGGTCCTTTCCTGCTCCATTCGGTTCGTGCGCTCCTCCTAATTTTTTACTTCTGCATACCACCATTGGAAGCTGCACAGCCAGCAAGCCACACCAAGGAACGTGAGTACTTTTACCGCTTAGGTGAACCTGCCAATGAGATTGATCGTGGGTGGGCTTGTACTACCCACTACCTGTCTTCAGGAGGACTGTACCCATTATTGTTGTTGCATTATCACTATTCTATATTTGTGATTACGGATTTCCTTTGGATTGTGGTTCTGGCATTATATTATCATTGGCCTGGCATTTGAGCGCTTTTGCCATTTTTCTATCGAAAATGGGGAGAATACAAGTTTGTTGACCAACAGAGCACATACAAACACACACATATGCATTTGATCTTTGATCAACAGAAAGTAAGTCATTTTTTGAGAGCATACATATACAGCTGTAGCAAGACTTACTGTCCTTGAAGCTGCCCCCAACAATGCGGGAAAACCACAGCCCATATGCGAACATAAGGACAGCAAGGTTTACCGCCCGGAAAGATTAACACTGCAGGGGTCCATGCTTGATGGCAGATAGAATACCGATACTCAGCTTCCAGATGAGCTGAGCAGCCATGTCCTGTCTCTGTCTGGAGCCGTTTTCACGCAGCGCAGATAAAATGTAGAGCTAGATTTCCTTCCCCCGGATGACATAGATGCCCTTCTATGTGGCTCTACATCATGAGGCGGAGGCTATATGGCCTTATATGGTCATCTGCATCAAGGGAGCTGGATAGGACTCCCTGCAGGGTGAAGGAAATAAAAACGTCCACCCTACCTGCGCTGTGGGGACACAGCTCCAGACAGAGAGATGGTGACACGGTTGCAGACAGCTGCACAGCTAATCTGGAAGGTGAGTACCGGTATTCTCTCCCTGCAGATGGCCCAAAAGGATTACCGCTGCGGGTGTTCCCATTCAGAAGCATGGAACCTCGCAGAGTTAATCCTCCTGGGCCACTTACTGTCCTCGGGCCGCAAGAACTGTAGCTGCACTGGAGCAGTGAAAATCGCTGCACAGAGGACAGGAAGTCTGGCTACACCTGTATATAGTAAACAAAAAAACTTTTGTTCAAATCCTGAAAAAGAGCTTCAGGCATGACTATATTATACAAAGCTCCAGTAGTCATATTAGTCTTTGAAAATGTCCAATATCAGCTGTATACAGAAAGAAGAAACCCGTCAGCTTTAGAAAACTCTGAACATCTTTACATTGCTGAAGAAATTTCTCATTGATCAAGATACGTGGGTCTATGTATAAATAAGTGGGTGTGCTGTGCAGCAATTCTATCTAAAATACTAGCCTTTTCTTTGTGTGATTTGCACCATATGATATTGAAACTGGTAGAATTTTGGAGCAATACATATTGCGGGGCTATAATAATAATAAAACACTTTCCTACGCCACCTTTAAAGGTGACAGAGGATAACGCAGAAAAAAATTCTTCATACATATACCCGGGTCAACAACCAAATTTAATTCTGCCCTAAGATTCTCCCACTTGCCTGGAATAGATATCTTCAAGGGCAATTTGCAACAAATTAGGCACTTCGTTCTATTATTTAGAGAACTATACATAGACCCCAATGCTTATAGTGCAGACACTGTAGATTCAGACATGTATGAATGCATCAATACATCTGTTGCTGTTGCACTGTATGTGATACCTCTTTAATAACTAAATTTTACTTTGACAAGCCTACTGGGGCCAACTAACCCCTTCTCCCACCCCCCTTTTGTAAAGAACTGCAGATGGCAGCCTAAATCTGTCGTACAACAATACATTTATGATTAAAACAAAAGACTGCTAAAGGATTCTTCTTCACCGTTTTTCAGCAAAATGTAAAGAACACTCACTGTTCATTATCTTTGACCCGATACATGGAGAAGGTTAGTTCCCGAAAGCTTGTAAATTTAAAATTGTGTTAGTCCATTAAAAAAGTATCACAAACAACAGATGTGTTGGTACTGTACATTTACTTCTTGTTTGTTGATCCATTAACAGGTGTGGCAAGGTACCATTAGGCTACAGTTTATCTCGAGAACAAATGCAATATAGTTGTTAAATGTTCTGTATGTTGCTATGCAAAACTGCACCATAAGCTGCCAGAATGGTTTAAAGCATATTATTTTGCAATGCGCTACAAACACATCTGGTTGTAAAGGGGTTAAACTAAAAGCTGTTTTTGATCAATCATGTCCGAAGCTGAATGTGCATTCTTAATTGACTGCTATTGCTAATTCATTTTTCATCAATAAATATTTAATATTTAATATTCACTTCTTGCTCAATTACATAACATGAGACAGCCATAACAGTACACAGCCCCACTTAAGAATATGGTGATAAGGGTTGGAAGCATTTTCCATAATGTCAATGGAAAGATGTGATACTATCCTAGAAGATGAGATTAAAATGGACGTGTGTGTAGTGTGTGCGTGTGTGTATATGTATATATGTATGTATATATATATACATATACAATCTCGCATGCTCCATAGCGTGACTCTGTTGCACAAATGTAATAAAGTTAAAAAGAGACAGTCTCTAGGACCTGCACTCACAAGAGGACAGTGAAAAATTGCATGTCAGAGCTCTATCTTTGTAGAGATCACGTCACCGATTGGGAGTATAGTGTTAGTCTGGAATCGGTACACGAGGGGTATGCCATCAGAATTCCTCTTAATTCCACCATCTCTGGTGGTGCAGAGCCGTAGTTAGAGTCCACAGGAGTCCCAGTATTGGCAGTGAGCGGCTTGTATCCGCAAACAGCTGGCACACCAGCAGGAACTGGTAGGTTGCAATGCAAGTCCTCCTCAACACACATTCATTTAGTGGCTATAATTTTCCTATATACAAACAGTTCACCTTTTTATCACTATTCAGTTCACTGGTACACCCCATACTGCTACTTAATTGTTTTTGTCTGTACACACACACACACACGATACACTGGCTCCCCCTGGCTTGTGAATCAGCTGTTGGAGGAGACTGGCTGCAGCAGTTGCGGAGCTGCTACCCCACAGACTTCTATAACAATAAGGATAGATTTATTACCAGCTAATATGGGCTACATATTTAGACTTTGCTTAATGTGAGGATTCGCCATCCTGGCGGTCGCAGACCGTCTCTTCACCTTAACAAACCTTCCGTGACTGACACTCAGGATGCACAGTCTCGTGGTCCCACTACGCGCGTGCGGATCTTGCGCGGTCTGATTCCCCGTCCACTGATTCTGTCGCTGCCCCCGCTCTGACGCACGACGGGTGCGTTCGTCCAGCCTCCCCGCCCCCATTCGCTCTAGGGATGTCCAGGACCAGCGTGGGAGTGACGCGCGATGAAGGCTCCGCCCTCTGACCTCTGTGACACCGGCGGGTCGGCGTGCGATCGGTTCCGCCCCCATCTCTGATTAGGCTGCACCCTAGGGCACGCCTCCGTGCACCAGCCGCCTATTGAGGTTTTCTTCTTGGTTCCGCCCTGGCTGGCTATTGGAGGCTCCTACTTTATATACCTTCCTGCTGCATTCAGTCTTTGCTGAGCATAGTCTAGTGTGATGCCGTGCCTTGTTGCATTCTAGTTCCTGTGACCTTGCCTTGTCTTGCTTGTTAACCTCTTGTTGTCTGACCCTAAATGAAAGGTGAAAGCCATATAGCCACTAAATGAAAGGTGAAAGTCTCTTGGATTCCGCACCTCTCCTCTCCTGATCCGGCTACAAACGACAATTCTCCTGTCTCCAGTCCTGACCTTGGCTAAGTACTCCAACGATCCGATACTCTCCTATCCTGAACCTGTCTACGTACCCCGACAATCCGCTTCCTCCAATCCTGAACTTGGCTACGCACTCCGACGATCCGCAACTCTCCACTCCAGACCTGGCAAGTACTTATACACTGGCGACACACTTTATTCGAGCTCGGCTAGTCCCACGAATTCGGGTATACCCGGGTGTATTGAGGTTTGTGACTGTTTTCTGCCCGAGTGCATTGGGTTATTTTCCAGGCAGGGATTAAAGCATTTTATTCCCGCTGGCTGCAATACTGCACAGTATATATATATATATACTGCATTACAATTCATGAATTTATGCCATCTGGTAGACACGCGAAGCATTGCAGCCTATTAAATCCTAATTATTATCATTTAACAGATCAGCCGCCCGTCAGCCAGGCATGAACCCAGGCTGGGAAGGCAAATGCAACGGGGCTTGTCAGAGGTGTGGAGCGGCTCATTCCAGGTATCTGCCAGGTACATACTGGGTATTTGCTCGAATAAAGTGTGTCGGTGCAGTAATATTCTTCAATCTATAACCCTGACCTGGCTTGAACGACTACTCTACATCCTAGGTGCACCCGCGTGGCTGTGGGTCGGTGTTAACCAATTCCCTACCTCAGCACCACGGTCGCGCTTCGTTTGTGGTGAGCTACACGTTACACTTATGACCTGTGGTTGCTCTGCTACTATTGATGCCCCCCCTCCCCCAGCCACAGTTCTGATCCCCCTGCCCTGGTTTGTGGTACCCTGCAGACACACATCTAGCACTTATGTTTACATAATAGTTGCACTTTTGATCCTCTGTGGTTGTAGTGTTGACAATTATCACTAAACTAGTTGATATATTTTTTGACACATTGTTCCCTTATTAAGTGTTTCTGTGTATTCACCACCTTCTGTGGTCTACTACTAACAGAGCTTACCTGTCTTAGGATTCCCTCCCATTAACACTTTGGCCCCTTAGGCTCCTCCTCTCTGCTCTGTCACTAATGTGACATCACTGGGGGTGTCACTTAGGTTTTTTTCACACTGGGTGTGTTGTAGGGTATATCTTGTCACTTGTTTATTTGCTCTTGAGAAAGGTCCCACTTTTACTTTTTTGCATATAGGAGTGCAGGTCCCTTTTTTTATATAACGGTCTTTTCCCCACCCTCTTGGAGATTCTGCCATTACTGGTCGTGTGGTGCATGATACCTGCTAGTAACAGGAGGGCTGAACTGTCCACCGGTGGTAGTGGGGACACAGGATCAGTGGGGTACATTACCCACACGGTTCTCTTGCAGTGCAGCGCCTCCATCTGCTGTAGGCTCCAGATAGGTGAAGATGATCTCCTAGAGTAGAACTATCAGCTCCCCCCCAGTAAGATCACACACTAGGCGGGAGTATAACACGAACTGTTTATTCTCTAACTCTGTGCAGCCATGTACACGGCAGGGTTCTGCCCCAATGCAGCAACTGTCAGCTACTCACTGAAGGATGGTCCCTGGACCTTCACTACAGGCCAAGGGCACCCGCAGCAGTCCCAGTTCTTCCCTGCCCCTCTAACAGGGGCAGAGGTATGGAATACACTCACTCTCCCCGAGGGGAAGAGGACCAGAGAAGGCCCAATAGTCAGGCTCTTGGCTGTGTGACCTGCCTCTCTCAAGTGGGTAGAGGCACACTAAATTTGGGGCGGTACTGCCCTTAAGTACAACTAGGAGGAGGGCACCAGGTCTGATCCATGATTGGACATGCTCAGACCTGATGTCACCGCTTGGATATGAGGTAAATTTATAATACATCTCTTTATAATATATCAATTTAATTAAATTGGCCATTTTGTTTGGTTATATTAATTGGTCATATTTTTGGACCAGTAATATCATGCCTTTCCTCTCTGACAAATATTTAATATTAAATATAAAATTATTTGTTTATGGTTATTTTTTACATGTTGATATTATTGCTGATAATGACTGAATCATTTAGGTTTTATATATTTTATTAATATTTTTGTGTGTATTTTCCAGTTCTTTATTATATTTAATTTCTGTTAAATATATTATCGTGAACATTTTATTATCTGCACTATCAGATTTTTGCTATTTGTTCAGATTCGTTTTGTATGTTGCTAGGCAACAATAGGGTATATAAACTCCCTTCACAGAGACATCGCCAAAATCCTCTGAGAAAGTCACCTGTGTGTGACGAAACGCATCAGGAACGTCACTATGTTATCACGCATGAGTCTGACATGGTCGGATCAGACTCTGGGTGTTTGGAGAGACCAAGTGGATTCCTGGCAGTGAGCCCACAGCAGGACTACAATACTTTATTGCAGGTTCCGGTTTGTGATTGCCCAGCTGAACAGACGTCCACACACCTTCTGGACGGCGATCCCGGAGCAGTGCCGCTGATATATTATTCACTACTGCTTATTTTAACTCTTACCTTTGTAAGTGTGCCTGTTTCCTCCTCTTCTACCCTTTCCCTCATTAAATGTACTATTTTACGCTATGGGCCGTGCGCTTTCTTCTTTTTTTGTTGTTTTATGTTTACCTGAATAGATGTGGTTCATCCTTTGAACGCAGCCTGGACTCTTAACACCAACAACGTTATTATTTGCACTGAGATACTTTCTTGACCAGGACTTAATCGCTGGACTGGTCTTCTTATGTTCTGTGTTGTGTTAGTCTAGTTTTGTTACACTTCACTTCTAAATAGATTATAAGTGGTAATTTACCTCAAATTATATATTTATCACATTACACGAATAAGTTAGTATTGTTTAATCAAACCATTTATTAATTTTCACAATTAATTTAAAATTTCTTTCACATTTATATAATTACACAATATAGCTGTCATAATATTTGGTATATGTATATGGTGGAGAAGGATTAAATGGTCTGAAGATGCTCTCTCAATTTGGGGGCACTATTTATAAGCAGTAGAAGCTGTGGAAATTGATTAGTTTAGTTTTTTTGTTTTTTTTCAATTGTTATGATGCATATCCCTACCTAACAAAAAATGCTTCTCTTGAGCCCGAGGTACTCAGAGGGATCTATGCACTAGATCAGTAATTTTTAACCGGGGTTCTGTGGCTGCCAAGGGGGAAGGGGGAAGGGGGAGAGCTAGGACAACTGTCCCAACTGTACCAGGCTCGGTGGGACCCCATGCAGCAGTGACTTGGCGGCTCCTCAGCTCAGCAAGCAACAGCCAGGTGACCGCGATCCTACCTCTCCCTCCTCCTGTCGGTGCCGGAAGTCACATCCAACTTCCGGACCAAGGGAGGAGGGAGCTGCGATGTGTGTGCTAATGTGTATGGGGCAGTATTGTTTGTGTATGGGGGGTATTGTGTGTACGGAGGAGGGGGTATTGTGTGTATTAGATGAGGGGCAGCGAGAGTAGGGAGGAGGGAATGTAAGAGGGAGAGAGCGTAAGAGAAGAAAATAGGGGGAGAGAGCATAAGGGGGGAAAGAGGGAGGTAGTGTAAGGGGGGAACAGAGAGAGGGGTGAGTGTAAGAGGGGAAAGGAAACTGGTTTGGACGGGATCTAATTTTAGGGTTCCTTAACCAAAAAAAGGCTAAAAACCACTGTACTAGATACATCAAGAAGAGAATTCCCTCTGGTGTCATTATTTTTGCCGCAGAATTGTAGCATTTTTTTCATTGATACCAATATGGCTCTATCAGTCTTCTGGCTACAAAACTGGAGCAAGAATACTGCACCATATTTATGAACGCCAGAAAATCCCACTGTATCCTATGGGACACTTCTTTGATAAATTTGACGCAATGTTTTTGTTTACGTTTTGTAGCTGGGAGACTGATACAAACGACCTCAGAGTTTTGTGAAGCTAAACAGGCCTACTTGTTTACAGCATGAAGAGAGCTGGAACCTCTTCTCTGCCTCATACACTGTAGCACCTGACCTACAGCCTATTGTATTAGATCAGATACTGCCTCACACCTTTTTGATTTCTTTCCACCATCTCCCTTGACTTGTTTATTTTGCATTGGAATGTATATAATTAACTCATAAGTGTGTCATGCTCTTCATTTCTTACAAACGTTTTGCTACTGGTCACATTATAGAGATATTGATGAAAATCTTGTTGCCAGTACTTTGTCCGATTTGTTTTAGTTTCCAACACAGTTTTAGTCTCCCCTCTCTCATCACCAGTCTGTGTTTATTCCATTGCCCTCATCTGGCAGTACTATAAATTACTTTAAAGTTTTCCACTTAAAACAGGTACTTAATCACTATTAAATTCTACAAACTACCAGCTGTTCTGTCGAAATTCGTATCACATGCGGTTATATCCTGCGCATGTCTGCAGGCTGTGCTAATCCTTCATCATTTAGATCCCTTTTAATGAAGCACAGTGCAGCAGTCTAAAATAAAGCCTGCTTATTAAATATGGGCCATAATGAGTTAACTTTAATGCCATCTGCCTATGGGATCTGGAAATTAAATTCTGCATCATATTCCCATCAGTGTGTTTGTTTCACTCATATTGTACAACATGTCAACCTGGAGCTTGAATTAGGGTATTGCATGGCCTTCGTAGCAACCTGGGTGACCACATTCACTATTACCACTTTCCCTTTATTCTGAAGAGATGTATCCTGTTATTAGGGTTCTCCAAAGTTTGATAGTAATCTGGTCAGAACATGTCAAATGATTAATCTCCCTCTACACTGGGACCATCGACCTGTCGTTGCTCACGTTCAGGAATTCCTCTCTTGTTCACTTACTCATCATAGATATGAAAAAATCTCCCACCCTGAGTCACTTTCCTGAGACAGTTTGGGACAGGGGTCTGCAACCTGCGGCTCAGGAGCCGTATCTGGCTCTTTGAATAAATACATGTGGCTCTGTCTAGGGGCCCGGACGGTGTCAGGAATTGGGCCCTCCCAGAGGTTGGATTACACTCCCATATTGGGGCCGGGCCCTCACCCTGCGATCAATCCCTCCTTCCCCTGCCTGCTTACCTTGTCGGGGCAGTGTGCCTGAGGTTGGGCCCGCCCAGTCAGGCCCCACTTCTGCATTTGCCTGCATAGTCACTCCAGTGACATGGGACAAGAGCAGGCTTCTAGCCATGCCTCAAAGTAAAATTGTTGAATTGAGTGCGTGGGCACTTGGGGGGAGACTTGAGTGTGTGTGTGTGTCTGTGTGGTTGGTAGGGGGGGGGGGTTGATTGAGAGAGGATGGAGGGGGAGAGAGAATTTTCTCTCTCAAATTCGGATGTATAGTATGTACAGGACCGTTTTAGCATGCAGGCTAGAGCAGCACTCTGACAGTGTAGGGCTTAAACCCATTACACATAGTCCTGCATGTGAGCTGGCTCATAGATAAGATACAATGTTGCAGATCCCAGGCACATGAGGCATGACTCAGAGTTAGGAAAGTTCTAGTAGGCCATGTGACTGGTGGTGGGGGGGGGGGGGTACAAATTGCTACAGCATGTTTTGCCCAGAGACAGAGAAGGGGAAAGGTTGACACCACCTGGGTATAAGAGGTGGGGACCCATCCTACAGAGAGAGAGTATGCTTCGGCAGACTTGTGCTAGGTGCCCGGTGCAACAGAGATTCCCATGCTGCAGGGAGCAGGGCTATAGCCAGGTTTAAGTAGGGACCTGGGGCTGGGCCTACTCAACTCCTATCCAGGGTCAGGGTGGGTCCTGGGAGGAATTGCAGGCAGAGGGGGAACTTCTGCAAGAGATGCATGCTGAAAGCCTGTCCTGTCTATTCTGTGTGGTATGTTGATCCTGATGACAATAAAAGCAATCATCCTGTTTTAAAAGTTCCTGACGCCCTTTTCTGCTTATTCTACTCCTCACTACAGCCTTGGCCTGGATCCACTGGAGAAGCTCTGAGACAAAGGTAAAACTGACTGAGCTACACTACACTGAAGCAGGTAGAAATCCTGTTTGCAGTGCAAGAGAGAGACTGATTGTACACCCTACAGTATCTTCTGCAGCCGGGTGGGTGTAGGGGTGTTGCACATGTATGAGTTTGTGGGGGTGTATTCATATTCACGCAAGTGTTGCAACTCTCAAAATATTTTTGTCAAAGAAAAAAACTAAAAAAGTCTTGTACTTGAAAGGTGGCAGACCCCTGGTTGAGGAGAAGCTGTTGTCTCAAAGTCCCCACCTATTACCCCTTGTGCTAAGCACCCACCCACTAACCACATTTAATTACATACTTTTAATCGTAGATATCCAATGACAACTGAGCAGTGAGGTATGTTTCTCCATTCCCAAGAATACATTGCACAGCTTTTACAGTCCTACAACTGGGAGCATTATCACAAATCAAGGGTCTGTCAACTGACTGGTGGTTCAAAAGTGTCAACTAGTCTAAAAATATGACCAGGGAAAAGTATTGAGGGCTGGAGTACAGGTTGTTCTTACTCTCCTTGCTGTACACATCCATTTGGGGACAGGGCTCTGATTTGGGTGAGATGAAACCTTTTTGAAAATGTCAAAGCACGAAAAATATTAGTGTACATAAAAATATGCAAAGATTGCAGTGAACAGCATTGCAGTGAACAGTACATTGATAACCTCCTTTTGGGCATAAGTACAACAAATATTGTTCCAGAGGAACACCGTTTGTGGATTATCCCCCAAAATTAGCAGCATTTGTGTCTTTTAACACTACCTTGAAAAAGACCCCCAAGGTTCCAAAAATTCTAAAATTCTTTTCTGACTTAATAGATATGTATATTTCTCCAGGAAGTGTTGTTAACAAGAAGCACAGTTGCCTTTTAGGATTCAGGAAGTAACCATAGGGACATTTCCCCAAACATATATTACAGTTAGAGCGTCAACTGCATTTCAATCTCTGTAAACCTAAGAAAAAAACATATTATTTCTTCTCAAATAAATATAAGAAAACAATTTAACTTGGGGTCTCAGACATGTAATTCCTGGAGGAGAAAGAAAAATAAACCATTGAATTGATGACTGACTGGTTACGAGCAGGTTGCTGTGAGGAAATTTAGCTAATTGCAAAAATCCATCCTAATTTTAAATTGGGTTTTCACATCTTTGTAGACTGCACTTTAAATAGTGACTCATTCTTCATAAAACAAACATATAAATAAATGGTTAGCAACAGTTTTCCTCAGGACCACCATTATGGATTCAGCATAGCAACAGTGTCTTACAATGTTCTGTCAAACCCAGCGGTGCACAAAGGGGGGGCGCTGGATTTTTGGGGGGAGCGCGGGCGCTTGTAGAGGTCCTGTGCTCTTCCCCGAGGCATTTAAATGAAATGCTGGGGGATCAAGTGAGACCACTGCAATAATAAAACTTACCTTGATTCAGACGCTGCGACGTGTCGCCATGGCAACGTGTCGTCACACGGCCGTCTAAATGGAAAGGGGTCACTTGACCACGCAGCATCATTTGATGCCGCACACAAGCGAAAGGGGGACGCGAGAGCAGGGGGGAGATGGCAGGGACCGCAGCTCAAAAAGTTTGCGCTCCCCTGGTCTAACCTATGGTTTCTCTATTTTCTAAACAACATACACTGGCATTAGAGTTATGCAAAACATTTGTGCATGTTGGCATTCTCTGCAAATTGTAGACATTTGTGGCTGCTGAGTTATGAAAATAACATACCATTGCCAAAAGCTGCCAAACACAAACATATTAGTCAGTGAGTAACTCTCGTGACATGAATGTTAGCAAAGATTTAGGCCAGTGTTTTCCAAACCTCTCCTCGTGACCCGTGTCCACACCAGATTTCTGAGACAACCACCTAACTTCTAATTAGTATGCAAAAAAAATGTGTATTCACCTGGATGCAAGGGAGTTGGTTATTCCCAAAACCTATTGTGGCCATCGGTCACGAGGAGAGATGGGCTAACTTTTTTAGCAGATTTGGAAAAACCGCGGATCGGCTGGTGCCTTTGGTTTGCGGATTTCCGCAAATCAGTCTCAAAAAGGGCGATTTGTCTATTCTGGATTGTTTTACCACTGACAATCCAATCCGCCGATTCTCCAATCCTTTGAAGGATTTTACCAATACAATCCGCGGATTTAGCAAGACACCGGTGGATTGTAAAAACGCAACACACGGATTGCAGAATCTGCTAATTGGATTCTTACAATCCACCAGTTATTTACTAAATCCGCAAATTGGATTAGTAAAATCCTCCAATGGATTGCGAAATCCGTGGATTGGGTTGTTAAAATTCACCAGCGGATTGTATCCAATGGCGGTTTTGGAATAATCCGCACGGATTGAAAGTGGAACAATCCGTTTTAATTTAATAATAATTTAAGAGATCCTGGAAACCTAGCAGTTGGTGTAGTCTAGGTACTTCTGTATGCCTCTATGGTAACAATTTATCTAGGAAATGTATTAATTTAGAAGCTGAATGTATTTATAAATAAAGGGAGCACTTAAACATGGGTCACAATCAGTAAAAAACAATCAGTTACAAAAGTTTTTAAATATCTATTTAATACTGCAGTATAATGAAATGTATATTAGGTAGTTAGCTTATCTAAAATTAACTGCTTGTTAAATATCCAACTTTACTAAATATCATAGTACTGTATGTGTGTTTTAGACAAATGTAACTAAAGTTTATTGTAATATCAAGTTTAATATGTGCTCTCTTTCTATACCGACGTGGCAAGTGCAACTGCAATATCAGAAGTCGCTTGCAATCAAAGCATGTGTGTGTATATATGCAGCTCAACTCCGTTATAGCACAATCCGCTTATAACGCGGTGTGAGTGTGGCTCCTGATTTAAAAACATCTCTGTTTTCTTTATTACTGACAGACGCACACGGAGACACACACACCCACACACACCCACACACACCCACACACACCCACACACACCCACACACACCCACACACACCCACACACACCCACACACCATGCAGGAATTGAACCCCTAGTACTTCATATGCTAGTGCAATACTCTAGCTGCAACACTCTAGCTGGTGTGATGAATCTGACTCTATAAACAAACTGCACAGTACAGTACTGTAGATGTTAAGTTTGTTTATAGAGTCAGATTCATCACACTCATTCTGTGGTGCAGCAGATAGAGAATTGCACTAGCGTATGAAAGATCATGGGTTCAATTCCTGCATGTGTATTATATAAAATAATGAAGCAGGGAGAGGAGAGAGCTGTAGATGCAGCGGAACCCCTGATCGCGGCGGCCATGTCGCGATCCCAGTGTTCTCGATAATGCGGTCTCATTATGTGGACCCCGAGCACCGCGTTCTAATGGGTTCAGATATATAAATATATATATATAAATATTACTTGTGAGCACATTCACATGTCTTAGACAGGTCTGCAACTATGCTTTTCACCATTATCTCCTAGCATACAGTGCTACCACTGCAGCAAGGGATTCTGGGAAATGACATGCAAATGAGCACTGTGTGGTTGGACACGGCATAAAAAATGAAGATACATTTCCATCTTTTTTTATTTTCGATACATCCATTTATACTTTATTACACTTACTGTACATTTGCATTTCGGTGTAGTTCACATTACAGTCACATATTGTTGTGTTAGAGAGAAAGCATATAGAGTATCTTTAAACATTTGCTTTCCAGTATATCATCCATGGTACCCATATCTTCAGATAACCTTCGTATCTATCCTGCCTGGTTTCTTTTTAAAGTGTATTTGTTGCCTAGTAACAGGATATGTATATGCAGACTCCCATCCATGAGCAGCATCCTTATGGTTGGACATGTGGCATCAAAAATGAAGGTTAAACTGATATCATCAAGTTCTTCAACTCACATACAGTAATGAAGTACTAACATTTACTGCTCATCACAAGGTCAAATGAGAAACTATATTTGTTTTCTCAGCAAACATTCACAGTAATACAAAATAGAATGCTAAAATATAATGAGAAAGAACGTTGTAATAGTTCTCCGTAAATTCTTGCATGCAAAATCTGCCCTGGTCTCTTTTGCTGCCAAGTGGTTTGTGTGTCACACCTGTACTGTTCATTTTCTTTTTCACACCAGTGCAAATATTTCAATCAGCTGATTCTACTGCTACTGTCAGACAATGATCGCATTTATTGAAGCTACAAACATGCTCATAACGCTTGGAAGTAACATATATATCTATATATCTATATAGATATAGATATATAGATATATATATTAATTATGGTGCTACTTTACAGAAAATCTTTGATTCAGCCTTTGCATGTATAAGAGTAGATATCTGAAGATTTGCATAGCAGAAAGAGATCTGATATCCTGGCCCTGTGCTTCAAGCATGCACATACCTAATTCTAGAAAACAGCTGCATGGTGGGAATATAAAAAAGAAGCTATCCACAAAGTAACATTAATAAGCTGGATATCCAACTTTACCTTTTTAAGTTCATAGCATGCAATGTTTTTTTAAAGAAAAGCCAATTAAATGAACATCTGTGCTTGCTGTGGTTGCCTAATCATACTGTTAAAGTTAGAATAAATTTAACAACCAACAGTCATCACAGAATCTCTTTCATTTTCTCCAGATAGTGGATTGAGAAGAAAAGGGAAGCTTTAATGGGGATGCACTTCTAAGACAACCTGATAAGCTAGTTCTTCAGTTACACAAGACTGTCATTTCCCCCCAGGTTCAACCCTTTCCGTGCTGGATGGGCCTGTCCTAAAATACACTGCAGTCTACCATGAGGGAGTTAGAGGTCAATTTGTTGTTCATCAAGGTCAAAATATTTTGTGACAAACATCTGCCTTTACATAGTGCTGCTGTTTGCCCAGGCTCTTCGCGACAGTCTTCTATGGTTTAATTTATCGAAAATGCGGACAAACAAGTGTATACACACATGGGGCGCTCAGCCCTCAACGGTTTATTTTTCCATTAGTGACACAGAACATTTTAAACACCATCACTTTACGAAACAAAATAAATCATACAAATAACATCTACTCCTGTCAGGAGTCTAACTCAAAGCATATCCCTATCTTCAATGTTGGCTGGGTAAGCCAGTTACCAACTTTAAATAACACACAGATATAACATTGAGTTCTTAATTGTCAGATGGGGACAGCGTCCCAATAGATTCTCAGATACTGCAACACGTGAGGGGGCGTCTACCCCAAACTGAATCCTGGGGAGCAGCATCCTCCCAGCCTCCAGGCTCTAAGACAGAGTGAAAAAGACAAACTAACAGCAATATATTCCTGTTCCTCAATTAGGAGAGCAGATGAGGGAAACCAGAACCATTGTAAAGTCTGGTATGGATTTCCTATTCACCAGCCTTAGTGACTGGGAATCTGTGGGGAGGATCACTTCCATACTATGTCTGCACTTTCTTCTATAAATCAGGCAGAATGCTGCCCAATATCCTGGGACTATGTCACAATTTCTATTATAATGTTTCCATGCCTTTCCTCTTTCAATAGCAAGACAGACAAAGAGGATGGAAATGATTTGCACAAGCCGAGCGCTGCACAAATCAAATCCAAACTCAAATCTAGTTTTTGATTCCTGCTCAGTTTGGAGCTGAAATGTATTTCCCCCTCCGTTAAACAATTTTGTGTCAGTGATGGCAGGGGAAGCTAAGGTGGGAGTAGTGCTGCAGGTAGCATCCTGTAGTACACAGACGAAAAAATTGGCAGCCATGAACCAGGCCATCTCTACTGCTAATAGTAAATAGTAAACAAGACCATCAGTTCAAGTTTGATAGGTTACCTATGGTGGGTTTATAGGTTGGCCTATAAAGACAGAATAATCAAACCTATTTCTACTGTCTACTAGTATAGCAGTCAATTAGTACCAGTTCTGTTAACAAAGATAACCTGCATTGGGTATATATTCCCTTGGCATACAGATAACACCATCTGACATCTCTATACTCTATGACAGTATACCAGCCAATCAGTGCCACTTGGTTTAACCCTGGTACATTACACCTGTGTTGGTTACATACTGTAAGGTTAGAATACAGATACCCCCATCTGACATTTCTCTACTCTCCTAGTATACAGTGAATTAATTCTAGTGTTAGCGTTATTAACCCTCTTATGTGACACAGGCTTTGCGTATATGTTGGGGACAATATATATATTAACACTGTTATGGTACGCCGATGTTGGCTATGTAAGGTTGGTATACAGATAACACCATCTGACCTCTCTCTACTCTATGCCAGTACTGTCTGTCCATCAATTAGTTCCAATTGGTTGTTTTTGGCATCGTTTTTAGCATAGTTTCAATTCTTTGTTTTTGGCATAGTTTTGTAAAAATATTGCAAAACAAAAACTCAAAATGAAGTTAGAGCCAAAAACATGTCCACAGCCAAAACATTTTTAGGAATCAAAATACCAGTGAAAGAACCAACCCTCTCAGTATGTAGTTATCTTCAGAGTATGCCTTAAGTACTGTAGTATAGCAAATCTAATTTTTTAATAATTCCTATGCAATAATTATATGAATTCAACATTCTGCGGTAAACCTATAATAATGATGTCTTGAGTTTCAATAAAACATAACTTTTAGTCATAAACAATCCTTCCTATTCATTATTCTATAGTAAAAAAAATTATGACATTTTGCAAAACCACAGTAACCAAAAATATTTTTGTTTGACATAGTATCGCTTTGTATTTTATTTTATATGACACTATCTACTGTATGCTAGAACATAACACATCACATTAGATTTTATTTTTACTGCAATGTAAATTAAGTAAAATTGCCTCCTTCCATCACAATTGTTTTTTCACACCAGAACAAAATATCACTGTGCATATGTTGTTTTTCTATTACTTTTTCAATCTATTGCACACTGCATGTTTTATATGTAATCCTAGTGTATACATGATATAGATAGTGTGTGTGTGTGTGTGTGTGTGTGTGTGTGTGTGTGTGTGTGTGTGTGTGTGTGTGTGTGTGTGTGTGTGTGTGTGTGTGTGTGTGTGTGTGTGTGTGTGTGTGTGTGTGTGTGTGTGTGTGTATACAAACACACACGAGAAAAAGTTTGTGAACCCCTTAGGATTTTCACATAATTTCAAACCTAAAATGTTATTAGATCTTAATCTATGTTTTAATAATAGATAAAGAAAACCTGATCAAACAAATGACACAAAAAAAAATTCAACATTTATTTATCTAGAAATGATTCAACATTCAATATTCATGTGTGGAAAAGTACAGCTGAACCCCGTTATAACGCGGTGCTCGGGGTCCACATAATGAGACCACGTTATAACCGGGATCGTGAAATGGCTGCCGCGATCACGAGGATTTATCCGGCATCTGCAGCTCTCTCCTCTCCCTGCTTCATCATGCTGTGTCCATGTGCGCGGCACTTATGTATGCTCTCCCAAACTGACTTTCAATTTGACTTTCAAGCACAGAGGAGGGTCACATATGCTAGTGCAATTCTCTAGCTACATGGGAGACACCAACCCTGTGGTGTAGCAGCTAGAGAATTGCACTAGCATATGAAAGATTATGGGTTCAATTCCCGCATGGTATGGTATAATTTATATTTATATTTATTTTATATTATAAATTATATAAATAATATTAATATTATTAAATTATATTTATATTTATTTTATATTATAAATTATAATTGCTAAATAATTTTTTTATTTTATAATTTATAAATTATTATACAAAATAATAATTTATAAATTATAATATACCATGCAGGAATCGAACCCATAATCTTTCATATGTTCAATTGTCTAGCGGCTACACCACAGGGTTGGTGTGACGAATCTGACTCTATAAACAAACTTAACATCTACTGCACAGTGCAGTCCATCATGATGTGTAGGGGGATGGAGTGATATATGTATTGGTGTCTGTCTCTTTGTGTGTCCTTAGCAATAAAGCATTGAATGTTTTATTAAAAAAAAACAAAAAACTTGGAGATGTTTTTAAATCGGGAGCCACGCTGAGACCACGTTAAAAGCGGATCTGCATTGTAGCGGATCGCGCTATAATGAGATTGAGCTGTATGTGAACCTTTAGATTCAGTACCTGGTGGCATTCCCTTGAGCAGCAATGACTTCAACTAAGCACTTCTTGTAACTGCTAGTCAGTCCCACATTGGTTTAAAGGAATTTTGGCCCATACCTCCTTACAGAGCAGCTTCAACTCAGTGACATTTTAGGGCTTCCTTGCATGGGCAGCTTGCCTCAGGTCCTGCCACAACATTTCTATGAGGTTTAGGTTCAGACTTTGACTAGGCCATACTAAAATGTGGAATTTCTTATTCTGCAGCCATTCTTTTGTAGATCTGCTTGTATGTTTAGGATCATTGTCTTGCTGCATGACCCACTTTCATTTAAACTTCAGCTCATGGAACGGATGGCCTGATATTCTTTTCTAAAATCTTGTGTTACAATGCAGAATTCATGGTTGTGTCAATGAGGGGAAGCCGTCCATGTCCTGAGGTAGCAAAGCAGCCCCAAACCACCCAACTTCTCTCTGACTAAATTCCAAAAGAGAAACAGTATGGCCACCATGGTCAGCTTCACAAGAGTGGCCAAATGAAAGCAACTATAAAAATGTTTTTTTTCTTTTTAGAAGTACTGATGTAACACAACCGTGTTTCTGGAACCATGCAATAAAAAGGGGGAAAGCTCTACTAGTTGCTCTTGTAAAGTTAGGCAGTCTGTTGTAAGACCGCCACATGTAGTCATCACTCTCAGAACACACTCGCACTACACCTGAACCAGTGCATTGCATACTTTGTTTATATCTATATAGCTAGCGATGACTACAACGACTGGAAAAGCCTCCTCAAAGAGAGGAGCAAGGAGTGGAGGAGGCAGAGAGAGAGACAGCAAGAAGAGGAGGAGAGACATCAAGGACGGGAGAGGAGACCGCGAGATAGCAAGAAGAGGAGAGAATGGAAAGAAGTGTGCAAAGAGAGGGGGAAGAGAGATAGCAAAGTGAGGAGGAAACAGACAGACCGTAAGGAGAATACAAGACAAATGAGATGAGTAGGAAAGGAGAGTGTAGTGTGCATAGAGAAAAGCAGAGAGTGGAAAGAGAGGGGAGAAGGGAGTGCAAAGAGGAGAAGGGCATGATGGAGGAGAGAGTACGGTGGGGAAGAGGGGACAAGAGACAGCCAGGCAATACAGGGAGGGGGGAAAACAAAAAGTAGAAAAGGGCAAGCTTCTGTGTTGTCATCAGCTCAATACACATATTTTCTGCATCCCACAATAATTGCCTGCGTACAGCCATTTTTGGGCGAAATTGCTCATTATGGAGTCTGTAACAGAGGGGATCCAGTGTCATATAATGTTGCAGGGGAAACAAGTATACAGAGCTTGAGCCAGCACTGAGATTAATTTAAAAGCAGGTAGCCTAATTGGCCTCCTCAGCTGGCTCATTAGAAAATTATAAAAGAGTACAACTCTCAGTTTCAGGGACTCTCTGACCCAGGAAGCTACTACACCTGGACCACCCTGAACAAGTCACTCAGAATTTCTTATCCATGGAGACACCCTGGACCGCTGTGGAAAGCACCCTGCCCTTGGACTTTTTTACCCCCCAGTCCAGCTAGGAGGAAGCAGGGGGGCACAAAGGTAAAACTTGCCTATGTGTGACTCATGTGTTATCGTTGGTAAGGGCTTAGCCCCTCAACCTGCAGATAGACAAAGCACTGTATAGTCAGCACTCCAAAGAGGAGTTATGTCTATTTATTTTGTTTTTCTACACTGAATTCAAGCAGATTTTAAGACGTGAAAGCCTATAGTATTTTCCCCTAAAATAAGTCTCCTGTTTTAAAACCTCTGCACACATCTCCTACAGAGTCACAAAGTAATCCAGCTGGAATTGCTAGGCGCACACCCCATCATATCTTTGTATTTTAACAGCTTTAAGCAAAGATGGGGCGTCGTTATGCCAATTATGCTCGCTAAGATGGAAAACGCTTGCAGCCAATTAGAAAATGTCCAGTGGAATACCCTTTTCTGAGGGTATAGGTAACGCACCCCTCTTGGGCCCCTGAGTGGCTCTCCCGAGCTAACAATACACATCTTAATAGGGCCGTTAAATAACCTGCTCCCGAACCCCCCAGGCAACTACCAAATCACAGCTGGCTCGCACTTGGTCACCTATGCTAGCCCAGCTACTTCCCTTCCTGGGGCCCCTATCATGTGTTAAGTAGCATGCTCAGGGTGACCCAATCCCTTCACCTGACAAGGCCAACTGTTCCCCTCCCCCATTCAGAGTAAACCCAATACGTCCTAGCTCCTCAATGCCCAGGGGGCTACTAGGGGCCTCACTCCCTCCATCCTCCAGGGACCTACAACTGGCTCTCTGTCCAGGCTGAGTCCCTCTGGGGGCCTAGTGCACCTGCACCGTTCTGAATCCCTGTTATGTGGTTCACTCAACACTCTCTGCTGCTGCTGCAGCCATCCATCCATCTTCCCTGGGAAAAGCCTCAGATTGAAGATGCCGGAGGAGCTCCTGGACATCCAGAACCTGCAACATTGCACACTGGCCAGCAAAACCTTCATGGAAGAGGCACAAAATGTCTGCTACAACACCTGCCCACAATCTTTAAAAACCCCTGTCCCCAGGTCAGTCCCCTCTGGCCCCTCCCACAAAAAGCTTAACCAACTGGCTAACCCCACATGCCGAAATCATAAGTAACCGAGGTAATGGGAGGATGGGGGAAGCCTTGGCCAAGCAGCCTAGCAGTCATCCCGCCCCTCACACATAGCTCAAGGCTACTATGTAAGGCAGTGGGGGGCAAACTGGGGGGCATGCCCCCTGTGATTTTTTTGGGGGCGCAGGCGGTTTGCAGAGATCCCGCGCTCTTCCCCAAGGCATTTAAATTAAATGCCGGTGGACAACGCAAGGCCTCTGCAACCTCTACTTACCGAGGTTCAGCCGGCTGCAGGAGGCGTGACCATGGCAATGCGGTGTCAAATGACGTCGCAGGGTCATGTGACGTCACAGTTACCATGGTAATGTGACATCAAATTATGCCGCGGGTCACGTGACGTGACACGACCCAAATGACGACACGCGAGGTAAGGTGGGGGGAGCATCAAAGGATGAAAGCAGGCAGGGGGGCGCACTAAAAAAAGTTTGCACACCCCTGATCTAAGGCTGCGGCCATGCTGCCGCTGAGCGCGCTCATACTTGAGAGCGGTGACATCCCCTACTCTTCAACCATGAGCACTTGGCTGTCCTAATATAATTAGGAGCGGGGGGGCGGGGAGCGTGGCATGTAAGGGAGGGGGGCGGGTGGATGACTAAAGGCTGCTGTGATTGGTTTGTGACTGGTGCACTTTCATTGATTACAGAAGGCCCATGTGACCATTCTCAGTGCTTGGAAATCAAATTTCCATGTCTCTTCAAGCGCCAAGCTTTGGAGAGCATACGTGCACGAGCGCCACGTCAGCGTGGCCGTACTTATTGGGAATCACAGAAGTGAGCATGCCAAGCGCCCTCAGCTGCAGCGTCGACGCAGCCTAAGGAGATTTAATTTCATTGAATACCAGTTCAATTTATAGATTCGATTTTACTTAACAGATAAAATTGTAACTTTTTTTTTTTTTTTACATATTTTCGACATCTTATTTACATATCAAATGTTTTTAAATATTGTCACAACATGCAGCACTGAAGGAAGTGGTCAGAAAAGTCATACATTTGGCAGTGAAGGTTATGACATAGATCACCTTACCTACATGTCACTCATGATTTACAATCACATTTTGAAGAACGCTGAAAACTAGAGTCTGTATTAAAACTAGAAATGTCATCGCCAGAGTGCATAAATGCCTTGGAGAGTTTCTTAGCCATGTCATGGCTGTGTTTCTTGAACAAAAATGGCAGTAATGCTCTGACAGTGAAAATGATCCATGGTCTCAAAATAATCATTTAAAAAAAAAGGTTCTGACTTTCATTCAATGAATCTCTTTAAAAAAAAATTTAAAAAATTCTAAGGTCCTGTAAAATATTGCCTTGCATTCTTGCCACCTGGAAGGCAAAATTCAAATGAGTTTCTGGAAAAGGGCACATCATTATAAACTTTTAATTTCAATAGTCGCATTACGTAGACACAAAAAAAATGACAATAGGCCAGGTAGAATGTCAGCACTGATATACTACAACACTTCTTTATGAGCACATTACAATTCGGAGAGCTAAATAATAAAAAGAAGTGATGCTGAGATGATGAATTGATGCTATGCAATTAGACCTATTAGAATTCACAAGAGTTGACAGGCAATAATCAAACCACTTTCATGCTGCCCATTGCAATTATCTTTGCACTTAAGAATCAACAAAGCACATAATGACTTGCACCCGATTAAAGAATTCATGAGAAATGGAATTTTAATTTTTTCCGGCTGGGAATTTGGAATATGTTTTTTTTTTTTAAACTATATCCAATAAGACTGTGAAAACTATTTGGCAAGATATAAATGTTCACCAAGGGTGCACATTGTACCAAGCCGTAGGAATAAATTGCTGACATGAATCCATAAAATAACCATCCATGCAGAATAATTAGACATTTACAGGAACAGAAAGAAATAGTTGATTCTAAAGAAAGTGAAGACAGTTTGGTTAACACTTTTCATTTCCTGTCTCAAGCCCGCCCTCAACATTATCCCTTGTAGCTTTTATTTTAGTCTGGCCGTAAGTTCATTTTCTTTGTCAAATAAATGCTTGTTGAATAATGCATGAAGCAAATGAGTATTTATAGATACAAATATAATAGCAGCCACTAAAGGCTTAGATCCTCTTAGCACAGTTAATATGGTCCATGCCTAAACATGATGTAATCTGACAGTGTTTTACTCTTGCTTAGCCAGTTTTCTAATGTGTGATTGTGGCAATACAATTACTGATGCTCTGAGCTGGTTAAAAATAACAGAAATGTAAAATCCACCCTGATCAATCGAGCTGATTTTGCCAAGGCAACCATTCACACCTCCTAAACATTTTGCGTTAAGAATAGTAAAAAAAAATAATAATATTTAAATGGAGTAAAATAATGATTAATTACACATATTATTGTTTTTACTAAATGGCTCCTCAAACGGTACTAAGCTGTTTTTAGTTTTTTTTTTATGTTTCTTGTTGCTTTCTGGCATGTTTGATTAATACATTGGGCGTCTCAAATACCTTATCTGTCTCCGCGTCTTTTAATGATTTGTGAAACCCTGCCTAATTTAGGGCATTCAACAATCTTTACATAAAATAACACCCTAATCAAAGACAGTGATTAGAGAATACAGGTACTGTAGTGTCGACGAGTATTCTAAAACAAACCTTGGGCAATCACCAACAAGACCCAGGTACATGCTGGGTACATGTTGGGTACATGCTGCAACATTTCTGCAGACAGATTAATGGCCCCTGCTGTGTTAATCCGATGGGCCATTAGTCTCTGCAGAAATTCCACTAAAGTGTTGCAGCATGTACCCAGCATGTACCTGGATCTTGTTGGTGATAGCCCAAGATTTTCCAAGGCAAGTTTTAGAATACTCGTCGGTGCACCTGTACACTCTAAAAAAACAGAGGAAGAAAAATATATATATTTTATATTTGGTAATAAATATTACTTCTATAAAGCAGCAGTCCAAGCTCCCGTCCCCCCCCCCCTCCCCTTTAATACTGAATGTGCATCAATACAATTCACGCAATAAGTAATTAGCACAGTTGTTTAAAAAAAAGAATGCTATAAATATTTTCTCATAGCACAGAACTGATTTTTCACATAATGGGATATTAAAATAGTCTATGAATGCTAATATATAACTAGCTGTTCTCAGCTTTCCTTACAATAAGTAAAAGGCAGAATGACATATATATTATATGTAGCCAGGTCCCCTGTGCCCCGGGCCCCCCCCCCCCCCTCGTTACCTCCGCTGCCGGGAATCACTCGACAGACCCACCGGCACTTCTGGAGGGTGGGGGCCATGCAGGGAGCGTTTCGGCGTTCCGGAGGTTCCCGTGCAGGGCGCCGCCATCTTGATTAAGGTTGTGCATGCGCAGTGAGAGCTCGGGCGGCCGGATCAGTTGCGCATGCGCGAGCACAAGCGCGCGAACCCTAGCCTACCAGGGAAGGCACTTGGACGGGACTACAAGTCCCATGAGCCGTAGGGGACCCCACATGACGCCAGGGAGCCAATAGGGCTACAGGAGCTCCCTGCTTGCAGGGAAAGAGATACTTTTCGCAGGCTTTGTAAGAATGGCAGTTGGAGCAGGGAGCTGGGTGAGTGAGGGTGCAGGGGAGCAGTAGCTCCTTGCACTAGGCCAGTTAACCCCATAGGCCCCAGATACAGTTACCCTTGCCCTAGTTTGTGGTTGCTTCAGGGACAGTCCTTAAGAATGGAGATCTGCCCCTTTAGCTATTTGGTTGCTCTAGATATACACTTAGTGGCGCGCGGCCTGATTCCTGGGTCTGGGCTCAGACCCCTCTATATATAAAGACTATCTTCCCAGAGACTCATATATATATATATATATATATATAGACTATCTTCACGGAGGCCACGCCAAGCAGTGACTGCGGCCTGCCGGCTGCAGACGGATCCCCATCAAGGTACAGACGGTACGGCGCATGGTGATATTATCCACGCCGGAATTCACCCCACGCGTAGGAGGACGGCTCGTCGGATCAGGCGGATCCAATCCCGTTATCTTGCGGCCCCGCGGGCTGGAGCCCCGGGCAGGTACCTATAGTAGTGCACTAAACACTTCAAGGGATAGCGCTATCTCCAACACATTGGGTGGGTTTGGACATAAGGGACATCAGGGAATTGGTGCCCAGCACCCAGGTACTTTGGAGGAGGGACTATCTACGTTGATGTGTGCACTCGGTGCGCTGCTATGTATATGGCTATATGCATTATGCTGTGTGGTACAGGATATCGAAGTTATTAGTAGTTATAGTAAAACGATTGCTAACATATATTGTGTGTGTGTATTACTATTACTGTGTTCCTGTAAGAGGACCATTCCACTCCGGTGGGAATCCTTACAGGTGGAGGCGCTGTGTTCGAATCATCAGGTAACCCCAGGTTCCCAGTGGCGAAGGTTCAGGCCTTCTGTGAGCCTATCTGGTAACGCACCACACCTGATAACACACGTGTATTATTACATATGGTCCCCATCTGCGATAGGGTGGGGCAAAAGGTGTTACATATATATATATATATATATTTACAAACACACATACAATCGGTACCATTAGAAAGATATAACCTATTTAGGTAAAATCATCTGAAGGTTGTGTTAGGCTAGTGCTGAACCAAATGGACATATTGATGGATGAAAATACCAGAAAAATAATCCATTATTATTGTATTCTCCAAGACATGACACTTCAGTAATGTTACTGGATATAACAAGCTTCAAGTTAACCATCTTCTAAGAATCCGATTCATTAACTTGAATCAAGTTTGAAGAGGAAACATCTTACTTGAAAAGATGCTTATAGTTTTGGACAAGACATAAAAAAGCCTTGATTAGCTGTCAGCTCAGATTTTTGCCAGTCCTTTCCTGCACATCTCAGAGTCCTGGAAACACGGAATCAGATAGCTGACAATGACAACTGGACACATTTCCTTAGAGCTCTCCAACTCTTAAAAGTATGCCAGTAATGTTTCAACTGGGCAACCAAATTCAATACAGAGGGGCTGTGTTTATGTCACATTGAAGATTCTACTGATAGGTTTTTCTTTGGCAATTTGATGTAATATCAGATTTAGCATCCATAAAATTATATTCATCATTCACTGGTCTGTTTAAATGTATAGAGGTAGCTACCAACACACATAATTTACACTGAAGCAGCAATCTCCCCAGTTTTGATGAACCACACTATTCCTAGCTCTAGTTATGCAATGTCACCTTTACTAAAAATAAATCATATATTTTTTGGGGGGTTGGGTCCAAAATCACTTTGGTATAGAATAAGACAACAAAATAACAGCCAAAAACATCTATCACTTTCACTGCCTGTTCTCTTGAGTTAAGGTTTTCCCCTTTTAGCTAATTATTTCTTAGAGCAAAAAAACATTGATCAATGTTCATTCTTGCTCTTCCTAAAAATTAATAAGGTCAAATTTCCTTTGTCTTCATGTTGACTAGCGATTTCTTACTGCAAAGTCTCCTCTCATGTCTATCATAACGCAACAGTTTTACATAGAAAAACTGTTAGAAATATTTGACTCTGATAAGAAAAAAACACGATTAAAATTGGCTTTTATCATTTCATTTTTCGGTGTCTTTTTGAACGTAGGCTCTGTATTTTGTGTGTAAATGTTTAGCTTCACTTGCAACTTCCACCCAGTAAAGAATTTAGCTCCATTTAACAGTGAACTTTACTCCTGCCCCGTGAAGATGTCTTTACAGCATACTAAATAAGAACTAAGGACATAGAAAAATATAATTATGTAATCAGGTAAAAGGATTCATAGATTGCATAGTGCTGGAGAGATGCAGAAGTTTAGAAAGTTATTTAAACTTACACTTCTTGGCACAACGGGCACAAGAACACAATGACACACGGACATATCAAGTTCTATATGTATCCCCCTCAAACAACATAGGGAGAGACACCTGTGCTCAGGAAAGGAGAACACCTTAGATACCTGAGAGATATGCCCAATGATATATGCAAAGTATATTTAAATGACTCACACCCCACATTTCCTAAAAGGATTTCCATAATTACTATATTGACATCTAAGGAACCTTGAGGGAACAGTACAGGATCCTCTGGCAGATTTATATATATATATATATATATAGTCAGGTATGGAGATTTGCACTCACGTTTTTGATGTAAGAGGCAGATGCTTGTCCTATAGGTAGTATGTAGACATATGGTGACCAGGGGATCCTGATAGCCAAAAGAAGACAGCACACTGCAATGTTGGTATCAAAAAAAGTGTATTAAGTGACACAGGGCGGCCCTGTGTCACTTAATACACTTTTTTTGATACCAACATTGCAGTGTGCTGTCTTCTTTTGGCTATCAGGATCCCCTGGTCACCATATGTCTATATATATATATATATATATATATATATATATATATATATATATATATATATATATATATATATCGGATTTTGGTAAAACCGGTGCTGAAAACCTACAGAACGGATTCTGACAGTTTCACCCATCTCTAGTATTAACATTTTAAACAACAAATGATGCATCATATAAATTAAATCTGCGTAAATACAACGCATATTTCAGGTTTGTATTACTTTTTGACACTGAAATTTTGCTGCACATTTTTTAAGGTTTTAATCTTCCTATATAAGCCCCAAAATGTGTAGTGCAATTCACTTTGGCACTCCAAAGTTATTATTTATTATTAATTAGTCATTGTCTTGTAATTAGTGTTATAAAGATACCCTTAATGCAAAATATTTGTTTGCATCTGGGCGCTGCTCAGCCGTACAACTACACATCACTTTAAAATACATAATGTTGCATTACAGTTGTGAATCCATGTGTCTACCACACTCAGGGTTGCCACCTTCTACTGAAGGCTAACCCAGATACTTTTTGCAATAAACATTTTAACATGTATCTTATATATATATATGTATTTCTCTTACCGGCAATGGCATCTCACTGCAGCATCTCCCCCTGTAAGGTCCAGTCAGCGTGGCTTTGCGATGTCAAATGGCATGCGTTGCTACGACAACACGGCGTCACAAGGCATCAAATTGCCATGACAATGGGAAACCTTATGGCGCCAAGGGGGTCACGTGACGCCCCATTGTCATGGCAACGTAACGCTGCATGACATCATGTAGCGTCCTGTTATCATGGCAACAGGCGTCACGTGACGCCGCGTAGCTTACCAAAGTCATGGCAACATGCCACCATTTGACGTCGCGCAGCCATATTGACGGGATTTACAGGGGGAGATGCAGGAAGATGTCACTGCCCGGACATTTTTTGGATAAACCCGTAGTCTCCGGGTCAAACCTTGAGTGGTGGCAACCTGACCACACTGTACATTACTTTTATAATGTAAGACATCCTGCTGAAAGCAGAAACCCTCTAACTTTTATATACATTTTCTTGAACGTAGGGGTCTTCCAGAACTCAACATGGTGCTGATATGACCCCTTATACAGTAAATCTGTGGTAGGTAACATGATATACCTAAGCCCCATATGCAGCCCCTAAGCCCTCAAAAGGGCCCCACATTACCCACATTATATATTGGAGATCTCCTCGCTCTCCTGCCCCTCCCCACCGTCAGCTTCTTAACGCCGGTACTCGGATGAATACTGTCCCACTCCTTTCCTTACACTGGGAATTAGTGATTAGCACCGCCATTAGTCGGCAGAGGGAGCAGCTAGGCAGCTACGATTCACACAAGCACCATCTCCGATCCCTCTGCACTGGGGAAAGAGAGAGAGCAGGCTGCTGGAGTGGCCAGAGTTTGGGGACCGCAGGTGAAGTTTCTGAGAGCCAAATACGGCCCCGGGGTTGACCTGTTGCCCACCCATGCACTAGATATTTGCCTTAATTGCTCTCTTTATTTTCCAAAGAAGGAAAAAAAAAGCTACAATAAACATCAGAACCAGTGAGTCAACATGGTACTTTGCCACCATGCTGGATTGTATCCGAAGGCATAGTTAAAAATGAAGAAAAAACGTTATCTAACGGCGCCAAAAAACATTAAATTACGTGTGTATCAGAAACATCATGAACTATCAATTGGTGTAACAAATAAATGATACCAGTGATAAAGTCCTTGATAAGGTGTCCATATTAATCGATAATGTAAGTCCAAAGTCACTTGGATCCAATTGAAGATGAGTAGGTGATCAGCACATAAAAGAGAAAAAAAGAGAACAAGAATACATAGCGTGATATTGTGATAAACTAGCGATGATTTAACAAGTGAAGGGAGTGGTGAGTTCCCTAACGATTGGCAAGCAGGTCAGATGAACAAAATAACATTTATTAAAAAAAAGATGGTTAAAAACAGCTCGTCTCCTCACGGTGACAGACAAAATTAGAATCCTACTTACAAAATAGCAGTAGGACATGCGCGGTATAGTGTAATAAGATCGCAGGGGTAGGCACTCTTCACTGGTAGAAACCATCTCCGGTATCCCCACGATTCGTCCTCCAGTCCTGCTGGGATATGTGGGTCTCCTGGCATAGTGCGCTGCCCAGTAGAGTAGTCCCGCTTCCCTTCTCCTTGCTCCGGATCACCCAAAGCTCTCGGATGTCCGGCAGCTTCTCTCACGAGTAGCGTAGGTTACACGGACACGAACCGGATGTGACGTATCGGCACTGGGGAACCGGATGTGACGTATCGGCACTGGGAAATCACTACCGATGGGGAACAAAGGAGACCACGTAGACTTTGCACAGTCTGTACACATGTGGGAGTAGGGGCAAACTCCGCCCTACACGTTCACGGATCCCTCCGCTTCTTCAGGGGCATGTTCAATAGGAGTAGGATCAAGTCATGACTTAAATAGTCCCACCATTCATCCCAACAACTGATAGACATGTGATAGCATTTAAGCATGATTAAAAGAACATCTAAATAGCACCTAAACTTGCCAAATATTCTAAAACAGATACAATCTATAACCCTCAATATATTAATATACTTAGAATAAGCCTTACAATATTAGTGTTTCACATAATGGAACATATACAAATACAGTAGAGGCAACTCTTATTCTAACAAATACCAGTGGCAATTCCCCAAAAGACCCAGGTACACCCAGGTACATTCTGAATACATGCCTTAAACTTTCCTTAAACTAGCCCCTGCATTTCTGCATTGATTAATGGCCTATCAGATTAACAGCGGGGGTCCCTGGCAGTCCCATTCAAACTGAATTGGACTGCCAGGGATCCCTGCTGTGTTAATCCTATGGGTCGTTAGTCAATGCAGAAATGCCTTAAACGTGCCTCAAACTAGCCCAGCACATACCCAGCACATACCCAGAATGTAACCCGGCTAGTTTACAGCAAATGTTAGAATAAACGTTGCCTCTACTGTATGTCAGTATGTATTTATCAATTCCACTGGACACCAAAATATATATATAATCATTGTTCAAGCTGATATATATATTCAGCTAAAATTAATATCAAAAAGTTAATCCATGTGTTCATTAGGGACAGGCAACAATCACAAACTGACACCTTTGAAATATATTAAACATTATAAAATACACATATCATTCTGGTTATTACTTCACATTATCACCCATTCTTTACACTAAATTAGTTAATTGAAAAAATTCACAATAGTTAACATTCTAATCATTGATCACGAATAAATGAACAGATTAATCTCATAATTCAAATCTTTAAAATTAAGTATTCAAATTAAATATTTAAACCTTATGTTTAATTACAACTAAATGCAAGTACAAAATCTAAACACATCTATAGACCCTAAAAGTGTCAGTAGAATGTATTCAAAAAATTAAATAAAATTTTGTATAGAAACTACATTAGTCATGGTATTCTAAAGATAGCTTTCAATGGTTAAATAAATGACTCATGTTTATTATTTGATAAATCTTAAATCGAATTCAACCTGTGAAAGCCACTCATCAATAATTCTCACACTCATAATACAACCCAGCACAATCAAAACAATTTGCATATACGATTCCCAACAGTTCATATGGTACCAGTTAAGGTTACAGGCTCATTTATCGCCCAAAAAGGGCACACTTCTAAAATCCACATTGAGACCCCTTGGACTCATAGTTTGCAATTCATATATCCAAAAGAGCTCTCTTTGTGCTAAATGTTTAATGCGGTCACCACCTCTCCAGCTATGTGTCAAGGTTTCTATTCCTATACATTTAAGTCCTAATGGGTTTTGATTGTGTTGGTGTAAAAAGTGATATGATACATTATGTGTTAGCAGACCTTTCTTAATGTTGTAAATATGCTCATAGAGTCTTCTTTTCAATGGTCTAGATGTCATCCCCACGTACTGAAAGCCGCAGGGGCACTCTAACAGATAGATGACAAATGTGTCTGAACAGCTAATGGTATTTTTAATTTTATGTACATGAGATGTAACGTTGGATTTGAAAGTCATACCATCAGTACTATATTTACACGCCGTACATCTAGTACATCGAATAAAGCCTCTGTTCCTCTGAGTGTTGCCTTCCTTTTGATGTAATAATGGGAAACTGGGTGATATTTTATTTTTTATATTTTGTGCCTTTGTAAATATTATTTTTGGTGTTTTTGTAAGGATTTGGACTAAGTCCTTACCCTTCATTAATATTGGCCAATGTTTTTTAAAAACTTTTTTTATATTTGGTGCCATCTGATTAAATTGGGTGATGAACGGGACCTCCTCAAATACATTGGTAGATCTCTTTTCCTTGTACTTGAGGAGATTCTTTCTATCCATTTGGTCTATTTGAGAGATATTAGCATCAAGGAGGGCATTTTTATACCCTCTTTCCAAAAATTTAAGTTTGAGATCTGAAGCCTGTGTCTTAAAGTAATTTATTGAATTATTACGTTTAAGACGTATAAATTGGCCCTTGGGAATATTATTAAGCCACATTGGGCTATGGTGGCTACTTGCTAACAAATAATTGTTCGCCTGAACATCTTTATAATAGGTTCTCGTATGGATGTCATTGTTAACAATATATAATTCTAAATCTAAAAATTCAATTTTGACTGGACTAAATTTACATGTGAATTTTAAATTATTGTTATTACTATTCATATATAAAATAAACTGTTCTAATTGATCTACACTTCCCCTCCAAATAAACAAAATATCATCAATGTACCGACGCCAGAGCACCAGGTTTGCACCGAGGGGACAGTTGTTCCATATATAGTTGTCCTCCCAAATGCCCATAAAAATATTGGCGTAACTCGGTGCAAACCTGGTTTCCATAGCCGTCCCACATGTCTGTAAATAAAATTGATTGCTAAATTTAAAAAAAATTATGTTGTAATATAAATTGAATACCGGATAGAAGAAATTATCTAAGTTCTGGAGATAAATCAGGATCCTCCTCTAGAACCCTACTAATGGCAAGACAACCCTGCTGGTGATCAATCACCGTATAAAGAGATGTCACGTCTCCGGTAACCCAAATGTATTCTTATTGTCAGTCTACACATCCCAAAGTTTGTAACACGTGAGTTGTCTCTTAAATAAGAGGGGAGTTTTGTGACATATCTTTGAAGGTGATAGTCAATAAATTGTGAAAGATTTGAAGTCAAAGATTGAATGCTGGAGATTATCGGTCGGCCTGGGGGGGTCTGTAGGCACTTATGATTTTTTGGGATTATGTAGAATAATGGAATTCACGGATGTAGTGTGTTCAGAAAATCAAATTTTAGATATAACTTGTTCCTCCATCCCTCCCTCCAGGTGATTTGCCAGTTCTCTCTGATATTGTT
The DNA here is from genome assembly GCF_040206685.1 of Ascaphus truei. Classification (NCBI taxonomy): domain Eukaryota; kingdom Metazoa; phylum Chordata; class Amphibia; order Anura; family Ascaphidae; genus Ascaphus; species Ascaphus truei. The sequence goes on along the minus strand of NC_134486.1, from coordinate 76,618,535 downwards.
CCATTGGGTTAGAGGGGAGGGGTTGGTATGTCAATGAGTCACTGAGGATTCTTTCTGATTCCTCTATATAATAATCCTTATCCATGACAACCAATCCCCCACCCCCCTTATCACCTTGTTTTATAACTATATTTTAATTTTTTTGTAATTGAGTAAGGGCTCTTTTATCTTCTCTAGTCATATTATCATTTGTAATTCTAAAGGTTCGACTCTGGGACTCTATATCGTCTAGGACCATCTCAGCAAAAGTGCTGACAAATGGACCACAAAGGGAGGGATCCGTGAAATGCGTAGGGCGGAGTTTGCCCCTACTCCCACGTGTGTACAGACTGTGCAAAGTCTACATGGTCTCCTTTGTTCCCCATCGGTAGTGATTTCCCAGTGCCGATACGTCACATCCGACTCGTGTCCGTGTAACCTACGCTACTCGTGAGAGAAGCTGCCGGACATCCGAGAGCTTTGGGTGATCTGGAGCAAGGAGAAGGGAAGCGGGACTACTCTACTGGGCAGCGCACTACGCCAGGAGACCCACATACCCCAGCAGGACTGGAGGACATATCGTGGGGATACCGGAGACGGTTTCTACTGCGCATCTCCTACTGCTATTTTGTAAGTAGGATTCTAATTTTGTCTGTCACCGTGAGGAGAGGAGCTGTTTTTAACCATCTTTTTTTTAATAAATGTTATTTTGTTCATCTGACCTGCTTGCCAATCGTTAGGGAACTCACCACTCCCTTCACTTGTTAAATCATCGCTAGTTTATCACAGTATCACGCTATGTATTCTTGTTCTCTTTTTTTCTCTTTTATGTGCTGATCACCTAATCATCTACAATTGGATCCAAGTGACTTTGGACTTACATTATCGATCAATATGGACACCTAATCAAGGACTTTATCACTGGTATCATTTATTTGTTACACCAATTGATTGTTCATGATGTTTCTGATACACACTTAATTTAATGTTTTTTGGCGCCTTTAGGTAACGTTTTTTCTTCTGTGTCTTATATCTGGCTAGGGTAGCCAGTTGTTACCTTGTTATTGGCAGCCTTCACATATATTCACATCACCATTTTGTTTAGATGTGGTTCATTGATATATATTATTTTTATATCTAATTATTATTGTTATATGTTCACCGAATTGTTACACTATTATTTTAGATTAGCGCAACACTACACCTTTTTCTTTTGTACAATAGTTAAAAATGAGATGCACCTTTCAATCGATCCTTACTTGTAATATATTTTATATAACATAAAAACATTTCTCCGAAATGGTAAAACTATTTAAAAACAAAGTATGTGATCACAATATAGAAGCTACACATTTGCACTGATTTGGAGCGACTTCACATACACTGAATTCTGTTCTGTTCTAAAGCCTACAGCTTCCCAGGGGACTTGGAAGAATGAGAAAATAGCTTTAGAAAAATACCATGGTTAAATTCAAACTGGTCATTGTTGGATGAAAACCAGAGTTGAAATCCACATCCTAATTCTAAGTTCAAGTATATAAACTAGAATAGGTCCCTACCAAACATAATAATTAGGAAATAGCTGAGAAATAGGGTGGTGATTTTTGAGGTTGACATGAAATAAAGGGCAAAGGCCACCCCATGCCTGAGAGAAGAAGTAACATTAAAAAGCTTTTGCAGAAACCTACAATTTGAGGTTAGGCTTCAACACTTTTGACTAGAAAATTACATAACTTGGCATTGTATGTGGTTTATTGAAGTTGCAGGCATGCAGGCTATAAATCAGACTCTGATAGGGATTACTGTTGTGTAAAATTTAACTAATTTGTTTCATTATTTTTCACTTCAACTCCCCTAGGGTATAGAATATGACTCATATTCAGTCTGGGCAAGATTTAGGGGAACATTTCAAAGAATCATTACAGGAAAAAATATGTGTTTTCATGTTATAAATGAAGAATTTATTGTGTTTATTCATTGTAAACTAAAGGTAAATTTGCAAGATGAATTGTATTTTATCTATTTTATTATTCCTCCCTCTGGTGTAAACAGCATTTCCTTTATAAAAATGCTTATTTTGCTCCATGGAATTAATAATACCTTATTTTAATGCACATGCAACAATAATAGATGATCCACAGAATTTCTGTGATATGTGCGATATCTAACCTACTAAAATATTGTTTTTGCCATTAAACAAGTGATTATAATTAGGTAGCATTTTACACCTGCTCTCATAATTACAATAACGTTTTTATAGCTTGTAGCAAAATCCTTTTAGTACTGGAGAGCCTGCAAGGCATATTTAAAAGCAGCCTATCCTTCTCCAACGTGTGTGGGGGTCTGTGTCATCATCATCAGTCCTTGTCAATCAACTGCTGGATGAAGGCCTCCCCAATGATTATTATTATTATTGTTTATTTGTAAAGAACCAGCATATTCCGCAATGCAGTGCAATGGGGGCACAAAAATGTGATCATTACATAAACAGAGTTACATACAAATAAGGACAAAGAAGCATGAAGAGATACAGAGAAGTAATGAGGGACTTGCTCAGGAGAGCTTACCAGATAGGGGAAATGAGAAGCAATGTTGAAACAAAAGGTAAAGAGTCTGCTCATTGTGGGATGGAGTATATATCAGGTTAGCTTATGGTCCAGCAAGACATTAGGTTTGAGGGTGGGGAAGTTAAGGGGTGTTAAATAGAGTGGAGTTTGGTCCAGCCACACAGTCTTCAAGTTACTGCAGTTGCATGCTTTGTCCAATGATGGTTATTCTTGCAATACGTCCAGCTCTTTGTCATTTAAATTTGGAGGCACACAAGAGGTTAATAACAGAAGCATACAAAATTACAGAGAAGGGCATACAAGACACATACAAAATAAAACATATACTGTATAACCAGTCCCAAATATTCCTTCCAGTAAAGATAGGAATATAGAGCCCAATTGCTGCTGTGGGGATAGGATGCTGCTCTCACAAGGATACAACCAAATCCTATGGGTAACCCTAAAAAGAAAAAAAAAAGAGAACGCATCCCCATAGCGCAATATGAATTTATTGGGGAAGGGATAAACAAGGGATTCTGGCGCACTTACACAGGATACATATGTAGCCCTGCTTCCTATCACTAGCAAGCTGCTACTATGTGCTGTATTACCTGCCGTCTCACAGGGCCTGAGTCTCTGCCACGGAGAGCCTGGGGTGCGCGCAATATATATATCGGGTGCAGCGCCTCCACCTGCGACAGCTCCCGCCAAAGGGGGAGTGGGTCTTCGCAGGACGTATATGCAAGAATTACACATACACAGCCAAGTCTTAAAACCAATCTCTTTTACTTGCAGACTAAACTCACAGTACGTTACATGCCATAACATTCCTATACATATATGTATACATTATATAGCACGCCACGGCGGACGTCAACATTACCTAGCGCCACGGCGGACGCCCCACACCTTGCGCCACGGCGGACGCCAACAAGACTCCCCACACTCGCCACCGGGTGAGCCCACCCCGTGTCCGATCCTTACGGATTAGACCTCCCGCTCACAGCAGGCCCTATGTGTGTGTATGGGTGACTGCACAGCCACTATGTCTCGGGTGAATGAATGGTACAGTTGATGCACTTGATGAAATACCTGCCGAGCACTCCGGTGCTCAGACTGCCACGATCTTCAAAAAGGGTCTCTGTACGTTGACACCGATCTATCTCTCTCGCTCTCTCTAGGGTCCGGTGCGCTCCCACCCAGACTCCGGCAACACCAATGGGGGTCTGAGCCCAGACCTCCCTCTCGACAGTTAGTCCCGGTCAAGACTTACAGTTACTAGGGGAACAGGAACCTCACTAAGGCGATCCCTAGCTCAGCTTGTCTCTAAGGTGACTCAGGGCTAACTGGGCCTGGGGCACCTGGCCTGCGCCGGGGCGGTACAACCTCCCCTCACAGACTCTCCGTCTCCTCTCCTCTCCAATCAGCTCTGACTGCACGTGCGCACAACCACTGCCTATATCTCTGGCACCTCCTCCGCCCATTGGCTACACTCTCTCACCTGACCCTCCCCGCAGGGCTGCTGGGTCAAGGGACTGCTTTCTCCCGCCAAATTTAGTCCTCCTTCGCGGGCTTTGGCAACTACCATTTGCAAGCGCAACCTCCCGCTCTTTGGGGTGAATCAGGGGTCACGGCTACACATATAAAACAAGCGATTGTGCATATATATCACCACCAACAAGGTTGAAGAACTGTCCCTGGACTGTATACTGTACACAGCTTCTCCAAATTTTGATCGCCTGTCGCAAGGTAGGGAATGCCCCAATGTAGATGGACCACTTCACAGCTACTGGCCAGGGTAGTAATCACGACACAATCCGGCCATAATCGTGTCGCCACTTGATGACGTAGTGCCGGGTGTCATGTGCTTCCTTGTGTGTTCCGTCTCAATCTGCGACTTCTTCAGAGGGTTTATGGGTAGCGTCATAACCTAGCAACTGAAATACTCTCCCGTTGTCAAGCTAAACTTGATCTAACCAATGAGGCTGCCTGACAACCATAAACCAATAGCAATTCCATTATTGAATAGCCAATGAGAGAGCTCTCAATCGCTGTGTATGAGGCTAATCCCAGACGAATGTATGTGTATTCAATAAGCACATATAAACAAATGCTTGAATATGAAAAACAAATAAATACAACTTTAAAATGATATTGATACATACACTCAATCTGGAATCCAAATGGGGAATTGGAGAGTGAGGGGGGAAGGGGGAAGGAACAAATAAGAATCACGTTGAAGGGTGGAGAAACCTTATAGCATTGCTGACTTTAAAATGAGCCTAATAAAAACATTAAAACTTGATGTATATATTAACTAAATCAATATACCTATGTAAAATTCCTATAAATATATTTATATATAAAAATTGGTAATATAAAAAAGATATTATAAAAAATAGTAATAAAAATAATATGTAAAAAAGTATAAACAAATCTCAAAGGGGCTCAGGAGTGGATGAGAGTGAGGAAAGACACAGAGCTAACAAACAACCACAGTAAGCCTGACTAATCATAATAAAGAACAATTAGACTATTGTGCTAGTATCAATACATTCGTTGAATCCACCAGGGTCCAATGTGCCCAACTGGTAGATCTAAAAGATTTCCCTTTTACACAATGTCCTAAACCTATCACCCCCTAATGTAAGGGGAGAGATTTGTTCGAGTCCAACAATGGTTAATGAACTAGGATCCTTATTATGAGCTTGTTTATAGTGACGTGACACACTATGTGCATTGTTGCCGTTAACAACATTACGCCTATGTTCCAAGAACCGTGTACTCATAGGTCCAACAGTTCGGCCCACATATTGTGGGCCACAACTACATTATAGCATATAGACGATATGAGTACTCAGGCAATTAATATTTGTCTTAATCTTGTAAGTTCCAACTTTCGTATATGAGGTGAAACTAGATGCCTGGATAAGGTGTTTACATGTAACGCATCGGCCACGGCCACATTTATAATTGCCACATTTAGCAGTAGTAATGTTTGAAGCAGGAGTTTCCACCGAACTTTTGCTATTAGCCAGGGTGCCCTTAAGGCTCCTTGCTTTCCTATAAAGGACTGGAACCTTTTTGGGTACAATTTGTCATAGTTGTGGGTAACAAAGCAATATCTTCTAGTGTGTGTTCAAAATTGACTGAATTGCTCTATGGGATTGGTTAAATGTAGTAATGAACCTAGGGGCTGAATGTTCATCGATTCCTAATCTACCTTTAGCAATTGTACTGGACCTTTCTAATCTTTTTTTCTTTTGATTTACTTAATAAGGTCACACGATCCATTGCCAAAACTTTGTTAAAGGACTCATCAATAAGTTGTTTATTGTAACCTAAGAATTTCTTTCCAAGAACTTCAGATTGTTACACAAAATCACACTCACATGTACAGTTCTGCTTTAAACGGTGGAACTGACATGTGGGTACATTATTCAACCATTGACTATGGTGGTTTCTGGAGGCGTGTATATAGTTATCAACTGGTTTAAAATGGGTCTGTGTAATAATCTTCTCATCTTGGTCTATAGTGAGTATAAGATCAAGAAAGACCACCAACTCCGAGCTAATACAATAAGTGAATTTGAGTCCCAGCTTGTTATCATCTAAAGACTCCAAATATAAATATATATATAACACATACTAGAGATGGGCAAAAATGGGTGTGTGAAATAAGAATCTGCTATTATATTAAGCGCTGGCGCTCGTGCGGCCGCGTGCGAGGCAATAATAAATACCTGTCTCCCTATGACAGTTTATCCAGTGCCAACGCGCGCACGGGAGACAGCGTTGGCGTGGCAGCTGTTTGGAAATACACAGAAATTCTTATTTTTGAGTGGCTGCCGTGCCATGTGACACGGTGAGCCAATCACAATGCAGCCTACAGTTGTGATGTCTTGGCCACGCCTGCTAACCACGTGTCACCGTTTGGCCTATAGGCACTAAATGCGCGCTCCATGTGCACGCGCAACGCCGCGCCTGTGCTTACTATAATATTACATGCTTTACAATCCAAAACGAAATCCAAAAACGAACATTAATCTACACGTCTCAAGCTTTAAACACATGCATTGTATTGCAAGAAAAAATAACATTCCATAAAACTTAATGGGCTACTTACAGTAAATAATATTGTGATTATTGTGTAGTGTGTTAATACGTTGTAATCTCTAGCACATTTACATGCACATTTGAATGCATGCTTGCTTCTGTAGCATAGTACACTAGTCCTGTATGCGGGAATGGGAGATCTAAACCAGCAAACACAATTTGGTTTCAAATTACAAGGCTTCATGAACTGACAAAGTGGAAATCTGGCAGTTTGGCATTAAACAACATAAACAATTGACATTTATTTATTTTCTTTCCGTGATTACATAAATTAGAGTTCTAATTCTTGCTTAGATAAGACATGATTGTGCAATTAGATAATTATCTTGGCTTGCCAACTACATAATAAACAACATCTATACATAAACTATTGCATCTTCTTTTGCATGTTATAAATACTTGTATTAAAACAGAAGTTCATTTTTGTGACAGGGATAGTAATGTTAAAAATTCTGAAATGGAACATGTCACTTGATATATTCATACGGAATGATTCTATGCAATTTCTAGTTGAAATCATCCACTTTCAATCATCTCTCATTAATAAGCATTTTGTTTGCGTTTATACAAGGTGGTAATGGCAGCCAGTGGTGTTCAATAATAATTACAGCTCAACTCCGTTACAACGCGGATCCGCTTATAGCGCGATGCAAGCGTGGCTCCCAATTTTCGTATTCATGAATACTTTACAACACGGTTATTTGTATCTGAAATACTTTATTGTACAGTGCATACAATTGTACATTATTTATAACGCGATGTGATTCTTTGGACCCCAAGCACAGCGTTATAAGGGGGTTGAGCTGTATATCAGGACCCAAACATACTAAACATTTGCATTTTCTTGGTCCTCTATTCTCATACTCTGTTTGTTAATAACCATGTTTCAAAGATTTCAAGTGACAAATGGGTAAAATATGCATATTAGAGGTCATAGCACCGGCTTAATGCTCACTCCATAAAAGGCTATAAATAAAATTAAAAAGATGGATCATGGATAAAATGAATGAGTGCAAAGTAGCAGCTATCCAGCTGTTACTTTATAAAAAATAAACAGGATGTGACCCAGGATGGCAGAGGGAGGAGCCTTGGATCTGTGCTATTTTCATTTAATCCCCCGGTTTCCGAGATATTTACCAGTAAAGTTACTGGTAGCACTTCCTGGTTTCACTCTGGGATTTAAGTGACTGGCCAAAAGGTATCAGTTGAGCTTTCTTATTGGCCCGTGTGATGCTAGAACGTCGAACTTTACCTTAGAAAAGAGGCGTTTCAGAGGGGATGTGATAACTACAGTATATACAAATATATTCAGTGTCAATAAAAGGAGTTTTCAAAAGAACTAAAGACCATACAAATGACACAGGGTCATCCCTTAATGTTGGAGGAAAGGAGATTTCACCAGCAACAAAAGGAAAGGATTATTTACAGTAAAGGCAGTTAAAATATGGAATTCATTAACCACGGAGACTGTGATGGCAGATACAATAGATATCTTCAAGAAAAGGATGGACATATTTTTAGAAAGGAAAGGTATACAGGGATATATCAAATAAGTAAACATCAGAAGGATGTTGATCCAGAGAGTAATCTGCCCATATTTGAAGAAAGGAAGAAATTTATTGTTTCCCTTTATGAAACAACATTGGATGATATTTCACTTGGATTTTTTGTTTGCTTTCCTCTGTATCAAAATACTGTAAAGACAAAAATAGGATAAGTATCTGTTACCTAAATTTAGCATAGGTTGAACTTGATGGACATACTGTATGTCTTTTTTTCCACCTCATCTACCATGTAACTATTGAGCCATGTGACTACCATTTTGTTTCCATGAAATGTCGGTACCTCGGGAGCTGGGTGGTGAATGAAGCTGAAAATAGCGCGGTTCAACTCCAGGGACCTTCAAGATCCCTTCCTGTAAAGTAAAAAAGAGGGGCCAAAAAAAGGAAAAAAGAGCAGCTGGGATTGTTGCTTTAACTCAGCACCAGGTAACCAAAGGTTTCAGCAAAAGCTTAATTTATCATGCACAAAGGTCATGCATAAAAGCAGAATTTGCTTTCCCTACAGTATTGCTGTTTGAAGAGTCTACCTTAAAGCAAATTAGATTAGAACTATGTCCATTTTAATGAAGATTATACAACCATTATAAAGTCCTCTGGCACCAAAACGTATTCCTGATTAAAAATCAGTATGTTGGGAAAATACTTTCATGTTTCGAATGCTTGAAATTCTCTCTCCCGGGTGGCAATGTAGCTCCTGTACTGCTTCACAATATTGCATTTTTTATTCTCTGCATATTCCCCACATACAGCAGTGCTAATCTTTGTTGCTGTGGTAGAACTTGATCTTCTGTGGAACAACATAATTAAGTGTCAGTGTTTAGATGTATGGTGCAAGAGGCAGCAAGAATAATCGAGGTTGTACGTCACTGATAATTCAGTTTATGGCTGAGTGGTAAGGGAACTTCAGATTATTAGCTGAAAGGTGCAATATTTTACCCCTCTCAATGTTTGACCATTGTGCACACTTGATTGCTGTTTTGTACATTGTCTCTGCTTCAGTATTTACCTATTAAAAGCTTAATGATATAGTTATTTTGACATGTGACTGTGGTATGTAACCTAGTGGAAAGGGACAATTCACTGGTTTCAAAGTTGGGATCGCCTCCTACAAGTTACAAAATCTCAAATCACTGATATATTTGGAAAGCTTTGCTGAGGGTTATTTCTGCATAGAAAGGTCTTCATAAACACCAAGAGATGAAAAATGGCTTTTAAAGGCCACTCCCTCCCCTCAACGAACTCCCCTCCCACACATACATTTCTATGGCCTTTAAACAGAAAAATTAGGATACAGTAATCTTGCAAATGCATGAAATATTCACAACTTTTATAACCTTAAATCTTTTCTTCTTTTTTCCGTGTTGTAACTGTGAAGTGCTTTGAGTTCCATTGGGAGAAAAGCTCTATATAAATAAAGTTATTAATATTTATTATAATTAACTTTGAGATCTGGCTGCACATATCAATCCATCCTCAGCACCTTTATTATCAGTGATTCATTCTTTAATAAGTTGTGATTCCCTCAACAACAAAAATATGTTTTGCTTGTTGTTTTCCTAGATAAAGTTGTGATATCTCTTGAGGGCTTGAAAGCTTCCTGAAAATGTGCATTTAGTTCAACTTATTTAATTGATCTTGTTATAATGTTTAGTCAACTTTCAGAACTAGAAAGCGGACAACAAGAATGATTTTGATCAACACACATCATCATAACCCCTTCTGTGAGAAAGCAGCAAACGTGATCTAGCAATGGTGTGTTTGGCATGGTTTATACCGTCAAAGCAAAACTGGAGTGACTATCTCTTCCTTTGCCAAAGAGAGATTTGCAGAATTCACAAATAAGTTGGAACAGGAACACAGATTTTATCAGTGTCTGATTTACAAAAAAATAATATTAAAATAAGATAAAGTAAAATTTTTCAGAATATCTTATTAGGCATTTAGGTACCCTACATATTAACAAAGCCGTCTTCTGCCATAAGACACCTTGAAGTTAATGGGTTGTAAGGTGTCTCCCACTGCTGCAAGACTGCTTAGTAAATATAGGTCTTCATTTCTTTTAGTCTTGCCAGAGGGCATGTCAATGTACTGTAGGTCCCATTGGAAGCAAGTGGTTTAAAGGCCCAACTTGAACGGTTATTATTATCCTTAATGTTTTAATTCTCCAACATGTTCCGCAGCAGAGTAAAATGTGAGGAAAGAAAACAAAAACAAACTAACATCCATTTTCGCCCAAAAACACATTAGGTCAGGAAGTCACAATGTAATTATAGTACTGTAATAGGTTTATTGAACATGTATAAAAAATGATGTCATTAATTACATGAAAGAAATCAGACAAGAAATTGTAATAGTTATTTTTGAATGTTTATGCTGGTAATGTTTTGAAACTCTAACCTGTAGTATGGGGTGGGTTTTACTGGCCTTATCTCTGTAGTATGTGTCTCCGGTCAGAGATCTACGCAGTTGGTAACTTCCCTTTGCGCTGTATAAATGAAATATATTTTCCCTTTTTTTTTCACTTACCATCACATACCTTTAATTAAAATCATTCATTCAAACCAAAGCTCTGACCCTGACAAAAACCTGGTAAGAAGAAAAGTATATCTTTCATTTCTTACATTACCAGCCTCAACGGCTGTGGTATTCAAGCTAAATAACAGATCGGTTCCTTTGCTACCTAGAATGATTCCCTTGTCTTGCATAGCAAGATCATATTGCTGTTATACACTACCTGGAAATCCAGCTGCAAAGAGAACTGAGCAATGATCCATGAGAGAATAATCTACCGACCACAGAAGGTTAAGGAAATAGAATGTTTCTGAGCTTTCAAAGGACATTAATGGACTGACACGGTTGTGGCTTTCGTAATACTTTAATAAATCTTTGTCAAAGCTATGGAAAAAGTTTTGTTAACACCTCTAGCACAAAGGGTTAAAAGCTTGGGCATTCCATTTTCTATACAAAATCTGCGTGAACCATGTTGAAAGAATGTTGCTTCAATTTCTGTGTTGCTTATTGTGAGAACCTTTTTAACATGGAATCTGCACTGAACATGCTTCTCATACTATTTTCAAGAAACATTATCCTTACAGTGACAACTGGTTAAGGTAAAAGGGGCGCAAATGTCCTTCAAGAAGACAAAGGATACAGAACATAAAAACGTATTCCACCGATTCCTGTTCACTTTTAATTATAAAGAGTACAAAAGGTATGAAAATAATACAACAAATCTATGTGTGCCTTAAATATTACCATTTAAATAAACTGAGTATGGAAATACTGTAGCCTCTTCCAAAATAAGCAACTATCTATAACAAATCTAATACCCATAATCCCTGACTGCAATGGAAGCATTGTATGATGAGATATTGTGGGAAAAGGCAGGTGTGTGGATGTATCTGAGACATGTAAATATGTTCATAAGTGGTATTTTTATTTGTTGTACAGTGGAGGGTTTTCGTCACTTTTTGACTCACTATAACTTACTTTGTTAACCTGATTGTAGCCACTACCAGCTTCACATTAAAAGGCCAGTAACCACTGATGAGACCCAAAAGGTTGAAATAGCTGTCTGTGAGTGGGTTTTACTGCCTACAATACAGTATGTGAGCAACATTACCACCAACATAACCATCAAAGCAAAGAGTTACTACCACACACTGGGAAGCTATCCATAAACACTGTTTTGGTTATACTGGCTGTAAGTGCAATATTGTCCTTAATCTAGTCTTTTGTAATAAAAAAAGCTGTGTGTGCTGTGCACGCGCATAGTAAGTGAAACTTCTTTGACTTTTGTCACAGAAATTTACTTATAACGTGCGTGTTCGGCACACATGTATCAGTCAGTGTATGTGTCAGTCAGTGAGTATGTATGTGTGTCAGTCAAAGAGTATGTATGTGTGTTTGTTTGTGTGTGTGTCAGTCAGTGTATGTATCTGTGCCGGTCAGTGTGTGTATGTGTGTCGGTCAGTGTGTGTATGTGTGTCAGTGTGTGCATGTGTGTCAGTCAATGTGTGTGTGTGTGTGTGTGTGTGTGTCAGTCAGTGTGTGTGTGTCTGTCAGTCAATGTGTGTGTGTGTGTGTGTCAGTGTATGTCTCTCTCTCTCTGTGTTGTGTGAATGTCCCTCTGTGTCGGTCAGTGCGTGTATGTGTGTCAGTCAGTGTGTGTATGTGTCAGTCAGTGTGTATATGTGTGTCAGTCAGTGAGTATGTGTGTCAGTCAGTGTGCGTGGGTATGTGTGTCAGTCAGTGTGCGTGCGTATGTGTGACAGTCAGTGTGCGTGCGCGTGCGTCAAAGTGTGCGTGCGTCAAAGTGTGCATGCGTCAGTGTGTGTGTGTGTATGTGTTTATTGGCAGCAGTACCAGCATCATGAATGTTGAGCGGGTGGGGGAGCTCACAGGGGGGGGGGAAGGAATAGGCACATCATTCAGGGGCGGTGTTCGGTACATCACTGGGGTGTGCGTGCGTGCGTCAGTGTGTGTCAGAGTGTGTGCGTGTCAGAGTGTGTGCGTGCGTGTGTCAGAGTGTGTGTGCGTGCATCAGAGTGTGTGTGCGTGAGTCAGAGTGTGTGTGCGTGCGTCAGAGTGTGTGTGCGTGCGTCAGTGTGTGCGTGCGTCAGAGTAAGTGTGTGTGTGTGTGTGTGTCAGTCAGTGTGTGTGTGTGCGTCAGAGTAAGTGTGTGTGTGTGTGTGTCAGTCAGTGTGTGTGTGTGTCAATCAGTGTGTGTGTGTCAGTCAATGTGTGTATGTGTCAGTCAATGTGTGTGTATGTCAGTGTGTGCGTGTCTGTCAGTGTGTGTGCATCTCTCTGTGTGTACACACCGTATATCTCTCTGTCTGTGTCCTGCCCCCTCTCTCCTGACTCCCCCCACCCCCGGCGGAGCTGCGGACCCGGGGGGGCTCAGTCTGAGTCTTCTGAGCAGATACCCCCCACCCCCCGGTGGCGCGCTCAAGCTCCCTCCTTCCCCACCCCCGGCGGCGCGCTCAAGTTCCTCCCCTTCCCCACAACCCGGCGACGCGCTCAAGCTCCCCCCTTCCCCACCCCCAGTGGCGCGCTCAAGCTCCCCCCTTCCCCACAACCTGGCGGCACGCTCAAGCTCCCCCCTTCCCCACCCCCCGGCGGCGCGCTCAAACCCCCCCATTCCCAGGCTGTTAGGAGCGGCGCCGGAGCCAGCCTCCCTCCTGTCCATCGGCATGGCAGCGGGCGGGGAACGGCGCCGCTGCCAGCCGCTTCTGCGCATGCGTGGCGCGCGGCATGGCAGTGGGCGGGGAACGGCGCCGCTGCCAGCCGCTTCTGCGCATGCGTGGCGCGCGGCATGGCAGCGGGCGGCGGAACAGCGGCAGTTAGGAGCGCCAGCTATCGCCGCCACATATGTGAGCAACCGGGTGTGTGGGAGGGTGAGGGGTGCGGCAGCGATTAGGAGCGGCGCCGGCGGCTATCGCCGCCGCCGCCACATGTGACAGGGGACGTGACGTCACATCCGTTTCACATTTCGCCCCCCATCTATCCAGTTTTATCCCATCAGAGGTGCCACTAAAGAAGTTTCACTTCAAAAATTTTGTGCCATGATCTTTTCTCTCTTCTATTTCCATTGCAACTCTATATTTATTGGAGACCTAGCCTGTCTAGATTAACCTCTGACACTCTGGATCAGAAAAGAATTACAACACAAGCTATGCAAAATTGTAAGTGCATGAATTCAAATGTATGAACTTCAAGGGTTAATTAACCTGTATTGATACATTGCTATCTTCTCTCATTTTTATTTTGGACTAAAACGAATATACTTGAGACAATGCGCAGGAGGACATCTTTTCTTGTTTTATTTGGAATGAGTCTGTTAATTGTATGCCCAAATGCTGTAGCTCAAGTAACCACTCTCCCATCTGAAACCATTGATAAAAGTGAACAGTGTCACCATATGTGCAGAAAGATTAATATTTAGAGTCTCTGATTTTGCCCTATTAATTTGGAACACCAAACTTGTTTAGGATGTGGAAGAATTTCAGTTAAGTTACATTTTTATATTGTAGTTAGGTTTGAATCCGGGCATAAAAACAGGATGCCACGCATTATATTGTCTGATTTCCAACAATTCTTTCTTTAATACATATTATAGTGCATATGATGTTAATCTAGTGGTGAATTAGGCATTTCTCTAGATTTCAGTTATACAGTAAGTGAAGTATTTTAAGTAAAAGGGTTGTGGCTAATTTATCACAACAAGCAGACTCTACGAATAGATAGGAAGGTCATAGTGCTGTCTTGAGATGTTTGTGGAACGGCCAGTGAGAGGCAGACAGTTACTGGTGATATGCTGAGGTAATGAAAACTAATAGGGAGTTCTAAGATCTTCCCAGAAGACATGTCATATTGGGTAATAAACTTGTATCGAGGGTGGGCAGTTCTTTATCAGATATGACATCAGTTTTGAGCTGTAGGACCTTATCTCGTAATAGAATTAGTAGAAGCAAGGGATAACTAAGGGATATTATCAGGATAAATACTAATAGATGTAGCTGGTAGATAAAACAGAAGGATTACGCCCAGAAGGAAGGGAGAGGGATTACACTGAGGAGGAGAGAAGGGTTACCACCAGGAGAAAGGAGGAACCAGGTTTAACATCATGATACCAAGATCAAATAGAAGGATTCAACTCAGGGTCAGAATAAAATGTAACCATCTTTGAAGATATCATAACTTATTTGAACATCACTGCCATTTTGTACTATATTTGTATGTGAGTATTTATCTTCAAAATAAATGTTTCTTTTGATGTGCTAAAACCAGGATGATGAGTATTGTTATGCTGAAGTAATCAATAGAAAGAGACTAAAGGATGTTTTATAGGATGTTTTCATTACATCAATATTCTTCCATTTTAAAAGCTTAATCTCTGTGACATTTACTGTCAAAGATGTTATGATCATATAGAATTGTCTTCGGTATTTCTATACCTCTGCAGTTGAAAAGTGCATTCCATTATCCATATTCTTCTAGGCAGGTTTTTTTTTTTGCAGCCACCGAGGGCAAATGAATACAAAGGAACATGTGTTAGTAGCTTTGTTTCTCAGCTATCAAAAATGTTCTTGAAAATGATTGTGGAAAACTTGCCTAACCCTGTGAAAACACCATGCCCTTTTGCTGGGTATGATAATCACAAAACAAAATAACAATTAAGACATCAAAGTGTATCTGCATACCTTCCGCATGTCCCCCAAACATTCCTTATACAACTTATTTCACATATCAAAGTGGTCAAGCTGCAAACACGGATTCTGGCTAGTAAGGACACTGCCCATGTCACTGTTAGCTTGATTTGAGAGTCAAAACAAAAAGTGTTTAAGAATATTCATGAAATGTTTTAATTAAATCACTATTTAATGTGAATATATTTCAGGACATTAATGAATATATAGGGTCAGTCTCAATAATGAGGTAATGTATGAATAGCTGAAAGGGAGAATGCAGAAACCGAAGATTCTGCGATAATATCTGCTAGGGTTGTCCAAGCTCAGTCCTTAAGCTAATTAACCAATTCATTTATCACTGATCATCAGGAAGGCAACTTGCTTATATATGTATTGCCCTGAAAACCTACTGATCAGAACCAATAGTAACTCTAATTATTTACAAGCTTTAAATATATATGTGTATATGGCTACACTACAATCTAACATTTGGTTTGTATATTGACAAACGGACATCCAAAATCTATTAACAATTGGGTGCACTTTATAGAAATAAATCTGCATAAACCCCTTGGTCAGAAAGCATATTGCACAGCACATGCTAATGCCAATGCTTGAACATGGTGACAGTGTATGGCATCACAAATTTACCTTTGCATATGTAACATTCTTTAAAACTCAACATGCCGTTTGTCTTATTTTGTAACTACAATACCCACCATTGTGATATGTAAATTGGACTAGGTTGGTTGTCCCTCAATTCCAGATACAACTCGCATTTTTCCTGTTTTACCTTAAATACTTTCTGGACAAGTTACACAATTATATGAACAGAGAAATTAAGTGCAAACTTCTTCACATCCCCATGAAGTTCAAACAGACTGATAAAATTCAAACAGACTGATAAATGTTGAAAAATACTTTACATCCCTTTGATTGGATGCAGCACCAAAGATGTAGACTTTCAAAAGTCTGTAGAATGCTATCCAAGGTAGAATTTGGGCGCAAATAATCTCAGGGTCACGTTGAAGGTGGATTAGAACCATCTTCATTCATCCACCTATGAAAAGGCTTTTCAACCCTACTGTATACAGCACGTACTGTACAGTATATCATCAGATCCTATGATCTGCCTCCTAAAGCCTGCTTATGGTTCAATAAATAATCTGATCGCTCTTCCTTCCCTTACCAAACACCCCAGTCCAAATAAAAAAAACATGTCTACGTTCTTTCAAGACTTCGGTTGTTAAAAACATGTTGTCAAATAATTATTTTATATCCAGGAGATGCTTGAAAACGAGAGGTAACTCTCAATGTATTTTTTCCTGGTAAAATATTGTATAAATAAAACAAATAAATAGTGCCCCTTGTAGACTAAGCTTGGATCAATCACCCTGTTGTACGAAATGCCATGAGAAAAGTATATAACAAAAGCACATGCCCAGGCAAAAAGACAGGTCCTCAGAGTTGGTGAAAGAGAAGGGTCATTGTTTACAGATAAAAAAGTTTCTTTTCATATTTGGAAGTGAAACAGGAGATAATTATATTAGCACTGGTACAGCATCTCTATGCACCTTCATTATCATCCAAGTTGCATTTCTTTAAATACACAAATGTGCACATTGGCTACTGTAACTTTTCATATTTGGTTGAATTCTCTGTGCAATTCCTTATACTTTTAATCTAGTTAAACCTTGCATTTCAGAATACAATGAGGATATAATAATTCTCCCCCCTTGCTCACACAGAACATGAAAGTAGCTACTCCAACACTAACTCATAAAGGCTAAGGCGGCAAATATACGGCCTGCGTTCGCACGACCACGTGACGTTGCGTATGAGTTGTGAAACCTGCAATGCAGGCAGGAGGCAAAGGGAGGCGTGGCGGTGATGTCACGTGAGCAGTTTGTCCTCATTGGCTGAACCACTCACATGACGCAGCCGTGACGCGTCCATCGCGCTCCAAAAACAAATTGATTTGTCTACTCAACAGGCGGTCGCTCTGTAGCGCACTATGTGCAGCTTCATTGGAATCCAGGTATTTGTTCCGGTGGCGCGCAGCGACGGCGCTATAATCGCGGCCTTATACAGAATGTCTATTTCCTTGTATTGATACATAGCATTCCTTCTTTACATGGAGTTTAATTGGAGTTAAATTGCAGTTCCACTGCTAGAGCCTCAACAAGACAGATGGATAGAGTAAATAAAATACAATGCGGCCAATTCCTCTGTAGATTACTCCGATCTGTATTGTGTGGGCTGAAACTGTTTTTACAATATGGTAGGAGCACTTTCACTCATTCAGCTAGACGACCTTTGGTTTGTCTATTGTGTAGTTTTATGAAACGTGGAATTAATGGGCATAGAGATCCTTGTACTGTAACCTTTAACCAAGCTTTGCCCTGGTTGAAATTATAAATGGAATGCGATTCTAACTTCAGTCCTCAAGATTTTGGAATTAGCGTTGGTTGATTGGCATTGATATTATATATGTCTTCTTCTATAAAAAGGTCTCAAAACAACCTACTATGCATGGACTCTAATGGTCCAGTTTACTCAAACGGATGAAGCATACAGTGTAATGACAGCATGCACTATGTAGATAGAGCTGCCCAGTGAATAAGTCTTGATTAGGTGAATATTCAACTTCTACCAAATTAGGATGAAGGAGATACTTTATCAAAATATATCACAGAATTTGAAGAGACAGGTGGCATTGGCCTAATCTTGCAGGGGTACCAGTATATTACCACTTTCCAGATAGCTATCAGTAAAAGGTGGTAGAAATATTTTAATTGAGGTAATTTGTTTCAAATTCTGTATCAAGATATCCAATGGCAAAAATGTTGCTCCAAAAGGTAAAGAGGGTTTCACCATGTCATAGTACTTAGTATTTTGTGAAAATTATAATATATAAATGTGCTTGTAACCTGAATTTAGGGTTAAGCGACCTGCACATTGACTGGTCATGCTTGGTAAAAACATTTTTTTTTATATTTGTGCAAACTTTAATAACAAAAACGCTCATTTTACCTGGTTTGTGAACTACATCAAACAATTCACACATCTCTAATTCAGAGTCTCAGTTTACAACTTTTATAGATGTAACACCTCTACCCCTGGCCAACAGAAGAGTGAGCACACCAAAGCGTCCTAATGACTCTATAGTGGTGCAAGTGATGCTCAACGGTTCTTTTACCTTATTATCTGGAGGCTGATGATCCGTGCAGGGTTCGTATGGTGAGCAATAATAGTGAGTGCCAGGAACTTTTCTGTTACTTTATTTGCAGGAAGATATCTATCTATCTAGATAGATAGATATCTTCTCTTCCTTAGGGGTGTTCAGACAGTATTTCCCCAAAGAGGTACATATCTTGCACTTTGTAGTGTGGTAAAGTTACACTCCATTACTTGAATGATGGCTGTTCCCACTTCACTGGAATCCCTAGGCAGGGTACACACTGACATGAGAGCTTACACCCTATCACCTCTGACAGAACAAAGGAGTCTCTTACCCTCTAGTAATTCCAAGGTGATACTCCCAGGCCCTTACTTACAGAACCTTCTGAGGAGTACCTGTCCATTCCCTCTTGTGGGTGGAACATGGCCAGAGTCATATAGAGGGGCCCTACCTGTAGGAGTGGCATTTTCCTAGCTGGAAAACAACAAAGTGATCCTAACACTGAACACATTTAGTTACAGACTGACATGGCTTACCTGATGAGATCCCCCTCACATATGGGTCCACTAAGACCTAAACTGGAATGTTCCCTCCCCTTCCTAAATACCCCATAGTGCCTACCTTCTAGAAGGTGGGGGTGGCTATGTGTCTGCCCAGCAACTCCACCCAAGGGAATAGCAGACTGTTACACTATAATTAACCCATTTAGGAACCATTAACCTAACAAAATAACATAGACTACCCGCAAGAGTGCTACATAGATAAGACACGTTACATACTTTTAAAGTCAAGCTTTAAAATGTATGTATGTATGTATGTATACTGAAGGAGCTATGCCAAATTACATGTGTGACCATCCTGAATTTTTGGTGTCATTCATGACACTGCAATGCTAAAGTGCATTGAGATTATTACAAATCCTTTATGCGCCTCCTGCTTATTATTATAAATGTTATTTTCTTTATCTCCACTTTTCTATAAGTATATTTACTTTAGTTTTTGTTTTTTTTAAGTGTGCAGCCTGCCTCCAACTAATTTGGCCCTGTACACTCTCCTCTAATTTGGTATGTAAACTGTGCTGACTGGAGGCATGTACTATATGGTAATACGTGTTTGAAGCATCCGCACATTGGATACCGTGCTGTACCTTATTTTGAACTATTTCCTTCTTTTAGGTAATATAGATCAAAATGGGCAAAGTTATTTTATTAAAACTGAAAATGTTCAGTAGAAGTTTGATCTATTCATTTATTTTCTGATGAAATATGTGGATATCTACAGATGGAAGATGGAAAATTCCATGCTGTTATTTCTCTATTTTCTTTACTGAACTGCATTTCTAAACCTCGTTACCTAAGAAAACTCTTGTCTTTCTTATTGCATACACACTGTTTCTTTATCAAGCATATCATCAGTTGAATCGAGAACTTAGAAAAATGAAATGACAGAAGTCTAAGGCTGTGATTTACTTGAAAAAAAAACAACAAAAAACAGCTGGTAGTTTTCACACAACCATCACAGTGCTTCAATGTATCCAATGCTTGGCAAAGATTTCACTTAAAAATATCAGCCACTGCAGCGCTTAATAGAGAACTAAAGCCGATTTCAATTTGGAAAGTTCAGATTCTCCTGTGTGAGACAGAATATAATTCATGAAAAAACCCTCTGTTAAGATAATGTTATGGGTAGTGCACTCAAGGACAACATTTATTGCATTCAATATTGGGGTGAACCGATTCTGCCCTTTTTGGTTCACTTTTATTTAATAAACTAAACAAAATATTTCTCTCAGGCATCTGGCTTGCTGCCTAGAATACATTAACTTAAAGAAATACATTTTTAGGTAAAGTATATTAAAGGTAATAAACTACATTTTCTAAAAAAAAATGTACTCCAGAAATAGCACCGGCTGCTATAATGCCCCTAGCATTGGCACTGTAGCTGCATTCATATTCTTATGCATATTCGCATGAAACAGAAATAGTGCAGCATGTCAATACATTAACAGCACTTAGTGTGATTCACTCACTCACTCAAGACAGTGTATAGTATTCTTCACAAGATATATATATATATATTTATATTTAGCACACTTTCCCCAACCCCCTGTGAGATATGGCGGCTACGGTGTGTGTGGTGCGTTACCTGTGGCTCACAGGAGGGCCGAGCCTCCGCTGCTGGGAGCCTGGGGTGTGTATGATCCATCTGGTGACAGCGCCTCCACCTGCATGGGATCCTACTATGTTGGATAACCCAGTGACAGGACCCAATACAATAATACACACACTGAATAAAATAATAGTTTACTGTATGCATAAAACTAATAATAATAACACGACGACCACTTCAATTAGGCCTCACAGGGACGTAACCCCACAATGTCCTCCAACCAATGTCCCCACCTGATGGGTTATACCCCCAACGTACTGAAGAGCCCTTGGGAACCCAACAACCATGGTGTCCACAAGTACAAACCCACCCAAATGTGTGGGACAGCGCTGCCCACAAGAACTGATGGTGTATAGTTGGTGCACTTGTAGTACCTGCCTAGGTACTCCTACACCCGTGTACGGCGGAAAGGTAATGCGGATCCACTGATCCAGCAAAGTCGGCATAGCCTCCACCTCTACGTTGGGTGGTGTCCCGCGTGGACGGTGCCACCATGAAGAATGTCTCTTATCTGTAGGGGGTGATCTGGTCCCAGACTACCTGATGCCAGGGTACAGCTGCATCCTGTCTGTGTCCCTCACACTGGTACTACAGGGCAGTGTCCCTATCCATGGGCCTGGCCCTGCAGCAACCACTAGCTGAGGGGAGTCAGGGCCTATCTGGGGCCTAGGGGGGGGTCTCTGGCCTAGTGTAGGGACCACAGACGCCCTGCAAACACAACCTACCCTATTCCTGTCCCAGCTCCGACTGCCTGGCGTGTCAGCGCGCGAAATGTATCTACTTGACTGCAGGGCAATCTGACCGCCCTATTGGCTGCTCTGCAGCACCTGATCTCTGCCCCCTGGGACTGCTGGGTATTGTAGTTCCCCATGCGGAGCTATATCGGTATTGGCCGCCCTCACGCTGTACTGTGCATGCGCACGTGTAATGGCCACCACAATCTCTTTGCGCATGCACGAACCTCTGCGCATGCGCACGCACACCCAACATGGCAACAAGAGGACTCTTTCACCTTCCCGACCACAGCTCTACCCCTCCACACCTTGCCGGTATACGGCGGATGCGCCCGCTCTGACGCTGGCACCCACGAACCCCACGGAGGTAAGTGGACCCAGGGCGGCCCTGCTATATACAGTTAGGTCCAGAAATAATTGGACACTGATACAAGTTTTGTTATTTCGGCTGTGTACCAAAATAAACAGTCAATAAACAGTCAAAAATAAACAAGACAGTCTTGTTACCAAAATGCATTAAATAAAGATTGTAAATACCCCACAAGGCTTGCATATCATGGACAATTTAGAAGCTTAAAATACTGTTCAAAAATACCCATTAGTTTAAAATTTGTCAATCACCTTCAATCACTTTTGTCCTAGGAGGGAATGCCCATTTAAGCAAGTTGCATCTCTGGTGTACATTAATGTACTTGTTATTTACTCAAAGTGGGGATGTAGCATATTGATAACAAACTTGGGCCCAGATCCACATAAGAGTGCTAAGCTTTACCGCGCCTTCACTCTCATTCATATGAATGGGAACGGAGGCGCGCTAAAGCTTAGCACTCTTTTGGAAGTGCAAATTGTGTAGGGCTGTTTTTCAAATTGTATCAATAAAATGTGATATATTACAATGAACCTGTGGTTCACAATGTTACTGGAGGTCTAGGCCTTTGTAACTTCATGGGATGAAATAATGTGTAATATTGAGTCAGTCATGCATTAGAACTAAAGTTTAATGTTAATTGCTGAATTTCACTATCTATCTATAAGAGTCTCACTTTATGTTATTCCCTGAAGGCATAAAATAAATCCACTGTGAGTATAAATCCATTATAATCATAAAAACTGCAACAACCTATCAATATATTCAAGCCTTTCTCAACAAAAGTCATTTCAAAATAGCATCCGGAAAATGATTCCACAAAGAAGTACAAATAAACCAATGAAAATAAACCAGGAAGGTTATTCAAACCCCAATGGGCTTAAACAAGAATGGTTTGAGGGGATATATCTTTCTTGATTTAAACATAACACAAGCTCCAATGACCTGATCTCCCATACCGAGAGATAAAACATTTCACATGTTCTTATGCTTTTAATAAAATAAATATCCCAAAAATAAACAGATTCGCCATATACATTTAAATAAATAAATAAAAATGTATAAGGATATCAAATAAGTCCGCTTGCACGAAAACGTATTACTTGTTTACAACATTTAATGATAGTTGATTTAGACATTGATATTTATTGCACATCTTCCTTAGTCAAGGTTGATTTGGGCATATAAGTTAACAACAATGGCTCAGAGCAACTAAATGTCTGAAAATCAACCACCACCTCATAACACATACAGACGAGGCAATCTATGGTATGCTCTCCTGGGTTAAGTAAAAATAGAAATAAGGTATATATCTAAAGTCTGAAGTGGTTTGGCTGCAAACTAAATTGTCCAGTCAAAGAGGTACACTGATTGTACAGTTTGAAAGCTTATAATAAGATTATGAGCTTTAAGAAAAACACAAAATTGTATGTTCAGGAATCAGGCCAAGTGTACTAAATAGTAGGAGGCTCACAATAGATGGTTTATCCTGCTAAGAACCCATTAAAAGTGCAATCACACCTAGCAGCAAATAATGTATGTTCATTGATGTGTATTGTGTGAAATGTAAGTAAGCAGAGGAAAAATGTGCATTTTCAAATGACACCTCCAGGACTTTATATCTTCCCTGACGGACCTCCCCCCGATCCATACTTACCTTCCCTTACCGGAATCAGCGCACTCCAGAGCGTACGACAGCGCTACTTTCTACCCTCTACTCATATATAACACTATGTGAGTTAATTCATTCCTAACTACAGTACAGTATGGTGTTTCACCCGTCAGGTCCTGTAAAAACTTTATTTCAGAATCTGAATGGGAGCAACGCCAAGTCTAAAGTAAAGTTAAGTCCTTGTGCTAACCTTAACGGTGTTTAGTTGATATGTGATGTCAGGGTCACAGACAGCTTTCCCAGTGCCCAGGACTATGCGGTTACAATGTTAGGAGTAGGAAAGACTGACTAAAACTAAGGGATATTCCCTAGATAAATACTGGTTGGTTTAATTAGATAAGGCAGATAAGATAACACTAGAAGAGGCATCTGACAGGACAGGACGTTTTAAGCTGAGAAAGAAAGATTTCCACCCGGGAAAAGACTGATTATGCAATATCTTTGAAAATATTACAACTTATTTGATGTCACCGCCATTTATCTACTATTTCTGAATCTCCTTCTGCAGCATTGCATTCTCAAGGCGACCCAAAGTCACATGGTGCACATCAATGTGAATTCACGTCGCGATGTGTCGCCACGACAATGCGACATCACATCATGACGCCACGTCGTGGGAGGATGGCCGTTAACACAGACATCTGTCTCCAATCTGCCCTTGCCTAGAGTAATGTGTTCAGCTCTGGATACCAGATCTCCAGAAGGACATATATAAATGACAGATTGTGCAAATAAGGGCAACTGAACTTGTGTATGGTGTACCCCATGAAACTCTTCAGGAAAAACTGAAGGACTTTAATACTGTATGTACAGCTTCAAAGAGAAAAGAGACAGAGGGCTATGATGGAAACTATAAATCCACACAAGGTTTCAAAATGTACAGGAGAGAAACATATTTCATAGAAAGAGAAAGTGCTAGAACAAGAGACCATGCTCTGAAGCTGGTGGGTATCCGACTCAGCGGAAATGTGAGAAAGTACTTGAAAGGGTTGGAGATTCATGTAATAGTCTTTCAATAGAGGTAGTTGAGGCTGATACAATATATGAAGTAAAACATTTTAGGATACATATAAAGCTATACTAAATATAAAAGAAAACCAAGGTTGTTTCTATTGGACCCAATCATACTGTGTACTTTTATCTGCAGAAAGGTAGTTTTTTGGTTTTCAACGTAAAAAGGGATTGACTTAAATTGGAAGGACATAACAATGAAATAAACATTAAAAATACCGCTATAATATCTTCCTTTTTCAAATAAGTTTAAATATCCTGAATTAGAGCACAGTACCACTAGTTTGAAGTGGTTCGTCAACCATTAGCTCCAATCTATATGTTTACCCCTCCCATTGTAAACCATCATTCTCAATGCGAGTTCCTGCACTTCTTTTTTGAGCACTCTATCCTAGCACTGACATAGACTGATTTATTATTGATTGCACGTGTAAAAAGTATTGGTGGGTTATGCATTCAAATCAATGGGAGTTTCCATGCCATAGTGCCCGAATCGGCACTATTGCAGTTTAATGCATAACCCCAGATAAATAGCTTTTCTAAACAAATCTTGGAATGGCTTTCAGGTGATTCTGACTTCTACCTATTACAACCTAAATTGGGTTTCATACACACTACATACACATGGTGGTTTCTAACATGTCATGCCAGCATGAAAGTTGACGACTTCATACAATCCATTATTGAGATTTTTAATCGTTCCTCTTTGGTCCCCCAAGTAGAATAATTTTACAGATTGGATTACTACGAGACCATCAAAAATGCTCTACACAGGTTTTCACACAGCAAATAATGTCCTAATACTGTACATACTATGAAAGCCTACACACTGGAGGGTACAGTATGGGAATATCTCCTTAAATTGAACTTGTTTGTCTCAAGAAGGGATCAACATACTACATATCAGGAAATTCCCTAAAATCTGCGAAAAACATACTGTACATTCTGAGACACAATCATGCAATTCGTGATCCTAGTACTTTAGACTTAATTTAAATTACTAATTTATGTTGGATT
This sequence comes from Ascaphus truei, assembly GCF_040206685.1. Lineage (NCBI taxonomy): Eukaryota > Metazoa > Chordata > Amphibia > Anura > Ascaphidae > Ascaphus > Ascaphus truei. Next base: position 76,592,985 of record NC_134486.1, on the reverse strand, counting down.
TGGGACTAAAGTTCCATTTCAGTACATCATAAGATCAAGTATGAATAAAACAACTAAGCTTAAGAGCCAGGAATATAATACACAGATCCCAGATACTTGGTAGCATGTAGAGTACTTTTCTAGCTGGATAATTGTCAAATACGGTTTATCAAGATTTCCCTGCCATTGCCCTGGAGATGTGACTTATTTGTTACAGTAATTTAACATTTATCTTGTATGGTCCTGTCTGCAAACAGGGCTATTCCATCATTTCCGCCATGTGCAGATATTACTGTATGCCGAATTACAACTCACAGCAGCACCTTCAACCACTATATGAATTTGAAATCCTCAGATCAAAAGTCACTAATTAAAATATACACTTAAAAGAGTAGCAAGCAGGTTGCTATAAATTATTTCTCACTGAAGAATCTGTTAGAATTAACAAGGCACATCAAAAAAAGTTTCCAATAAAAAAAGATTACCTAAATTAAATACAGGAAGTAGATTTTGCAGATAATAAAAAAAAACACACACACACACACAACTTTAGCCATATTTAAATACAACTTATACAAAGTAGTAAGTTTGGCAAAGTTTGGAACAACTATAGGAATAACAGTGTAAGGATACTTTAAGGATTAATATAAACAATACAAAATGTAGATAAGAGCATGCTATTGTCACTGCCTGCACAATCCTCATAACTGGCACCTCCAGAGGCATTTGATTAATGGTTTACCGGCATTCATAATCACTAGAAGATAATTCTCCTTCCAATTCCCTAACACCAAGACACGTTTATGACTGGATATTAGTTCTGGTGATGGGAAAAATATGAAACCAGATCAGATGCTACCCTGGGCCTGTAGTAATACTACAATAATAACGAGATTATGTCAGTGTTTCTCACAAATGCTTCAATTAAAATGTGGAACAATGATCCCATCAAACTAAAATGATTTCTGCATGACTGAAGTTGAAGCCGACTGCACTGACAGTATTTATACCCAATTAAAGTGCTGCAACCCTTGACTTTTATTCAAGGCAGACAGCCAAAAAGTGGCATTAAACATAGCTCAAAATGCAGCCAGCATCCAGAAATCTCTGTAATAGAATGAACTTTTTGTGAGATTGGATTAGTTTGATGAAGTACTTTTCACTAGGATTCAGTGCCTGTATATAAAGCACACAATATTTATTCTTGCTAAAACTGGTAAAAAAAAATCAAAAAAATCACAGACCATTAGGTGGGGGTGGAGAAATGATTCCTGATTAAATATTATTCCTGTCTCATCTTATCTTTCTTGCTGCGGTAAACCATTTCATTGTTCAGAAACCACAACTCTCTTTGCAGCCATAGGAAACCATAATATCCCTAATACCCTGGGAATGTTAAGGGAAGAGCACAAAAGTACCAGCTCTTACAGTATATTGTTCATTCAATAGCAAAGGGGCGACTAACGGGTTAATACCCCAAGGCTACATGGTTTTACCACAAGCTGTGGACTGTGTGCTTTTTCCCCCAACCTCGCTTTAGTGTTGGGTGGAATAACTACAGCCTCAGTTATAGCACCTGGAAGCCCCATGTGGAGCTGTTCTTAGAATCGTATAACAACACATACATAGACATGACTGAACTGTGCAAAAAATAATCTCTTGAGCCCTCTCATTCCAGAACAAGGACATAAACAAGCAGTTGAACATGTTTTCTGTATTTATGGGCAGGAGCCTAATTTCTGGAGTTTAATCCATCATTTTTTTTCTCAAGTAGATAAAGAAAATAAAGATAACAGGAAATATTGGGTTTCCTGCCCAATTTGAGAGCTTGTATGTTTAACATCTGTTCACTCTAAAATGAACAAGATCAACTATGTATATACATTACATTACAAATAGATCTTTATCACTATGTCTGATGTTGGATTCAATTCACATAGTTCTGACAGACATGATAGATTATATGTATATATATATATGTATATATATATATGTATATATATATATGTATATATATATATATATATATATATATATACACACACACACACACACACACACACAAAGTAGCTCTATGAAACTAATAAAAAACGTTAGGCTAAAGTGAATATAAGTGAAATATTAATGAAATATAATATTGTGATACAAAAACTAATGAGTACTAAATATATATGTGATCTAACCAATATAAAAATACAGTGTTTGTAAACCAATGAATATATAGAACACTTAGAGTTCACAATTAGAGTCCATCCGGATCCACTGAGAATGTAATGCAATTGAAAGGATTCAGACCACCAGATAACTATTGGCTCGTTGAAGCTCCTTTGATGTGGTATAGCCATCCACAATAGAATCTACAGAAAAAAAACAAAGAGAAGCGCAGGCTCCATAGTGTTTAACTGTATAAAAATAAAGTCCATTTAATATGACACGCAGTCCCTTGGAATCACACTTACAAGATTTTAAAAAACACTGAACATTTGAGAGAAATCTCTAAGGGGTACGTCAGCTGGGTTGGAGGGGTCCAATGTAATACTCTGTCTTGGTATGGTACAGCTGCTGGAAACTCCTGTCGCACTTCCACAATGCTACACTCGATCAGCCAGTCTCTCAGCACATTAATGCCAGTCCTCCGGTCAGCTGAATGCTCTGGACACAGACCGCATGTGCAGCGTTTGCAACCAGGCTATCCGTCAGGTACAGAGACCTCCTCTCTACCGCCGTGCGTGCTGACGTCACCACCTTGTCCCAACTAGTTTCGTCACTATCTCGTGACTTCCTCAGGGGGCTGCGTGTCATATTAAATTGACTTTATTTTTATACAGTTAAACACTATGGAGCCTGCGCTTCTCTTTGTTTTTATATATATATACAGTAGATAGATAGATAGATAGATAGATAGATAGACAATTCCGTTCTGTGGCTAACGAAATGCTTTTATTTGTGCAAGCTTTCAAGATACACTGATCTCTTCTTTCCGGCGGTGTTACAATGAATAAAGCATGTAAGGGTTTTACTTAAAAACAGTGCATCTTGGAATGTTATGTGTGACTGAACCCTATCCCTCCCCCTGTGCTGTATGCGATTTATGACTTGAGGTGTTAAATAGTCCCTGAATGTTAGTGATGTAAGAGTGTCTGTGTGTACAGTATGTGTGTATGTATGTATGTAAACATACATCTAAAAAGCACCCACAGTGTATACAGCGCTTTACAAAAGGTGTGTGGGGAGTGGGAGTGTATACCAATGGTGTGAGTAGGTGTGTGTGTGTGTGTGTATATATATAATACTAGCTGATATACCCAGCGTGGCCCGGGATGTAATGTTGTCGCTCCTCCTCTACAGTACAATACAATACTTGTCAATGGGGTAATGTTAGAGCGATTTATATCCAATCTTCAAAACCACTTTTCGTCATCTACAGCAGAGGTGCACAATCTTTCCCCCTCCTCAGCTACAGCATCAAATTATGGCACGTGACCCCGCGGTGTCATTTGACGCCGGGTTACCATGACAATGCTGTCACGGGACACCAGGCAGTTTACACCTTCTTATTCCAGGACCATTCATTGAGCAAAACAGGTAATTAAATACATTGTAGTTTATTCACTTAAATAGGCATACACACAGTGGAACACAAACTACAGGCAAAAAGACGCACTTACTTGGGAACTGGGGTTAAAACCTAGACTCTCCTAGGTGCAGGGAATCGTAAATAAGGATTTTCCCCTGACCGGGACTTACCCCACAATGTCCTGGAACTGAAATCAGCCTGCTCATTCCAAACGACACCGCTCCCCACTCTCCTCAGGACTGGAATTTACTTGCTTGACTTGGTGCTTAGAATCTGAAGACTCAAATCTGATGGGTGCATATTTCTCACTCCATTCACAAAATACTACAGCCCCAGCAGAAGAGTGAGAACTTTCTCAGCAGCCAATCAGAGACATGCCGGTAGAAAAAACAGGTTTAGCTGGAAATCTGAATGAACCAAGGGGCATGGGCAACTTGGCACCTCTGCCCCTGGTTCCCTCAATGACACACGCAGTGACAAGCTCCTTCAAGTCTGACAGAACAACTGGACGACAGGACTTGGGTGCTCAGCCTGTTCCTGCTGCCCATCTGGTTTTCACACCTGAGACATCCTCTGTGGCTTTCATCTCCGATGTCCTGTTCAGACTTACTGGCACCAAGTTGGTAGCCCCAGTGGCCTGTCAGAACATTGGTTCTGAAAGTCCCAGCTCATTTACTGTGCACAAAGCATATATGTACTTAACACACTTTGTTAATAAAATATACACTTTAAAAACCTAAGTCTTTCTAGTATGGGGAATAGAATAAAAAGCTGCACTTTATTTTTCACCAGCCATATCCCCCACACACTATTGCATAGACTTAGTATGGATTCTAAGAATCCCCTCGCAACCTTATATGTATTAATTAATCTAATGGTTCCCAGCACTCATGAAAAACCAGACAAGGCGTCAGTAGAAAAATAACGATATATTCACAAATATTGCACTACATAAGCCAACCCTATTCGGGGCTAAGTAGGAATTTTACTTGGAAGCAAGGGCTGAACAATACATTGTAGGTCTAGAGAGGAAGAGGAATGGGGGAAATACAAAGGGAAAAACAACGGAGGGGGGGGGGAGAAAGGAGATAGGGGAAAGCAAGGACAACGTATATCACACGTTCAGGTCAAGGTAATAAATCATAGGGGGGCAACGTTTCGAGGACTACAGCGCCCCTTCTTCAGGCCCATTCTCACAGACTGGAATAGTCTGTGGTACTTCCCTACCTCCACCCAAACACACCTCCCAAACAGTAAATGTATAGCAAAACTAAAAAAAAAAACCTATAACAATTACACCTTAGAGTAAAGTGAACAAGTTAAATATAAATCTCATGAGCATGCACGGATACCTAAGGGCAACCTAAAGGAAACTGACACTAATATTCTATTAGTTTAAGAGACTGTTCTCTCATATCAGAGCATATTGTAGCACAAAGAAACACCATACAGAGAATCCTGAACTGAAGTGAATCTGGGAGGAAAGGAAAGGCAATACAAATCCTCCAAATTGTGCTGCTCGTCAGTACAAAGTCCTGTGCTCTCAGCGAGGGTTCCTGCCTTATATGTATGGTTGGAGCACCTCAGAACCCCTATACCGGTTCTGGGTGACCTGAGGATTTACTGGGTATCCTCATTAACCTAGGGACCCCTTGACTGTTCCAGGGACACCTCACATCCCTATGCCCCTTTTACCTTTCTGGTCTGTGCTGAAGCAGGGAACCAACCAATGAACCCTTATGCAGGTTCTGGGTGACCGGGGCATTAACTGGGCATCCCCCTTAACTTAGGGACCCCTCATAGTTACCGGGACACTTTGCATCCCTATGCCCCATTTACCTTTCTGGGCAATGCTGATGTAGGGAACCCCTAGTGGTGAGTCACGAAACCGTTTTCAAGGAGAGGTATTGCTACAACAATGTGCCTACATGTATCCAGGAATCACTCATGATTCCCGGGTACATTTTTGGGGTATCCAGCACCTCTGGGCCCTGGCTATAGACAATCTGACAACACTTTCTCCGCAAACCCCCCCTTGAAACTCATACCACAGCAATCTCTGCTTGCTGGCATCCCTTGAAAGGCAAAAACACATCAAATCCTTTGTCGCACAATACATTTTATGCATTACACAGTACTGGGCTCAAGACCTGACTCTTCTTGAACCCTTATTAAGGATCAGGGGTAACCAAATGGTCTTAAACATTTGAGAGCATGGTTACCCCCCTACCGTCACAGACGCGTCGCTGGAAGCCAAGGTAAATTAGTTACAGACGCCTCACGCGGTTCCCCAGCATTTAATTTAAAGGCCTTGGGGGAGAGCGCGGGACCTCTGTAACCGCCGCACCCCCTTCCCCCAAAAATCTTGTGCCCCCCAGTTTGCGCATCTCTGATCTACAGAATAGGTAATTAACAAGTCTCAAGGAAAGTTCCATTCACAGTGAAAAATCTTGTTCTATTTTCTTGATTCCAATAGGGCAGGAGTGGCCAACTGCAGTCCTCAAGGGCCACCAACAGGTCAGGTTTTCAGGATATTCCTGCTTCAGCACAGGTGGCTCAATCAGTGGCTCAGTTGAAGACTGCACTACATGTGCTGAAGCAGGGATATCCTGAAAACCTGACCTGTTGGTGTCCCTTCAGGACTGGAGTTGGCCACCCCTGTAATAGGTGTTTCACATGGTGCCAGGGTTTGCCTTCTATATCTAAACAATCATTAACCGGGTACAGATGCAGCGGCCATTATTTTAACCCTTTGTGGTCCAATTAATTTTCACTAAGTGCGCCAGCAGATCTAATTTAATTTTCGAAAAAAACACATACAGCTCAACCCCGTTATAGCGTGATCCGCTATAACGCGGATCCGCTTATGACGCGGTTTGAGCTTTATTATTATATTATAATATTGACCGAATATTGAAAAAAAAAAATACAATATAATGTACAATATATTATACGATTGTCGTGGTATTACACAAACAAAGGGACGGGCGGAAACTTCTTTTCAGGGAGCAGACTGCCTTCCTTCCCCTGTGCTCCTTTGAATCCCCGTAGCTCTGCCCCCTGTGACACTGGGGAAGGGGAGGGGAAACAGCATGCAATCCAGCCAAGCTGGATGGGAGAGGGGAAGCAGCACGTGGTCCGGCACCAAAGGTGCGGGTGAGGGGGAGGGAAGATAGGGGAGCTTAGTCCCTGCGGTCAGGTGTCCCATCACCAAGGGGCTCCAGGCTGCTTAAAGTTAACAAAGTAACAGGAATCCTCGGGCTGCAAATCCGCCAAGTAGCAGGAACAAAAATGGAGGAAAGATGAGACGCACCACCATCCAGTTGAAGGAAGAAGACAGTGACTCAAGTATCAAAAAAGGTTTATTCGATCATGTAAAAACAGAGGTGAAGCGAGTAATCTACATGTTTCGTGCTAAGCGCATTATCAAGGTCTCATTAAAGGCACCAAAATTCCCCTTCCTTCCACATTAAAATACATGAGAAAAGCCAGTCTACTATGTGAATGGCTGCATACTGTACGTGACCAAATATCCTGCCTATTTTGAATGTGTTTATGTAGCATCCTAATAATCTTCCCTTGCTTTGCATAATAGGTTTCATATTTTTGGATGAGAGACACTTCTAATTTTCACACTGCAATTGACAACCCATTTGATATGACCTTCTAAAAAGTATTTGATGCATTGCTGGTATTGCTATTATCTAAAGCTGGACTCTAATGCATTCATGTAAAACTACAGGAAAATACTGCATTAGCATTTCAGCGTGTGTGTTTTCATTTGGCTGTACCATTACAACCACTTGAGTATTACCATGTGTGATTTGTGACATACTTTATATCACTCTTCTGATGGCCAATATACAAATTGGATCCATACATTTCTGTTAAGCTGCTGCAGGAAGCGAATGACTTCTACCAGAGCTCCACAAGATTGCAATGTTCTTTCTCTACAGAAAGAAGTACAGACTGCGTTATTATCTTCATTTCAAAACACACTTTGATCTTCTAAGGCTCAAAGAAACATTAAGCATTTGTGAAACAATGATAAGCAAAAGTCACATTGCTAGTTACAACTTGCATTATAGATCTGTAAACAGTATGGTGTCTCCAAGCGCCATACCAGCTCATTCAATTAATCCTATCTTTAGCCCGTCCTTTTGAATTCCTCATAATAGTAATGTCATTGAGAAAAGCTGCAAGTAATTTAACATGGCAAATGACAGAAACCGTGGTTTGCATGTTTCACTCAAATAAATAAGTATAGGATTGCAGAATTTAGGCACACACCCAAAGGGGCAAACAGGACACAAACAACAAGCCGCAGATTAATAGGTCAAATGATTCAGTTTTAAGTATGTGTTTGGTTTGCTTAAAAGTTCTTGCCAAATACAATCTCACAGACAATTTTGAACAATTTTGAACCTAATAATCAAAAGAAACATGAAATCATTGACTTTCTTAAGGAAGCTGGCCTATCTATATTGACAGATGCAGAAAATGTCAATCGAGAGAGAGCAATTGAACTTCAGGAAATAGTGGAAACAATTAAAGCCCTTAAGAATAATAACGCTCCAGGCCCAGATAGTCTACCTAGTTTTTATTCTAAAAAAGTTTTCTCCATTTCTAATTACTCATGTTACGTAAGGTTACATGGGTTAATACACAGCTATCTAGCTGACCCCCTTTTCACCTTCTGCACGGGTCCCTGAAATTAATATCTACCCTCAATGCGTCGCAATATATATCTTCAATCTGTTTCCACCACCAAAGAAATTATCAAAAATATTCATTTTACACTGACTTGTATTTAAGATGGGTGTAACCGTGACAACACACGCAAAGTACCAACCTCTCAATTAAGTCTGTTTACATGAAATTGCACCTGAAATATACCTAACCCTCCTTGGTTTTAATTGTGTGTTTGTATCTTCATTGTGATATGTATTATTGTCTTCAAATGTTCCCATACCCCCATCCTTTTTTATACCCCCCAAAAAAAATCTTATTAAAAAATAAAGTTAAAGAATATATATATATTTTTATATATATATTTTTTATATATATATATATTATAATATATATATATATATATATATATATATATATATATATATATATATATATATATATATATATTTGCAGAGTCTCTTGTCCCTGTTTATTAAGAAAACTATGAATTTAACACCAAAATAATCTGTTATGGCAAAATGTGTCTGAAAACGTACATTTGTAAATGACTCTACAAAGCGTGCAACAGTTCAATCAGAGCCCAAGTATTATTAAAGTTTAGCTTTAATATTTAAAAAGCACAGTGCTTAGGTTACAAACAGATTATTACAAGAAACATACAGTATAAAATGCAGACCGTTTCTTAAAATCAAAAGATAAAAATAAGCAGAAACGCCTATACGTTAGCACAGAACATGTAATAGGTTCTTCATTGGAGCAGAAAAGATGAGAATTAACATGTCTGATCCCAAAACACACCTCTGTTGAATTCCATTAAAAAATTCAAATGCATGACTTATATACTAGAACCTTTTAATTGAAAAAAACATATGTCGCCCCCTTTGGGCGTGTTCTCAACCCACTCCTTTTCATTAATCAACCCCATGACAGTTTTGCGACTGAATTAAAATATATAAATATTTTGACGTTTAACCTTTGTTTCAATATACAAAAGACTTCAAAACTTTGTTTCTATAATACTTAGACAAACGCCATCTTCACTGTTGCGTCTGACCACATAACTTCTATTTTTGTATGGGAAACAGATATCAGAGATAATACATAGATACCCTTGTTTTTTGGTATCAATTGATTCATGTAATCACAATGGTTACAAATATATATTTCTTATTCTTGATGTCAGGCCCAGGATTTTATATCTAATAAGTTTACTCAAAACTTTGGGCTGTCATCTTGGGCCACACACTTCCCATATTTTCTCATATTTCACAGATCATCCGAAGCATGACTTTCAAGGTACATGTAAAAGGTTTACGTTTATTCTAGTATCAGGACAGCCATATTTCAAACCCCCACTTAGAGAACCAGATATACTTAGCCCTAGATATTATCTGTCTTATAAAACAAAGACCTGGGGTTTAACAGGCCATAAAAACAATTCTTGTGGTTTTAAGACAATTTGTAACCAATGTGCCAGACTGATTTAAATACTTAATACTTTCTGCTATTTCCATTACAGCACACATGCACAAAATCTTAAATCAGTATCAATAACAGGAGTAAATATTATATCTATTGATAATGAGGGAAGAGATGAGACAAGCTGTGCAAGTTATTGTCCGATATCACTATTGAACATGGACATAAAATGATATGTAACTATTCTAGCACACAGACCAGTGGCATATTTACCTAGGCTCATTCATTATGACCAAGTGGGATTCATCTCAGAAGGATATTTGATGTTGTATACCATGCTCGAGTCTCGAAAATTCCCCTTGTGATTTTAAGCCAAGATGCCAAAAAGACTTTTGATAGTTAGTTGGCCCTTAATAGGGAGAGGGAGTGCTCAGTGAGTAACGACACTGACTGGCACTGAGTTTGAAGCAGGGGAACCTGGTTCAATTCCCAGTGTCGGCTCCTTGTGAACTTGGGCAAGTCACTTTATCTCCCTGTGCCCCAGGCACCAAAACATAGATTGTAAGCTCCACGGGGCAGGGACCTGGCCTGTAAAATGTCTTTGTAAAGCGCTGCATACAACTAGCAGCGCTATACAAGAACATGCTATTATTATTATTATTATTATTATTATTATTCATGTCTGAAACGTTGAAAATGTTTATTAATTTTGGAGACAAAGTCCTCCTTGGTATTCAAACTTTATATACAGTCTTATATGGAATTGTTATGATTGGTGGGACATCGTCCTGTTTGAGTGCCAATTTTTTTATGTGACAAGCCAAAGGTGTCTGTTGTCTTCCCTGATCATTCCCCATAACAGTTGAAGTATTAGCAAATCACAATCATTCTAACCTAAACATTACTGGAGTTCCTATTGGAGATGAAGAATACAGATATTACTGTATATCTATGTGCTGACCTCATTGCCCAATCTATTTAGCGAACTGACACATTTTAGTGAACTAACTTTAAGCAAAATTATACAAAATCAGAAGTCCTAGCCCTTAATATACCTCAACACATGTTGAAACGGTTAAAATTGAATTTAGACTTCAGATTCTGTACAGCGTGTATGAAATACCTGGTCAATTGGGGGGCTTTACCAAGATAACTCTCCTGTCCTATTTAAAAGAATGCAGAAGTATCTTGCTGAATGGAAGGATTTTACAATTTCCTGTAATCACAGGATAACTGCGATTAAGATGAATCTCCTCACAAAACTATTGTACGATTTTTTATATATATATAACCTATTAAGATAGAGCTCATTAAAATTTAGAAAGTATTCACTAGATTTTGGAGCCATAGACAACCACAAGTTAAAAACATGATATTGCAATGTCCTATGGAAGAGAGGGGGTTGGCGATACCTAATATTTATAAACACTACAAGGCAGCCCAATTGATTTATTGGCATTTAGAGAATGGAATCAAAAGTTGGGGAGATATTAAGCATACCAATTGTGGTCCACACAGGATCCAAGACATTCTTTGGTTGTCCAAGAATCGCTCTTTATATGAGTAATCTAGATTCCTCTCTATAATGACCTCGCTACTTCGAAACCCAGATTTCCCACTTGTTTGACAGATAGAGAATTTAAGAAGTGGAATTCTGTGGGAATACTTAGAGTTTAAGATCTGGTTCAGAATAGAAAAAAAGTGGGATTTTTAAGGACAAGACAGGGCTTTTAAAATGATGAGTTTTTCAGATTACTTCAATTGAGACATTATATCTCAAATCCTTCCACTTGTTTTGAATCACTGTTTTGCTCTGCTTTCTCAGCTAACATTTTAGCTTCATGTGTTTATAAAATAATTTCTCCTTCTGGGAATGATTGTAAAGATGAGCAAAAGTTACAATGGGAAAAAGAGCTAAATATTGTTTTACCGATAGTGGATTGGTCAGATATTTGGGAGGCTGTGTCCCATTTTCCCTGTGCGTTACCATTAAAGAAAATGCATATAAGATTACATATACTGTATATTGTATTATAAACCAGCTAAACTACACAATATGTTCTCTGGCTGCTCCCCCCTTTGCTGGAGGAATCATGGCCAGATTGCAACGATGACTCACATTCGGTGGTCCTGCCTCAGATTATGGAATCAGATTCTATGTACTGTATGCTTCATGATTTAACAGAGGTTTCTATCCCGAGAGACCCGTGGGTAATTCTCCTTGGTTTACCAATCCCGAGATTGACAGGCCCTCTCAGAACTTTATAACACTTATATTAACAGCCATGCAATGTACAATAGTGAGTTTTTGGAAATCTCCGGAACCGCCTACAGTACTTAGTTGTAGTTTAAGAATAGAATATAGGAGGTAATATATATGGACGGATTGATAGCCTATTTTACCAGCACAGTGGAAAGATTTTAATCAATCTGGTCCCCCCCGGTTTATGAAATTTGGCCAATCTTGTAATCGCAAATCTTTTTTCCGACTATAAATTGTTTAACTACATATTAACCCAATGTGATGCTATATGAACGTTATGTGTCTGGTCTGTAATCGCAGGATTATGTTTATATTTTTGAAATGTTATTATGCTAAAATTGTTTAAAAACAAAAGTTATTGCCTCTTTATATTGTGCACAAACGTTTTCTAGAGCAGATAGAGGATGTTACCGTGTTAGCCCGTAGAGTGGATATAACAAACATAAGTTAAAAGTGATACCTTTAATGGCTAACTAATGGTTAATGAGTGGAAGATTTGATGACCACTACAATCACTTCTTCATGCAAATCTTTACCTGTCAGCTCCAGGAACGTTACAGTTTCTGGAGCTGACTGTAAAAGGGTTACACATTCTAAAAAGTTTTTTAATTAGGAAAAGTATGTGTTAGGAGCATTTCATCCTCTTACTTGCAACAGCAGAGTGGTTCACATGGTTCGATGAACATAAGTCATAGTTACCATCATTAACCTTGTGATGAGTGCCCTCATCTTACCTCAATGAATATTCCATAAAGTTGAAAATGTTTCCTAATGAATGTTTATATGCCTAGCAATCTACAATGTGGCCAGTAAGTTAGTCTTTAATTAACCATTGCTGTAGCAGCAGGTTATCAATTGAAGATAGATTCATACAGCTTTTTTAGGTCTGATAAAAATTATTAATAGTTACATTATCCCAATGACTTCAACTTTCCACCCATATTACTATTTCTCTCCCAATTCAGTTACATTTACAGTGCTGTTTTTTCTTTGTCTCGTATATATATATATATATATATATATATATATATATATATATATATAAAGCAGAAAATAGCCGTGTTAGTCCAGTTGCGATTTATGTCATAGGACAAGCTTTCGAGAGTTATCCTCTCTTCTTCAGGTCAGCAATACTGATATACACAGGGTTCAATGGCTAAAACAGTGGAGAGAGGAAAAAAAAACAACAACAGATGTTTACTGTAGATAACATATATATATTATATCCTTTTAGAAAACAGTCCAGGCTCAGCTCACTTAAGTGGGTACATGGTGTATAATGAATCACACAGACAATATTTTAATTGTGTTATGAATAAAAGCATAAAGCTCTGATTGGCTAGAACACAAGACTTCAAAATAGCAATTGTTGCTGAAGTTTATTTTTTTTTAAAACATTTGGACCTGTGGATCCCCAGGAGTTGAACCATGCTACTTTCAGCTATAGGGGCCTTCGATTCCTGAGATACTTAAAGTTTTAGGTGCCAGTGTCTTCCCTCCCCCCCCTCCCCCCCCCCCACACCCAGGAGACTAAAAGTGGCCACCAAAGCACGGGCCAATAGGAAGTCTCAAAGAATGAAACTGTGGCTTTCTTTTAGATGGCCGTGGGTGCCATCTTTGAAAATCCAGGAAGTGGACGGGCACCGAAAACTAAGTATCTTATGAACTAGGAGGGTTACTGGAGTTGAAATTAAAGTGGTAAAGTAACAACAAAATACCAATAGAGAATCTACAAGAATGGAAATGATGAACAAAAAGGAAGTTCAGTTCTATTAGAGATTTCTAATTCATTGTGCACCGATTTAAAATCATTATTTGTATGGAATGAAAGACAAAATATCAAAATATTAAATAAAAGGGTATCAAATATTTAAGACATAGTTTATGTTTTCTGACCCTCCTGGGGTGCCCTCAACTTACTCTGCATGAAGCTCACTCAACAAGTGAGGGATAGAGGTCCCTTCTCACTCCTAACAGCTCACAGAATAGAACAATGACTTCCTGCCATCACTCACAGGTTCACTGTAAACTTGTGGAAGGCACAGGTGCAGGAAGCAGCTTGCGCATCCTCACTCATGACATAACTTGCATCATACAGTTTAGAATTAAATCAGCCCCTGTATGCACATGTCTCTTTTAAGAACTGACAGACACATTTGCAAGATCACTAGCACTCTCTTATGTAGGGGATGGAGTATTTCCTAATGAATGCACATTATTTTCCTCGTCTTCCCTATTTACCTTCTAAAATATAGTATATTGTCCATATCAAATCAATTTAGTTTGAGGACGCACTCCCTACACCTCATCTGTTTTGTGTATATGCTCAGGGTACACTCCCGACAAAGGGCGTAGTCACCGCTGGGACATAAAACATAACATCCTGGAACCAAGTGTAAAGCTGTAGAGGAAATAGAAACTATGTGTAAATTCCCGCACCGAGGCTTTGATAATGCTTGAATAGTAATCTGCTTTTTATTACACTTGGTAATAGGTATTTCTTCTTTCACAGATGTGCAAACTTGGCAATAGCTCTATGCACACGGAAGATCTGGAGATTACTGCATTCTTTATAGAATTATTTCACAGTAACGAAACTCTTTTTCCAACTTCAAATATTTGCTTGCTCTCATCATCCTGCTTTAAAGTGCAGGGATATACGAATTGCCTGATTTCCTTAAATACATCAAATGGAATCCAATATTTGTCTTATTAATTAATCTGCATAGTTTGTATATGAACCATGTAATGACCTGTTACCTAATGATCTACTTAATGTTGAAGAGAATCAAGTGTTTATAGAGAGGCCTTATTAAACCAAGGATATCCTAAAAAGTTAAAATAAGTCAAATAAACTTACTGCACATTATTTGACCAACCCCTTTGCTTGCAGTGGTGCATATTAGAGAAGCTCTGTAAAGAATTCCCAACCCAAAGGTGATGAAAATATATATAGATAGATAGATAGATAGATAGATAGATAGATAGATAGATAGATAGATAGATAGATACAGTAGATAGATAGATATGTAGATAGATAAATATGTAGATAGATAGATAGATTTTTTATCATGAGTTCAGTGTATGTTTTAATGCCTGAAGAACAAGGAGGTACAAAGACTTCCCCGCAACCACAGTGAGTTGGTAATGGGGCTCATACTAGGTCCGCCCACATTAATGATCATGCCTTTACCATTATGCCATTCCTTTTATGCGCCTGCAGAACTCATAGAATTTTATCCACTGTACAGATGTGCAAAACGTTTGTGTGAAGTAGAGGCATTCAAAATTTGTCATTTTTAAGTCGAGAAAACATTGATGGCCAAGTCAAAATTTGCTCGTGAAATTTTCTACAATCGCTAGCTTTACTTAATGCTACAGTACTCTAAATAGGGGACACACAATATTTTTCACTCACTGTCCGGTGACTTTTCACTCAAAGCTGACTAATTTGTCGACATTATTAGCTTTTCAGGCTTGGCAAAACGTTGTGCAGGGAATCAAAATGGCGAGGGGAAGATAACACTTAGAAGTATGCAAATGCATTGCTGCATCTCTAATTATATCCTTATTATTGAAGCTTCTATGACACCCTCTGGCTGCCCTTCTGCGGCTACCTTTGGGGTGACTTTAGTGTTATGTCCAAGAGATTGTTTGTGGAAATGAAAAAAACAGCAACACAAAGTACCTCAATCAGACGTGTAGGGGGGAGATGCTGATGGACTCCAGTGGGTCTGAAGTGGCTTTTGTTCTAATGCTGTTTATACACTGACACTGCACTCAACATTCAGAATGATATATTCCGCAAACCCAATTCACGTAACACTTTTCTTACGGCGAGCAGCTGCTATCTCAAAGCCCTGTTCAGGGGGATACGAAAGGTCAATTTATGAGGGCAAGGCGCAACTGTTCTAGCGAGGAAGATTTTGAAGTACAGTCAAAGGATCTTTATAAATTATTTCTTGATAGGGGGTATAATGAAAGAGATCTTGATAGATCTTTTCAAAAAGTGTCAGTTATGGAAAGGAGTTCACTTCTTAAGCGCTCATCAAGAAAGCCACTACTTAATGAGAGCCCCCTCGTTTATCACATCCTATAGTACACAAGCCAAGCAGATCAAATCCGTCCTCAAAAAGCACTGGGGAGTATTATTTCTGGATCCATACAAACCATACATTTCCTCAGGCCCAAAAATAATATTTAAAAGAGCTAAAACAATAGCAAATTCCTAATCACCAAGTCTGTTCAGGCTTAAAATTGAAACTAAGTCTAATTTACCAAAAGGGTAATTTAAATGTAATGGTTGCAAAATTTGTGTTAGGATGGACTCTGTCTACTTTCTCATCTACAATAACAAGGGAAACCCACAGGATCCACACGTTTATAAACTGTAATTCAACTTTCATCATGTATTTGTTAACATGTGGCTGTGGACAACAATATCTGGGCAGGACCACAAGGTGTTTAAAAATTAGAATTATGGAGCACCTTTGGTTTATTTTGAAAAAAGACCAAAACAATCCTGTTCCGAAACATTTTTCCAATTGCCCTAGGGGTAGCATTGACAATCTTAGATTTCAGGGGATTGGAAATTTCCCCTCTCTACCCAGAGGAGGGGATAGAATTAAGGCATTAGATAAACATGAAGCCTTTTGGATATTTACCCTAAGAACTAGAACACCATTAGGGCTTAATATTGACAGGGTGTCAGGGTCTCCTAGACATCCTGCCTAGCCATAGTTCTTTCCTTGTCCACCGGGTGTGCTGCTGCTTTCTGTCTGCTCTGGGGTTCCTCTGTCTGTCTTCTTGTTGCTCCTCTCTCTGTCTTATAGTTCTGCTTCCTGTTAGTACCTTGCCTTTGTTTTGAGTCAGACTCCTTGCCTATGCCCATGCCGCAGCTTCTGTTCCTGTACTTGTACCTGTTCTGTTCCATGTTGGAGTTCCATTAAAGGCCCTTGCTGCTAATCTGACTTGTCCCTGTTTGTTCCCTGATCCCTGGTCTCAGTCCCTGCTCATCTGCCCGGTTCCTGCTCCTGTCTTCCTGTGCCGAACCTCTGCGTGTGCCACGACGATTCTGCTCACTGCCTGCCACCGACCCCTGCTTGCCCACGACAATCCTGCTTGCCGCCTGTCACTGACCCCTGCTTGCCACGACGATCCGACTTGCTGCTTACCACCGACCTCAGCCTGTTACCCCAACAATCTTGCTTGCTTCCGCTGTTCCGGCTACCGAGGTCCTGCCTGCTACAGGAGTCTCCCGTGACACAGGAATTTAAGTAATTTCCTTTAAATTGATTCTTTGTCAAGAGCCACACAGTATCAGTACTTTCAATTTGGTGTCTCTTTCCATCTTGGACATTATTTAAGGAATATTTAATTATTTGTTCTAATATATACCTATATGGTGTCTATAGAGTTTAAAAAACACTAAGCACAAATAACAATAATAAATGTATATACTGTATTATGTTTAAAATGTATATTTTGACATGTAATCTCACATTGCTGAGGTTTTTTTTTCTGATGTAAAGTTAAGTAATATGAGTTTTTAAAATCTTGTCCTTTTTGATATATACTAGTATATAAGGAAAATAAGGAATACCGACACTCCTAAATATAGATCTTAATATGTAGTTTATTTCTGTATTAGAGAATAAAGGTTTACACAGGGTATTTGACCTTTATACTGGTTAAGAATTTGAGATGAAATTAAGGTTACAACAATTCCCTGTCCATACCATAGATTTCATTATAGAGTCTCTATTAGTCTTTATAATATCATCATTTGATAACTAACAAAGAGAAAGTCTTTCTTGTTTAGGCTGTTTTATCTCTCTTATAAAATCATTTAGGGAGAAGACAATGCATATATTTGTCTATATTTGAATTCACCCTCAATCAGGTGGATATTCTTAGTGACTCTTGTGTGTCTATTATTGGTGATTCGATAGGGACTTGCATAATTTTGATTGTTATTGCATTTGTTTTCCAATTTTTTTTAAGTGTTTTGTCATTGTTTGGTATTTTCGAACAGAGTAAAGTTTTTTTTTATTGAGTCTTCATACCATCTGACTTGCTCAGCCAATGGGTATTGACGTCGCGTCAGCACGACTCCCCTTTGGAAGTCGCGTGACGATGATGTCATCCTTGGCACTGCAATGGCGCGGATCAGTATGCATTCTGTTTGTTGCACCTTACACCTTGATAAAGTGCTCAGGCACGAAATGCGTAGGTGCGTTTCATCTTGTCCATCTATAGCTGAGCTTTGCAATAAATTGATCTGTCTATTTCAGTTGCCCTGGATTTCAGTGGAGGCCTTCTCCCAATGTTACATTTCCATCTGCTTGGCGCCTTAAAAAATATGTACAGTATATACATACTGTATAATGAGGTAGATAGGGGTAGACATGTGGGTAAAATGGGGGAAACAATTCTGGAGATGGTGGAGAATGTATACAATGCACAGAGGTGAGAGAGAAGGGACAGTAAAGAGCAAATAAGTGAGAGGATAGGAGTTTAGAGGCAGACATCCATACTCAAGCACCATTACTCTTAGGAGACAGCAAGAATAGACTGTTAGGTGTGTGGCTATAAAAGTGAAATGTGTTTTTTCTTGGCTTGCGCATATTCCGACTAATGAAAATCCATGATAATTTCCCCCCTTTTTTTTTAATCTCAATCACGTTGCTCATTATGAAATTACTTCAGTAATTTTCCATTAAAATAAATAAATACATGCTGAATTGTTTAAAGAACATTTTATCATTTCATTGTGATCACTGCAGCTTTGAAATAACTGAATTATTATTATTTCCTCATGTAGGCATCTCCCTTTAACTAACTGTGAAAACAGAACTCTCTAAGGGTCATTCACCAACTGTATGTGTTGCTGTGCTGCTGAGGATTTGGCTTTTGGGTCTAAATATTCAATTTTTTGTGGGTTGAAACACTTTAGTGTGGCTGCCCCCTCTAATGGAAAGCTCCAAAGGCTTTGGTATGTTTACTTGCACCAGCATCTAGGGACCTTAGTCCTGAGCCTAATCCTAGGCATACATTTCTACCAAAGGAGAGTACATGTCCACTTACCCTAATGTGACAAACACTAGCTATGTCCGTCATCATCTAATTACTTAGACCGACTGGTGAACGTGATATTTCCTTTCTTCCTTATGTTGCCCCTTCCCCAAGGGAAACTAAAGTACTTAGATGTAGAATAAGCAATATATTATCATCTGCTGGGGAGATGAGCCACATTTATCAATAGTAAGGTGTTGTACATTGCACTAGACAATCTGTGATAATTTAAGAATAACAATAAAGAAGTGTTGTGTCTCAGAGAAAATGTATTTCAAATGACTCAGATATGACAGATTTTCTTCTGGCATTTGTTTCCCCCACCCCCTCCTCTTGATATGCACTCCCGGGACCTCACTGTGTAACTAAGTGTAGTTCTTTTAGTCCTGTTACGGTATGTCACATGCTATCAATGTTTTTCGAAGTTGACTGGATGTTAGTGGCATTCTTTAGCCAATACTACACTTAAAATGATTGATTCACCAGCAGATCATATCACCATAATTTTGTATTTAAAACTAGTTTTGTCTATTTAATAGTCTGATCAGTTTGCTTTGTATCATCAGTTTTGTTAGCACATGTAAGTAAACAAACAAACATATTTATCACTCCTGGGACCAGCAAGTGCTAATAAAGTTGCTGTTGCTAGCATTTTAGATTTGTTTTGATGACAGGCACGTCCTAAATTAAGTGAGAACGTTTTACTTACTTCATAACTCAGCAGGAAGGTAAAAAATAGTGTTTCTAAGATGATACTGTAGTTCTTGTGCAACACGTCTTAGTTAACAGGATAAATAAAAGCATGGGGTTGTATTTTTGTGCGTATTTTTTATTTTTTTTGCTAGTGTGTTTTTGTCATTATATTTAGTTACATATTTTATTACAATGGCCTTTTAAAGTACACATTTATGCATATGTAGGTATGTATAAGAATACACCTACAAATGAAAGTACACAATTACAGTATATTTGAAGGTTGTACAATAAAGGGATATGGTATATAAACCATTTATATTCACAGGTCTACACTGAACTCTTAAATCACCAGTGATGGAACACATCTGAACAATGATTGAAATACCTAAGGTCAAGGAGAACGAGTAAATGATACATTATTTATCTTGTGGACTTCATTTCTCAGGTCATAAAATACCAAGAATAGATTAGACAACAAGGGTGTTGTAGGTATGGAAAGACAATACTTAATTTATGAAATGTAATTTGATACACTATCACAATTATTTTTAATGTTGTGTGAAATGTTTCATTAACTCTGTCTGATGGAAGTGGAAACTGTAGTATATCTTCTATGACATAGGTAATTCCAAGGATACATTTTTAAAAGGGAGGGATTGTGCATCCCACCAAACAATTTATTTTGCTAACTTTGAAATATGAAATTATATTATCCATTGTCCAGCTGTAGGGTTCACAATCAGTGGCGGATTTCCCATTAGGCCCGATAGCCCTGGGCCTAGTGCGGTAGAATATGGGGACGGCAGAATTTGGAGGCGACATGCGCTCTCGGTGCTTGCCGGCCACGCATGCGCATTTGCAGCCAGCAAGAACTGATCGCACATGCGCTCGAGCAGCTGGCAAGCGACGATCACGCAAGCGTGGCCGGCAAGCACAAATCGCAACGCTGGAGGAGGAGTGCGGCACCTTATCTAAGGGAGGCATTTTTTTTAAATCCGACACAGTTCACAACTTATTCTGTAATACAATCTAAAAGTCTTCTTAGGGTGTGTGCTCCGCCGTATGCGCGCGCGGAACTTATAATTGGCTGAGGTTAAGTTAGCCTTTCTATAATAGGGCCGCGCGCACGGCAGTGAACGTGGAGCCAGCCGACAGGAGAGAAGATGGGGAAACAATGAATTTGTGCCGCTACCGGTGCTTTAATGTGTGTGTGTGTGTGTGTGTGTGTGTGTGTGTGTGTGTGTGTGTGTGTGTGTGTGTGTGTGTGTGTGTGTGTGTGTGTGTGTGTGTGTGTGTGTGTGTGTGTGTCAAAGTTAAATAAATTAAAATTATTTTTATTGTGCAACTTTTTTATTTTAAAAATATTATTTAATTTATTATTAACTCACACAATCTATACACACACACACACACACATACACACACAGTACCTTCACTCACAGCATACACACAAAAAGCGTGCGTCACATGCACGCGCGTTTGTACAGGCGCACCCGCACCTACTATAGGACAAGCCTTAGACACTTAACACCATGACTCGTGCATCTATTGTGCTTGTATAATTAACTTTGGCAACAAAGACAAATTTTTTACTGTACAATGATTTACATGATAAAACTATTCAATGTCAGGTACAATGCGACATGCCAAGCAAAAAGTTCATTGGCCTAACATGCAATGCTTTCAGAGTGCTCAATGAGTCATCATAACAGATGATTGTATAAAGAGACCTGTGAAAATGAATGTAAAAAATAACAAGATTCACAGAATGTTGTTCTATTGCAATGTAAACCATAGTAACAAAGAGTTAATCTGAAGTAACAATAATACTACTCTGCCAATCTTTGGTAAATTAGCTGTTACTAAAAGAGAAAACCTACCCTACTATAAAAAGGATGCATCTTGGGTGCTGGTTATCCTATTTATTGTATAGGTTATATAGCTACAGGTCTTTCCATTTCTACAGGTTCAAGTGCCAATCTTTTTCTATGTCCAAATGAATCCATCACTTTAGATACTGTAGTATGTTATTCCCATCCATATTTTTTTTTAAATGTTTTGGTATTTAGTCAATTTATAAATGGCGTTCATGACCAAATACATGCAAAGATAAAGCAAGCTTTTGTAGATAATAATGAAAGAGAAACATAAAGCAGATTTGAGGAAACAAGATTTCATTTAAAAAAAAGAGGCAGATGTTTAGACCTGTTGACTTGAACATGCAAAGGTTAAATGATGTAAAATTATCCCCTATAATTGCAAAAGAGGTGACTCAGTCTGAGTTCAAAGAATGATGTGGCAGCAGAAGAAAGCGAGGACCTATTTGTATAATAAATAAACATGGATTATATAATGGCTCACACAAATGTGCATTTACTTCATTATAAACATGACAAAAGTATCAGAGCAATCAACTCCAACAGGCTGCACATTAGTGACTGGTGAATCCGAGGTCACTCAATAAGCCTTGATGCTGATATGGATCTGTTTATTTACATAAATAGGGAAATTCATAAAAAGAGCCCGATAACACAGTTTAAAAAAAAAGTTTGAAATCCCTAAAAGAAAGCCCCCATTTTAGATACACAATGGCACCGCTTACACTGAATTAGCATGTGCTCTCCAATAGAGATGCTTCATTCATTACCGTTAAATAAGTACTTATAATGTAATGTGGTAGAAAGAGGGTGTGATAACAGGATGACTCAGAAGATAGATTGAACATTTGGAAGCCTACAAATATCCTCAGGACAGGACATTTGTATAATATTTAATGTATTGTTTTAAGCAATAAGGTTATACCGGTGGTCAGAGAAGAATAACTGGATTTCCAAGCTTTTGTCATATTAGAGCGGTGTTTCACAACTCTCTCCTTGGGGTTCTAAAGAGAGATTTGAGAAACACTGGATTAGAGGGAAACCGTTCCTTAAAAATATTTTGTAATGAATACATACATATACAGTAGGGCCCCGCTTCTCGGCGATCCGCCAACACGGCGGTACTGTTTCCTGACTGCAAGCATGTTTACGCGCATGCGCAGAAGGGAACGGCAACTTTGCGCATGCCTAGACGGGAACACCGACTCCGCGCATGCACAAAATGGGCCGTCCGACTCCGCGCATGCGAAGAATGCTGCATTCTGGGACCGAATAGGAGGGAGGAGGGACGGGAAATCTCCAGTGAACATAACATGTGTGCGCTCTGCACCAAAAAATTATATGTTCCGCTTTTTGGCGGGGGCCTGGAACTGACCCTCCATTTGAGTGGGGCTCGCCTGTATTGCTTTAAGAGATACCATTCTCATGTATACATGATATGCTCACTGACATACTACTTTTAATTGCTTTCCTGCTCTGTCATGGTGTTTATCTACTTTTTTCTTTTTTTTTACCTGCTTCCCCCGTTATTCTTTTATGAACTCATCTATTCACTTCCTATATAACTGTAAGGAATCGGGTAACACGTATATGTATACTGGTTCCCATGAGGGGCTATTCAGCCAACGCTGGGATCCTCACGGGTTGAGGTGCTGCACCAGCCACCCCAGGAGCGGAGGCTTAGGCCTTCTGTAAGCCTAACAGGTTAGCACCGTAACACTATTATATGCTGTTTCCCTCCGGGGTAGGGAAAGATTGTCACACACACACACACACACACACACACACACACACACACACACACACACACACACACACACACACACACACACACACACACACACACACACACACACACACACACACACACACCACATTCAAAACATAAGATCTTGACTAAATGGATACTAATATGGAAAAAATCAGGCACTCGCAGGTCTTAGCAAAAATATATATAATAAATTTTTTTTAACTCATCTATGGTTCGGCCCAACAAAGGTTCTTGTTTAGGCTGAAATATTGATGTGTTTGCTAAAATCATTATATCATTTTTCTAAGACCTGCGAGGGCCTGATTTTTTCATATTAGTATCTATTCACACACACACACGCGGTAAGAGGGACTATTCACATCGCATGTTTTGTTCTTTATACCAATAGGATTAACAGAGCCCTGGACTCCAGCCACTAAATGGGCCCCATGAGACTTTGTTGAGCAGGGAGAGAAGCTCTGGGCCATCTGTTGAGTCTGGAAGGGACCACTGCTGTAAGGAATAATATTTGCTGCTGCCAGGAGAAACCCCTGGTTCTCCCCCCCCCCCCACCTTCTTGTTGGCCCCTATGCATGTTCACAAAATGCAAAAAGGTGACTAAAACGGAAGAAATTGTGCAACACATTTTTGAAACATAGTTGCAATATTCTTTGGACTTGATGCGACACTGTTCAAAATCAACTCATATCTTTCTACGTCAATCAAAAACAATTGCATGTTTAATAACACTTATTATACCGCTTTTACCCGATCATGGAAAACTTTCCATGTATGTTTTTTCCTGACTGTATCAGTCTTTGAAATGAAGGCTGAGAAAGCAAGATAAATAAAATAATGTGTTAATCAATATTTCACGTTGTTGTGCAGTAAGACCATTTCAGGGACAATGTAGTGATTATTCTTTTTACCAGCTGTAAATGTAAACATTTGTTTTCCTGTGTCTGAACATTTTGAAAGAGCAACTAAAACAAATTATTCTCATCACCACATTGAAGTCCCTAGTAATCAAACTTCTCATGTTGACAAGAGAGCAGAGTGATTAGTGCTGGAATTCTTTTAACCTGCAGTATGGCCAGTGTTTGACTGCCCAAACCACAATGGTATTGTGTCTAGCCTCTAAAATGTATTTGTCTGGCACACTGTATGGTAAATAATCCACTGTCATGAAACTATATCTGAGTAATTATAGTCAGAAATGTTATCTTGTAGCCAGTAGGTTAGTAAACTAACATGTATGTATATATTTATTTATATAGCGCCAAAAGTGTACTCAGCGCTTCACAAAGACAATACAGTACAGGGAATTATAATAATATAATAAGTGCAGTAATGTCAGACTATAGGAAAGGAAATCCCTGCACCGAAGAGCTTACAATCTAAGTGGTATGATAGGAGACTTACAGAGACAGCATGTGAGAGAATAAGTGCAATACTGTAGATGGCAGTGCTTGGCCACATGTCGTATGCCAAATATGTACATGTCATACTAAGCAGTGCCAACAGTTGAAAGTAGTGCAGGTAAACCCCGTTATAACACGACCCGTTCTAACGCGACCCGTTCTAACGCGATTCGGTTATAACGCGGTTTTCCCGTGTGTTTTTTTTGCACACTGTACACACTGCACACACTCTCACTGCACACACTGCACACACACTGCTCACTGCTCACTGCTCACACTGCACACTGCACACACTCTCACTGCTCACACTCTCACTGCTCCCACTGCACACTGCACACAGCACACACTCTCACTGCTCCCACTGCACACAGCACACACTTTCACTGCACTGCACACAAACTGCTCACTACTCACACTGCACACTGCACACAACACACTCTCACTGCACACACTGCACATTGCACACAGCACACACTCTCACTGCACATTGCACACAGCACACACTCTCACTGCACACACTGTTCACACTGCTCACACTGCAAACAGCACACACTCTCACTGCACACACTGCACACACACTGCTCACTGCTCACACTGCACACACTGCACACTGCACACAACACACACTCTCACTGCACACACTGCTCACTGCACACACTCTCACTGCACACACTGCTCACTGCACACTGCACACACTCTCACTGCACACACTCTCACTGCACACACTGCTCACACTGCACACACTGCACACTGCACACACTCACTACACACAGCTCACAGCACACAACTCTCACAGCACTCAGATGTCAGCAGCCCCCCCCCCACATATCAGCAGCCCCCCCCCCCACATGTCAGCGGCCCACCCCCCTCACATGTCAGCAGCCCACCCCCCTCACATGTCAGCAGCCCACCCCCCCTCACATGTCAGCAGCCCACCCCCCCCTCGCCATGGGAAGGCAGCATGAATATAATAGGATTATCTCACTTGTCATTTACAGCCCTGCCTGAGGCATCCCTTTAAACCCTTCTCCTGCCCAAGGGTACCTGCAGCTTACTGCCTTGCCTATTGCTGGTAAACCCTTTCGTTGCTGGATTTAACATCTTTTGTCCTTCAGCCACCATTTTAACACCACACACACACACACACACACACACACACACACACACACACACACCTTTTAGATCAGCTCAGCACATCCTCTCTCCCCGGTACTAAGCCCCGCCCCCTGCATGCTCTGACCTCTCCGGCAGCCTGCTACCGCGCACCGCAAAACCTGGGGGCTGGGAGGGAGAGGGAGGGGGCTGGGAGGGAGAGGGAGGGGGCTGGGAGGGAGGGGGCTGGGAGGGAGGGGGCTGGGAGGGAGAGGGAGGGAGGAGGGATGAATCGCCGCCATTTTTTAAAACTTTTTTTTTTTATTTATTTAATTAACTGGCGCCCGGCCAGAGTCATCGCGGGCCGCACAGAGAGGCTAGACCGGCCGCATGCGGCCCACATGTTGTGCAGACCTCTTCCTTCCCCTCCTCATTCCCTCCCTCCCGATCAGGCGCACAGCGGCCATTTTAAAAAAAAATTAGCGCGACCCCGTTACTAACGCGGTGGTCTCGGGGTGGACCCCGAGGACCGCGCTATAACGGGGTTTACCTGTAGTAGTGAAACATCACGTTATTGTCAATTTACGCATAGATATCTGTAACGTGCATGTATATCTTTATTTATATCGTGCTGTTCATGTACATAGCGCTTCACAGCAGTAATACACGTGACATAATAATATAACACATAATGGGAACACGTGCTTTAAGTCATGAAAGTAACACTAGGAAAAGGAGTTTCTGCCCCGACCGAGGTGCTCACAAACCCCAAAGGTGCTTAGCATTACAATGTTATCTTATTCGCCTGAGAAATAGCGGATCGATAAATGTTAACGGACGTTTTGCTTACCCATATGCAAATCATATGGTAATGAGCAGTTTACCTAACAACGGAGATCCTCAAACCTCCGTTCATGTGAGCGCACGGTAATAACACTACAATATGTAAGACCTTCCAAAAGCTGCCGTTGCCAACATCCAGATACTGATTATCATTGCGTTATTTGTGAGAATAGCCAAAAACCAATGTAATGAGTACAGGACAGTGGTTTCCATCCTTTTTGTGGTTAATGAACCCTATGTGAAATTCTGAGGAACCCCAAGCCTCTCTAACAGTGTGTCTGACATACAATGCTTTGTAAATTCTTCTGCATTTGGTACAATTAGTACAATTTTTAAATTACCTCAAAATTACAGGGAACCTTTTAGGGATGCCCAGGGAACCCAAGGTTGAAAAACACTGGTATAGGGCATAGCCCTTTAATTACAATGTTTTACATTTGTCATACCAAGATATATATTATGGCTCATATACATGTCTGATACACATCATAACGTATATTGAGATTTTTAGTAATTAAAGTAATAGGTTTGTGTGAACTAATATGGCATATAATGTAATAATGACTGTATTAAGTATGGGTGTACAATAATATATATCCATACGTGCCTCAACATTATTAATTAATATAAAAATTTTATTAATGTACAATTAAAATAAATTGCAAGACACTGTAAATGAAAATATGTCATGTGTTGACATTTCTCATTAAAACACGATTTGCATTAGCTTTTGGTGACGCACGTTAAAGTTTGACCAATGCCCATGTGCAGTGAATTGGAGAACGCGTCTCTGAGACATGAAAATCCCTGTTAATAACGCTACTACTTTTACCAACGGACATGGTTTGTGCGTCTCATTAGATCTGAGAACACCTGTTAAAATGTTAAAGAAAAATAACGTCCGTTCCCAGTTTCGGTAACGCGCGTTATTACCGCAAAAATGTCAAACTTCTGTGAATCTAACCCTATGCATGGCTACACACTTACAAGTAATGTGCAGAACCATTCTCTACCAAAGGGGCCAGCAATGCATTGTACAGGACTCGGTAGCAGCCGATGGGTTAAAGAACACAAGCCCTGAAGGGATTATTTATCCACTGCTAGCTATACCGAATGTTATCTGACACTAGAGGGAGCGCTACTGTGAGGAAAGACACCTTGTGTTATCCTTTTGAACAATAATCAAGTGAGCACCACTCACAATCAACAGCAGACCAAGCCTATCGTGAAGAGAAGGTACTTTTTGAGGCCCAGAAACAAATAATATCTTATTCTTATTACACAAGGTAGTTGTATTTTTTAAGCAGCAGATGACATTTTTTTCTTCATTTCATAAAAACGCTTTGAATTATTTAACACCAAGAAGGACGCAGAAGGACGCAACTTCTCCTATTCTCTGCATGGATTCATAGTCACTGCTTCAATTACAATTACAATCTGTACTATCCCAATGTGTTTTTTTTTAGCGCTCTGTCAGAGCATAATCTGATAAAGTAGGACACACACGCATGTACATATCTGTTGAATTGTAAACAACCAACTCAATTATAAAATTAATCCTATTTAGCTGTAGAAAAAAAAAATGATGAACCAAAGTCTGTATTAAAGAAGACTGGGTAAAAACAATTAGATTATATCTGACAATTATTTGTCTGCTTTAGCGTAGCACAAAGAGTTTGAGTACTTTAATTTACCAGAAGAAATCAGAAGCTATTAAGTGTGATGTGTTGTACCCGCGCAGAATGCACAATTATTTTATACTTATTACCATACACACAGGTACCTCCCTAGGAAAGGGGGAAAAAATCATTACCAGAAAAGCCACAATGTGCAGATATGCAATCACCAATTTTAAAATATGTATTAATTTTAACTGCACTCTTAATTTGGAAATGAAAGTCCATTTTCAAAGGTCTATGCCATAAAACAGCTAGCGGTAAAGGCAAATGCTTTGGTTTGGGCAACAGGAGATTATTCATGAAACTGCGGGAGTGCTGCACTATCACACGGAAACTCCCATTGAAGAATCACATGATTAATCCCCAGTGTCTAGTGCAGGGGTAGCCAACAGGTCAGGTTTTCAGGATATCCCTCTTTCAGCACAGGTGGTGCAGTCTTTGACTGAGCCACTAATTGAGACCATCTGTGCTGAAACAGGGATATCCTTAAAACCTGACCTGCTGGTGGCCCTTGAGAGCTGCAGTTCCCCCCCCCTCCCCCCCCCAGGTTTAGCGTCGAGTGCACAGTGGAGATTATTTGTATGTCATGCCTCGTGCCCACTCAGCTTCAGATGGAGCCCATCTAAAATAAAATGCTTCCTCTGTAATCCTGCGTTTTTCTACCGTTGTCATTAAATTGATTCTGTTTCTAGTCGCAGAATAGAGATGCAAAACTATGTCAGGGGGATCTGTACATTCTTTCCCTAACACAGTGTGTGTGTGAGGCATGCAGACGTGCTGCTTTGTTTCTGGAAATAGTGCTAGTTTTTGTTGTTGTTTTTCTTAAAGAGGGGTCCCTGAAGGTGCATGTCTTTCAACTGACTCCTCCACCTTATTTGCACACACTATGTCAGAGAGTCAAGGGGGAACAGAGGTTTAATAAGGGAGGTGCTTAGGACAAGCTGAGCACACCGTGTATGGCTCTGAACTCTGTCCTGATTGGACTGCAACTTTAAAAATATTCGCTTCAAGCAAGCAATGCATCTGAAAGTACATTAATAAGTTGCTTTATGGCCCGGCTCATTAAGCTTGATAAATCACCTGATAAATTGTGTGGTAAAATGTGTTGACCTGCTTTCTCAGTGCCAGTATGATGAATCCGCTGCATTATGTTTTTCTACATGTTGCTCATGTAAGCAGAACTGTACAAATTGTGCAGATTAAAAAAAAATATGTTCAGGGAAGTGGAAGATTCAATGGATTGAAAATACATTTTTCAGCGTTTGGTTGCTGTTTAATTTGGTTGCGACTGGAAGTCAGGAGCATTTGAAGTTCTTAACAGATATATGTGAGATTAGTTTGCAGTTCCCAGAAGATTTTCATGTCACGTGAACCATCAAAAGAGTAGCATGGCAGTTTAAATGCAAAGGAAGCTAATGTTTACATATATATGAAATGCAAACCTTTGCTACATGCAACGATATATTGTCAATACAGTAAGTAGTCTCACTGACCAACAATCAAAAAAGTATAAATGTATTAAATAAAATATACAAAACATGATGCAGAGCTGTGGATCTCCATAAAGTACAACACATTTGACACCTTACAGTAA
The DNA here is from genome assembly GCF_040206685.1 of Ascaphus truei. NCBI lineage: Eukaryota > Metazoa > Chordata > Amphibia > Anura > Ascaphidae > Ascaphus > Ascaphus truei. The sequence goes on along the minus strand of NC_134486.1, from coordinate 76,563,029 downwards.
TTTATCAAGGACACTTTTGACCAACATGCAGGTATATTGGAGTTGCAGTAAAGTGTAACTTTTAATTCATGTAATACCTATATACCATTTTTTATGTATAATTTAAACTACAGCAATATATATATATATATTGCTGTTGCTTAAATTATAAATTTTTAAAAATGGTATATAGGCCGTGTTGGCCCCAAAGGCCATCTATGCTCCCCCAACCTCGTGGACACCACAGTTCCTGCAATATTTGGCTGCCCTATTCAGGAACCAGGGTCATGTGTAGGATGTGAATGGAGCCAGATAGCTTAACTGATCCCTTCCCTCTTCCAAAGCACAACAAGTCCTTTGGTCTTTTTTTTAGCTTTATTGCAAAGTCGGGGAAATAAAAGGTGCTTGTAGGTGTAGTAGTGTGGTAGAGGGTGCTTCTCTAAGAAGAGTGCTCTGTATCAAAGGAAGGATGTGTAAAAACGGAATGGCCTTGCCAGGAGTGAAGCATGGAAGGTACTCACTCAGTGTCCTTTGGCTTGAAAAGGAAGTAAGGGGAGAAGTGTCATACAGGAAAGTAATGGGACTGAACTATCTTGTCAGCAGAGACAGGGGGGGGGTGAAATAGCCCATTTTCACATAAGAGGGCTGAGAGGTTGCTATAGCAACCCACTGACTATGTGGATAGAGCAGGGATTGAAACAATGTGTCTATAACACAGACACTGTCAGTCTTCAGAGCAGAGATGCATGCAACTGAATAAGGAGCTGACAGACAGAAGCTGCAAAGGGGGGGGGGGGGGGTGAACAGAACAACAATCCTGTTCCAGGACATGCCCAGTGAAGACAAAATGGCAACCAGGGTTAGCCTTACTATGGCAGCAAATAGAAAGCTGCAACGTCATTCAGAAATGATGTTGCTGCTTTCGATGTGTGACCCAGCTGTCATATTTATATATTTTTTTGGTCTGAAGCCGCTACAGAAAAACTCAACATTTCGGGGAAAACCCGGTTCCCAGAGGTGAAGGGACACAGATCAGCTCCAGGGAAGTCCCCAGTTCTGGAAATACACCCAAAAAATTAGTAGGCATTGCTGCTTGAAAGCGACACATGAAGTGTGAAGTAACGCAACCATATTGTAGATAGTGTCATACAGAGAGACAACCTTTGCTATAAACAAAAGAGAATCCCACATTTTCTAAACGGTGCCAAGTCTAAGAACGGCCAGGACCTACAGGACAAGCATGTACAGTAACAACACCCACGTGCTTTACTCACAAATACATTTCTGTCCCTAGGAAGGACTCGCTGCGCCAAAATGGTGGCACACATCAATGACACTGACTGGAGCATCTGTGTTTGTCAATACAAATAAAAACAGGTACACAAATGTTCAGCATTTGGTTATCAATTTACTTGAAGGGAGAAAGAAGTGTAATTTGGCATGGACATTAACTGATTGAGTCATTTTTCTGCTTTTGATAGATGAGAATAACTAGTTTTGTTGAATTAAAGAGGCAATCTCACCCAGGACAAAGTCAAAATGTCAGTGGTATCTCCTATAGGTGAAATGGGGCTGATTGATACCATTTTAAACAAATCACGCAAGTATCATTATTTGTAAATATTTTTTTGGGAAACTTTAATATGTTCACAGTAACCAAATGGTTTGAAGTGTTTATATGATCTTCACCTTATCTCTTTTGTGATAACACTGTTTGTAAAGCTTTTCATGTGCAGGAGATCGTTTCTTCCCGTCTGTTTAATGTAGAGTTAGTTTGACTAATTATGGCAGCATAATTCATTTGACGATATTAATGGAAAAAGAACAAACCATTAACAGATAATATTTAAATTATGAAGACCCAGTGAAAATCGAAACTGGCTTATTTTTACACAACAAGCAAATAAGTAAAAAATTGTTTTTTAGGGGGAATTGAATCCACTTTCAAAAGAAAAAAATTGGCATTTTGTGGGATTGCATCTGTAAATTATTTTTCTTTTAACAACTAACCAAAATCAAATTATTATTTTTAAATTATTATTATTATTACTTAGAGTTGATCCTTGAGGTATTTCAACTGGCAAGTATTTCAATACGGCAAGTTGAACAGTATTTCAACTTGCAGTATTTTATTGTAATTACATTCAAAACAATTGATAGTGTATTCTAAAAACAACTAACGGAAGCTTCTTCTTGAGCTTCTATGAATAAAAAATTAAAGGTATTTTTGATTTACGGAATAAAACTATCAAAAACTTTAAACCAATAATGTTGTTGCTAAAAAGAATTACAAGAGAAATATAAATGTGTATGCCGGGGTAGACAACTCCAGTCCAGAGCTGCCAACAGGTCAGGTTTTCAGGATATCCCTGCTTCAGCACAAGTGGCTCAATCAGTCTTCGCCCCCCTTGATTTTTGAAATGTGTTTCTTTTTTTGTGTTGTTGCCTTTTTGGCAGTGTGTAGCACCTTTTTTGCACTTTATTGTGATATTTGTAGTGTGTAGTTCAGTGTGTTTGTCTTCCTTGTCCCCCTTCCTCCTTGGATTACCCCTCTCTGGGGGAGTATTTGTTTGGTTAGCTGCATCTTGACAGTGCCATGTGCAATATGCTTTGTTTGCTCTCTTTACATTAAATTGCTTTGTGTTTGACCACTATTAGTGTCATAGCTGTTTATGAGTGCTGCAGGTGCTCTTATTTTTGTACCTGTCTACCTAGGGTTCAGGGTGACCCTTATAGCTGCGGGCACCACACTTTTTGCTCATACAGATGCAGCGGCCATTATTTTAACAAATCACAGAGCCGTTTTCGTGTGCGCTGCTGTACTCCACGCAGCCAATCGCCCCAGGCACACGTGTTTATCACGGTTGCTTTGTTTGAATTTCATGGATTGTGTGCACTTAAATGCAATGAAATGAATGAATTGTAATGTGTACAGTACTGTGCTGCTGTGTATTTTTCAGGTGTTTAAAAGCCAGAACCCTAAAATGCAATTTTATGCACTCGCCAGCGCTCGCGTCTTAAGGCGGTACGTTTGGAAGCAATCCGGCGCCATGACATGGGTATTCCGAGGTATACACCGCGTGATTTGTTAAAATAATGGCCGCTGCAACTGTATGTAGTAGTAGTGCTGATTGGCTCTAGATTCTCACCTCATGATAGCTCTTGAGGACTGGAGTTGGCTACCCCTGGTATATACTATATCACTTCTCTACAGTCTAAATTCTATTGTGATAATTAAAGATGTGCAACATTTTCAACCATGTTTCTGCTTTTGACAGATGAGAAATCGTGGCTTTGCTGGAGTGGAAAAGAGGTATAAAAGTCAAGGTGTACTCTACAAAATAGAACTCTCCTCTCCTCCAAAAGCACGATTTCTGGGTCGAGCGAAATTTCAACCATTCCTCCAGCGTCTAAAACTAATTGTCCATTATTATTATTTTTTTATTTTTTTTAGCAATGTGAGTCTTGGTTAAATGTTTTGTGAAAATGCAAAATTGGGAACAGAAAAAATGAAAAATGTTGCAATCATAGTTGGGGACACTCACACATATTAAGTAGCAATTAAAGAAATATTTTGTACAGTTGGATACTTGACTACTATAAATATAATATAATTCAAAACAAATGTAATTTCTCAGTACCTTTCAATGTATTATTCTCAAACAATGGAAAAAGAACAGCCCCATAAAAGAACATACGTTTTGCTCTCTGTACTAACGTTTTGTGCATAGCTGTGTTATTACCAGACTTATTACCAGACTTCGTATAGCATGAAACTTCTAGAATGCGTGATTGTGGATGATTGTCTGTGAAAACTAAACAGCTCGACTTGATTTTTCTCAAAATTTAGCTCAGCTCCTGCATAAACAGAATTTGGCAGGGGAGACATTAAGGAAGCAGATTGATGTGATTGCAATGACTAATTTTTACAGAATGATCTATTACACCAGATGGACATTTTGAATTACGACCTCACAGACCAAGTGACTCAGCTCCATCAACATGACAATACTTCACACGGGTAGATTTGTGGAGTGATGGAATGTAACTTTTTATAATACCGTGACATGAACTCAGCAGAGAAGTGAGGCATTGTGAAAAATAGTTTCTACACTACTTTCACAGAGCATTATTACTTTATAAAATCAGCCACAGTGTTTTAAAAAGCCTTTGTGTCCTTTTCTATGCTTGTTTAAAACGTACAGTCCCATTGATAAATATATAATAATTCAGTGGTTATACATCACAAGTTGTTCATATTTGTGGAAGTACACTGTTTTTAATTTTCTTGGGGACAGAACAAGATGACTGCCGTTTCCGCCGCAGGTAAACAATTGTTTTGATTTGATGCATACAGTATGAGCTCTAAGCAAAATTTAAAAAAAAAATAACAACTGAATATTTTACAGTATGTTTCTTTACTGTGCCTTTCTCAAACAGGGATTATATTGAAAAAGTTATTCATTTACACTAATTATAGTTTACAGAGCTTAAAACACTTTGCGGGTCTCTTCTTCACAACACAGTATGCCTAAAATACTTATTACCTAATTATTATTATTACAGGAGTGGCCAACTCCAGTTCTCAAGGGCCACCAACAGGCATAGGTGGCTCATTCGAAGACCTGTGCTGAAGCAGGGCTATCCTTAAAAACCTGACCTGTTGGTGGCCCTTGAGGACTGGAGTTGGCCTCCCCTGATCTATTACATTGGGTGTATTGAGTTGCAGTTGCTGAAACACTTTATGTAAACAACTACAGGAGTAGATAATTTGCAAGAATTGTGAATGTTTGTGTTCCACACTTCTCTAGTAATTAAAAAAAAATTTGCCCCAAATCCCATGAATAGACTTACTTAGGTTTCATATTGCTTTTGATTTGTTTTTTTAACATGTGTGTTAAATAAAATGTAAGAACCAAACTAGCACTGGTTCACCTAAAACAAACACTGCCTGTGCCCTTTCACAAATGTGTTTCATGCATAAAGTTTCAAAAGTGGGCTTGAAAAGCATACCAATATTGGCACCCTGACAAATTCCAGAAAATATGTAAACTATTGTTTTTTCAGTGGAGTGAATGACAAAATGTTGTCAAACTATGCAGAGGTTAATATGCAGTATGGCATGATACAGCATTATAAAGAAGTCATCTCTATACACATTTGTACTCTAGTGTCCTTGAAAGAAAACATCTGCACTGGGGCTAGAGATAAGCATAACCGTCACCCATGTTTGAGAGTCTGCATTTGTGAATTAGTCTCAGTTCCCAGAATCCCTAGCTGCAGTGGAAGCACTGTATTATAGGAGATAACGACGAAAAGCAGGGTTGCAGACCTGTCTGAGATGTGAATGTGCTCACAAGTAATATTTGTATGTTCTATATGCTGTACGGTGGAGGGTTTTTGTCACTTTTTTTTTTATCCATCATAACTTATTTAATGTGTGGTTGAAACCTATCCCCACGTCAAATTGCAAAGCCGGTATAACCAACTTCAAACTGATGAGACCCAAAAGGGTGAAACAGCTGTCTGTGAGTCAGGGCTGGGGTGCTCCAGCACAGATACGTAGCACTCGGTGTCCTGCTATGGTCGCTGTAGCAGTGCACCGACTTTACACATAGCACTTACTTTGTGTTTGTGTGTGCGGAGGAGATGCAGTTATGCACGGCTAGTCACCGTCTCTCTTCGGAGACAAAATGACCTGGGTGAGTGGGCTCCGGCCGAAGAAAAGAAGAGGAGGACGTCCAGAACCCTGATGGAGGACGGCGTCCAAGAGCCCTTGTAGTTTCCTGGCCATCAGGCTGAAGATCCTTTGGAGCAGTAACAGGACTTGTTCGACTTCGGGAGGACAGTCTCAAGCAAGAGCACCCAAGCCGCTGAAGTGACTTGAGTTCACGGGGGAGGGAATAATAAAAAATTTAAAAAGCTGTCTGTGGGTAGGTTTTACTGGATATGGACTTCTTTAACCCAGGCTGTGCTGAAAAGCTGTGTAATATGGCACGCATAAATTTATTGGGATCCATGTTAAAGTGGATTAAAAGCAAAAGGTGACACTGTGTTCTCATTTTCCTGTCATTTCCCAGAATCCCTAGCTGCAGTGAAAGCATTGTATGCTAGAAGATAATGGTGAAAAGCAGGTCTGTCTAAAAGATATGAAGGTGCTCACAAGTGATATTTTTATTTGCTGAATTAGTCTAAAATTTGGCAAATAAATGCATTTGCTCTGTTGGATATGTTCAACAAATCTTTTTGTTGTAAAACAGCATTTTTTTTCTGATTGATAGTCAATATGGACAAATAAAAAATATTTGGTTAAATTATTGAGTGCACAGGCTGTTCTTTTTCTTGCTACATCTTTATTACAAAATAAATATTACAATATTATTTGTTTATAGTCGCAGGTTCTTATGATATTGAGACGTTATCTAATGAACTATGCCCCATGTGAAAATTATTCTAGCGTCACAAAGCAACTCAACTTTAGTATACAGGAAGACAAACCAGGAATTGGCAATTAATGTACTTAGGGTATATTTATAGATGTTTTTGTTTTATAGTTTATCTTGTTTATATGTGCTTACAAACAATATTTAGCAGAAATTATGATCAGTTCAATAGTTTTCCCCTGACATAAGTAAAGGCAGCTCAATGATGACATTTTACCTAAGCATTCATTTCATTTTTAATGCCTGGCATAAATCTGGCCAAATAGTTTTTGGAACATTTCTGAGGAAAATGATTTCTTATATTTCAAATACATTTGTTATGGCATGTTAACAGTAATAAAACAGAAATAAGACATTAAGATTACTGAATGCAACAGACTGCAGATATAAAGAAAATGTATATTTGCAGCACTGATAAATAAGTAAGAAAACACAAAAAAATTATTTCCCGTTCCTTGCAGAGAGCTTGTTATCTTGGTTTCTGTTATTAAGCATAGGAGGATTGATACGAGGGCTTCATTCATGAAATGATACATAGAAAATACAGAGCTGCTGATCAGATCACTTATCCATTACAACCATAAACTCAAATCCAAAGACTGCCCCTGTGAAACATGGAGGCCACAAGAAAACCAATGTATTTTTCAATATTTCTAGGGCAGTGGTCTGCAACCTTTCAAAGAAGAAGAGCCATTCGTTTTTTTTTTCTTTGACCAAAATATTTTGAGACCCTCCCACACTCACTTCAAGAATTTTACCTTGGGGCGCTGTGATTAGGGTTGCCAGGTGGCTGGTCCAAAAATACTGGACACAATGGTGAAAAATGCGGCGCACTCAAAGTCGATGGAGAGGTATGTTATTTATACATTCTCAGACCATTACGTAATTTTTTCTAAATTTTACTCCACATACAGTACTGTATGTACCAATTTGCACAATTTCATATTCTATTTCTTTAAAAATGTTGGGAGGGGTTTGGGGATTGAGCGCCCTCCCAGCATTTTTTTTACAAAATAGACTATGAAATAGTGCAAATTGGTGCATACGTGGAGTGAAATTTAGAAAAAACAATGACATAACGGTCAGATCATTTATAAATAACATACTGTATATGGCGAGCTATACTGATCTTAATTCTTCTTTGCCACTACTTCCAAGATTGTTGCAACCCCCTCATCCTCTCACCCCCACTCATCCTCATCCTCCTCTCACCCCCCCCATCCTAGTCTCACACCACCACCCCCACTTCGTTTCTCACCACTACCACCTTCTTCCCCCTCCTCCTCCTTCTTCCTCACCACCACCACCACCCCCTCATCCTCCTTCCTTACTACCTTCCTCATCCTCATCACCACCCCTTTTCTTCTTCTTCTTCCTCCTCCTCCACCCTCATTCTCTCCCCTGGTGTTATCTTACGTGTGGACCTCCTGGCAGACAGGGACAAACTGTGGAGCTTTTCTCTTCTCTCCCACATGTAAAGCTGGAAGGAAACTACATTTCTCAGCATGCATATTGGGGAGCTGTGCACGATACTTAATAATGTGGAGCCCTCCCATTGGTCAGTCTGCTCCTTGGCTTGGGGAGGGGGGAGATGATGCCGCCCGTTGCCCTGGTTACAAGACGCTGAAGCTTGCAGCAGACTCACGCTGCCGCTTCTGAATTAGAGGTAGGAGCGGGGACCCTGCACTCGGCCACTCTTAGTATTCACGCTGCCCGCTCAGAGAGGGAGAATACCGGACACATACATGTCCAGTATTACCTCTCATTTTTTACCGGACAGAGGGGCAAATTACCGGTTTGTCCAGTTCAAAACTGGACACCTGGCAACCCTAGCGGTGAGAGGCCTGCTCTGGTCCCACATCTTTTGAGTGGAGGCAGAAGTTGGGCCCTGCACGTACAAGGTAAACAGGCAGGGGAGGGATTGGCCGCAGAGTGAAGGCCCAGCCCCAGTAGCCGGAATGCCGCAGTGTGGCCCGACCTTTGGCCGAGACCAACTTCCATCAAGACCCGGGGGCCCCGGACTGAACCACATGTGGGTCATAAGCCACGGGTTGCAGGGGTGCTCAACTCCAGTCCTCAAGGCCCCCCTCCCCCCCATGTCGGACGCAATGCAGTAAAATTCTGGTCAATGTGCAATGTGGTTACAGAGGCTTTTTATTTGATTTTACAGTGCATGACATGATCAGGGACCAAAATACTAACATTATGTTCAACTCCTATAGGCTTCTGGATGGATTGCTGCTTTAATTAGAAAAAGTCCATTATAGTAATCTCCCTCTTTACATTCCCTGTAATAGTTATTCTCTTTAACTCATCATGATAACACAACTATCTCCTGAGACCACTAATGTGATTGTGCAACTTTTTTTTATTTGAATATGTTTGCATAATGCCTGAATATAAAATTTTAGTTTTGCTCCACGTACTGAGCAGATTAACTATTTCAGGGGTATGTACAGAGAGAAGATCTGTCTTGTTTTCCCAAGCAAAACATCAATTTCATAGCTCTAGATTTTACAGAGGTGCGCAAACTTTTTATGCCGAGCCCCCCTTTTCATCCATGAAATTTCTCGGGCCCCCCATGCCTGAACGGTTATTACCGTTATTAAAACGGTATATAGTTTCATTAACTTGTTTTGCTCAATGTATGATCCAGATAAAAAGGTGTAAATTGCCTGGTCTCCCGTGACAGGCAATATACCGTATAGAATGTATACGGTATATAGGCTGCGATTATACAGAAAAACGCGCGTGGTGCCGCGCCAAAACAAATTCTATGCATACACTGAAAACGCTTATACCAACCGCGACTGTCGCGCCGCTTGCTGCTGCAAAGCGGGTGACAGTTGAAGCGTTTTCAAAATTTGTTTTCTGGTAGTGACTGCCGCGTCACATTACACGGCCGTTCAATCAAAAAACAGATTTTCGCCTGCAGCCGCCCACGCAGTAGCATGTGCTGCACGCCCTGCAGTTCGGCTGTATAATCGCAGCCTTATGTATTATTTATTTATTTCCGTTTTCAATGTTGTTGTGTTTTAACTTTTTTATTACTTTTGTACATTCATATAGTGGCAGCCTACCCTTTCACTTGTCGGCTGTGCTCGGAACGCAGGGAATCAGGTTGCCAGCGGAGGAGAACAGGACCAGAGCAGGGCAGACACCGGAAGGAGGGCCAGTGATGTCACAGCGCTGGAGCGTGCTCCGCCCCTGATGTCGTTTGCGTGCTGGCCTCTTCGGAACCATCTCTCTTGCAGCCGCCGTACCTCCACAGCCCCCCCGCGTTTGCACGCGCACACACACCATCACGTTCGGCCACAGCACAGCTTCTTCGGCTGCCCACCCGCCCGCACACAACTTCTTTGATCACCGCCCACCCGCACACAGCATCTTTGGCCGGCCGCACACAGCCACCAGCCCATCCAGCCACCCGCGCACAGCCGCCGCCCGGCCACCCTCACATGGCCGCCAGCCCGCCCTGCCACCGCGCATAGCCGCCTGCGCACAGCATGTTTCACCGCCTGCCAGCGCACACAAGGTTTCGCCACCCGCTGCCTGCACCCCCCCTAAACAATCTTGCACCCCCCAAGGGGCACACCACCCAGTTTGCGCACTGCTTCTCTAGAAAATACAAGATTTCTGTGGGAAATGCGATCTTGAACCTTATCGAATAGCATCTAAATATCTATCCTCGCTAGTTTGTATAGCCAGAACAGCAAATGAAAATACCACTAGTGAGCACATTTACATGTCTCAGAAAGGTCTGCAACCCTGCTTTTCACTATTATCTCCTAGCATACAGCGCTTCCACTGCAGCAAGGGGTTCTGGGAAATGACATGCAAGTGAGCACACAGTGTCACCTTTTGCTTTGAACCCATTTTGACATGGACCTATATAAGCTTATGCCTGCTGCATTACACAGCTTTTGAGCACAGCCTGGGTTAAAGCAATGCATAGCTAGTTAATCTACTCACAGACAGCTGTTTCAAGCTTTTGGGTCTCATCAGTGTTAGGTTGGTTACACTGACTTTGCAATTTGATGTAAATGGGGGTATTCAGCTTAACTTCTTAATGCAGATAAATAACAAACAGTGTTTGGGAACTGGGTAACACATATGGTGTCAAAATGCATTGGCTTGCAACTGCAAGCAAAAACATAACTAAGATATTGCTAGATATACAGTACACCAGAATGTAAGGAAATCTTATTATATATTAGTGAAAGCACTGTATGCCTGTCTGCATCTTCCTGTGTCCCTACGGACAATCTGATTGCACCTTTGGCCTGTCACTCCGCCTCAGGCCATGCCCGCCCCCGCACACCTCTCATTGGTCTGCGGTCCGCCCCCGCACAACTCTCATTGGTCTGCGGCCAACACCACTGCCACACTGTCCCACCCCTCACTGACCTACATCACTGACACACTCTCCCACCACTCACTCACTGAGCTTTGGGAACGCTTGCCAGCACCTAACCCTCACTGCTCTGAGAGATTTGCACCTAACCCTCACTGCTCTCAACCCAGAAAACCCTGACCGCCTGCTACCCCGACAGAACTGCACAATCAGGTACACAGTCTTATTGCTTTCAGCACTGCAACATTCCACACCCTCACACAACACCACACACACCGCACGCTCACACCGCCTCTTACGGCCTACACTGCCAACACACCTCCCCTTCACCTCACCGTCACATCCTCACCTCTCCAACAGACACCGCACCCCCTCCCCCCCCCGAGGCAGCAGCGCTGTGTGATCCTCACATCACCAACGGACACCGCACGTGGCCGCAGCTCCTCCGGAGATCACACCACACAGAACCAACATTCCCCGTGTCTCCCTGTTTCCCGCGCTTTCACCCCCCCCCCCTCGGCGCCGCTACAGTCAGGGGGGGAGCGGAGCGAGCGCCCGGGACACCCCCCATGGCTCTCAAGCACGCGCCGCGCGCCCCCACGCTCTCCTCCTCTCCCCGTGTCAGCTCCCCCCCCCGGTGCTCCGCTCAGCTCTCCCCCCCGGAGCACGCGCCACGCGCCCCCGTGCTCTCCTCCTCTCCCCGTGTCAGCTCCCCCTGGTGCTCCGCTCAGCTCTCCCCCCCGGAGCTCCGCTCAGCTCTCCCCCCCGGTGCTCCGCTCACCTCCTCCCCGGTGCTCCGCTCACCTCCCCCCCGGTGCTCCACTCACCTCCCCCCCGGTGCTCCGACAGGCAGTGGACACGCGGCGCCTAAGATGGCGGCGCCCGGAAGGACCCCCTTCCTCCCTCGCGGAGTAAGATGGCGGCGGACGGAAGGAGAGGTGACGTGTGTGTGTGTGTGTGTCACTGCGTGTGTGTGTGTGTCACTGTGTGTGTGACACTCTGTGTGTGGGGGGGGACACTGTGTGTGTGTGACACTGTGTGTGTGGGGGACACTGTGTGTGTGTGTGTGTTACACTGTGTGTGTGTGTTACACTGTGTGTGTGTGTGTGTATGTGTGTGTTACACTGTGTGTGTGTCACTGTGTGTGTGTCAGACACTCTAGGGTGGGGACCGGAGCTACGCATGGGGGGGGGGGAGCAGGAGCAGAGAGAGAGGGGGGAGCGGAGAAACATACAGGGGGAGTGGAGAGAAGGGACACGGAAATTGTAAGCAATCCACTGTCCCCCCCTCCTGTCCACTGTCCCCCCCCTCCTGTCCACTGTCCCCCCCCTCCTGTCCACTGTCCCCCCCCTCCTGTTCACTGCCCCCCCCTCCTGTCCACTGTCCCCCCCCCTCCTGTCCACTGTCCCCCCCTCCTGTCCACCCTTCCCGTCCACTGTCCCCCCTCCTCCTGTCCACTGTCCCTCCCCCCTCCCCTCCTCCTGTCCACTGTCCCTCCCCCCCTCCCCCTGTCCACTGTCCCTCCCCCCTCCCCTCCTCCTCCCCTCCTCCTGTCCACTGTCCAAATCCCCCCTCCCCTCCTCCCCTCTTCCCGTCCACTGTCCCTCCCCCCCCTCTCCCGGGCAACGCCGGGTCTCTCAGCTAGTCCTAAATAGAAACAAAAAAACATATTTTAGCAGTGTAAAGCAAAAAAGAGAACAAACATGACAATGTTCAAACAAGCTGCTACGTGAGTTCTGTACTGTATATACATCATTGTTTTACTAAAACAAATCAGGATAGCTAAACTGGAATTCAATGGCAGGGTAATGAATTGAGTGACACGTATGATGAAATGCCTTTGATTAAGTCTAAATGCAATACTGTGAATGTTACTGGTGAGTAATACATTATGAGATAAAGTTAGACATTAGGCAAACAGTATGTCAAAACTAATTTCAACACATATTCTTCAGCCACACAACTTTTGTCATTACTAGATTAAATAGTAATATTTGAGTCTATTCAGTGGAAAATGCATATGCCTAAAATCTGTTAAGAAAATGGATATCAAATTGATATTAAAGTTAGTGCTGACATTGCACATTCACCAACCACAATATTTTCATACAACCCCAAAAATACTGTACACATATATTCCTACACACCAGATATAGCTAAATACCAAGTGAGAGTGGATTAATGGCCAATCATATCCTATACCCATTACGCTTGCAGTGACTGAAAAATGTTTTGTTTTTATACATTGAAAGTATCTATCATGGCTCCACTTTCTCCTTGGTATACATGTATTCCAGAAGCTACCTAGCACTATTCCAGATGTTCAGCTTTGAAATATTACTTTGTTATGGCGCTCAAAAGATATGACATATACAGCTAAACTACAGAAACATAGATCAATATTATCAATTTCTACCACCCACATTTATTAAGCGCCGTTACAGGTTAACGTGTAATAACCCCTAACTGGGCTTAATGAATAAACCCCTTTATATTTGTTGTGTGTGCTGATCCTCAAAAGCATTACTCCTCTTCTGGCCTACTCTGTCTTTTCAAAATAGAGCTTATATAACCCGCTCTAAATTATAGGGGCATATGTATTAAGGCTAAAGAGGTGCAAATCTGGAGGGGGGGAGAGAGGAAATAGCTCCAGATGTATCAAAACATATACTTTTATTGACACCAGCAACACCTTTACCATTTCATCTTTTATTTTTTAAATATAACATCTGAAATACAATCATTACAATATACATAACATTACCCAATAAACCTGAAATCCTAAAAAAGGAGTGGATGGGCGGGAACCTTTTAGGGAGGTGTTCAGAGGATGAGCGAGGTAGGTCCCAGGGCAATAGCCCCTCAAATGACCTAGATCTCTCTCCATCCTCCTCCTCCCTCCACCCCCCCATGCCAATGCATCACAGCATGGCAGCTCAGTCCAGGGGTCATGCTCCCTTCCCCTAATTTGGTCAGGGCTTCCATTAGATCACTGTACCATGGCCGTGTAAAACCTACTGTAGATCATCCTTTATTCTCATGGTGCAAGTTCTGCATAGGACATCGAAATCCCTGATCAAAGCAGCATACAGTTCAAAACAATATAACAGGGGCGGCCAACTCAAGTCCTCAAGGGTCACGACAGGTCAGGCTTTCAGGCTAACCCTGCATCAGCACAGGTGGCTCAATCCATGGCTCAATCAGAATGACTGCACCCCCTCTGCTGAAGCAGGGATATCCTGAAAACCTGACCTGGTGGTGGCCCTTGAGGACTGGAGTTTGCCATCCCTATGCTATAAGAACAGAGTTGGGGTCAAAGAACATCAAACTAACCATTTTCAGAATATTAGAACTACTTTTCTCCTTATGTATGCTTTATATAAATGAATAAGATATATACAGCACTACTTATCCAATCTGCACCATCTAAACATGAACACTTGTTTTTTGTTTTTTTAATAAGTCTTTTTGTTTAAAACCGTCAAACAACACAGGTGCAAAGATTAAAAGTTTCAAGAGTTCAACCTGTTTTTTTTTTAACAATGTCTATATAATGTATCATTTTGCATTTCCTGTTATAACATTTTCTAATACTGGATCTTTTTTTTATTTAAGACTATTTGACTTCTTCTAAACCACATAAGAACTCAAGCAACAAAAGCACTACTGTTTAGTCATTTGATTTATACATAGTGTAAAGAGAGACATGGTCAAAAATGGCAATTCCCTGTAACAGTATAAACTTTGCACAATGATTTATTCTATATCAAATTTTGGAAAAAAAATAGCTTTAGCCAAAACTGCTGTATCCAATGTGAGCTCTGAAGACTACTTTCAAAATGTGCAACTGAGTAACACATTACAGTTGCTACAAAGGTATAAATCACTCCTGTGATTCCAGAAATGAGTTGGCTTTTATTTATTGTTTTATTATTCCAATTCTATTGTATACTGAGGAAGTTTGTAATTGGATACTGTAGCTTCTACTCCGCGCAAAAACATAATTTAAAGAGGCAATTCAAGCTCTTTTTTAAATTATTCATTTATTTTACACGGGATTAAAAAAAAGTGAGTCTCGGGAGCTAAACACCATTCATTTCAGCTCCTGGGACCCCCAGAGATACAGACCTCTGAAGTGGGTGCTGGTATCACTCTGCTTTTTAAAACTCTGAGTCACCTGGGCCAATAGGAAGTGGAACCTGATGACATCCCAGATCCTATTGGCCCACAGGGTAGCTTTGAAAAGCAGCCATAATGTGAACCCTGCTACCCAGGCGGAGCAGCTACCAGCACTCCTATAGAGGTATGAATCTCCAAAGACCATTTCCAAAGACCCCCTGCTTCAATCCTGTGTTAAACAAAAAAAAAATGTAAGGAGAAAAAAAGCACTTGAATTGCCTCTTTAAAGCAAATAATAACAGTACAGTGTACAGCATGCAATCTAAAAGGTTGATTACGTAATTAAACACATTATGATAATGGTATGGTACAATGTAATATTGATATAATAATGCACGCCATTAGCTCTTTCATTTTAATAATTTACCAACACCACATTTTCATAATTTAAATATGTGAAACAAATTACTACAGATGTATTGGTTAGTATGTAATAACCACAATACATTAATTGTGTGCCAACTTTGGTGTGCTTTTCAGACAACATTTTCACAAGAAACCTTTTAGAGCCTGACCTTGACAATTCCAACGTATTTATTCTAACTTGATTAAGAATGCCTTAACAACACACTTCAGATGAAAGGGTATGTATTGAATCCACAACTGAGCCGTCACTATGTTGCAACTTGCTTATTTGACCAACTTAGCACACAGATGGCCAGAACTGGTATCATACGTTAAACATAATGTTTGCAGGCAACCAGGATGAACCTAGCCAGGAGTTTTCCCAGCTCTGGTGGTATTTAATTATGAGGCTAAGTCATCCACAGCCTGACAATATCCAGAAATAACAAGGCAAGAAGAAGGTAACAAATTAACATTTTCTCTTAAGATGACAGCTGGATGGTGAATGCAAAGCCAAGGTCTTTGTTTTACAATCGACACTATACATGTGCAACACCCTAACCCTTTCACCACCAAAGGGCCTTAAATCCAACACACCACATTATAATGTATTGCTATCTCCTCTGGCAGTCAATGAGTTTAAGCAACAACTTCTGTAATTCAACTCGGTTTTTAGAAAGTTTAATTTCACCAATGGTTTAACCTAAGCAGTGGCAGAGAGGCAGGCAACATATTGCAGAGCAGCCTTTTAGACATCAAAGGGGTTAAAACATAAATATGGTTTATTTAACAACCTAATTGGGGATGTAAAAGAGAACATCTGTTTGGATTAATTCTGACTTTATAAACACTGCCTTTGATTTAATGTTAGCCCTGCTGGGTTGTTTTTCTAATCTTCTAGTTCGACTAACAATTCAAACAACTCCCTTATATACATAAATATGTAAAGTTAAAAAGCGAGCAGTTGTGAATGGATTATGTCTGGGGGAAAACTGGTGTAAAAGTTTCATGAATTTCTCCTAGAGCAATCTACAAAGTAATCTGGAGCAGATCATAACTGTGCATATGTGAAACCCCGACTCCAGGTGCTGCTGAAAATCCTATAAACAGCTTAACAAAGTTACTAAACAGCATTTCATTTCAGCAGATTTCAGCTTTCCTACACAAACGTGAAAAGAAAATACCAATTTGATAACATTTCTGTGCAGTACAATATAAAGGAAAATGCTTTGAATCAGACTCATAGGTTAGAACCTTGTCGTCTAATTTGTCTTTGGAATGCAATTATATTCTGTTTGAGGCTTTAATAAGTTAATTATATAATAGTGCACAATTGGTCTACTTACACCAGAGAAACATTCAGACAGTGATCCGACTGCTTGCATTTCTTGCCAAACGTCACGGTTTACCTGTTCAATGTTGAGGAGTTAAAATAACCTAAATGGCATTTTATTATTCAGGTTATTGCTACTAATCGTTACAAAAGACAGATGCAATGTGGTGCAAAACTATAATGATGTTACTGCTAAATTAATTCATGTCTTTTGAGGGGTGCTCCAAAAGGTACCTTTGCTATTGCATTTTGATCATAGAAGTGCGAAAAACCTATTAAAGAAATAGTGCTGTTTACACTATGCACAGAAGGCTATTTCACTAATCCTTTTAATTTCAACAACCATGCAAATCATTGGAATGTGTGGAAAAACATGCAAAATAGCATTTAATGAGTAGGACTTGCATTCCATATGAAAATGTATCTCAAAAATAAATAGGGATTAAATGTAAAGTATTGTTATTGTGTGGCATACATACAGTACTAAATAATAAAAAAAAAGCTTGAACACAGACTTTAAAAGCACATAGTGTATGTTAAAAATAGACGGTGCAAACAAATTGTATTCTAGTGACGAGGTATTACTGGATTCTGCTTGTTATTTTTAAACATATATTAAGTCTAATGAATTAGATACTGCAGTAATCCAGCAAGTAAAGGTGTTACCTTTGCTTGCCCGCTTCTTACCCGTACTAACATGCTTCTGTGAAACCATCCCTCTTAGGAGCAAGGTGATTATGATGCACAAACTAAGACATGGAGGGCATGGAATATATTAACGAGGGCTTGTTAGAGCAGAATTCAGTTATACAAAAAATGGATGAAAAAGACAAAATATAAGCAGTATGAAACAATTGAGATTATATTTCATATATGCAAATTACATTTTCCTTTGTTCATTAGCTCAATCATTTTACTCAGAATCTTTTGACTGTAATTAGAGTAGCATGGGAACCATAAGATGTATACTAACCATAATATATGAGAGAGGAGAAGAGAGAAGAGAGAGGAGAGAGAGAGAGAAAAAAGGTATTAATAAAAGTTAAAAACTTCTATGTAGGTAAACTCAGAAGTTTAGTGAGGAAAAGCACGTTGGAGAGATAGTATCTCACGATAGAGTAGTGGTCCTTGGTTTCGGTCAACTGATGGTATAGAAACTACTCTAATGTCACACTGGATTATCCGCAGGTGACAGGTCTTTAGCAGCCAAAGTATATTGGAACACCACAGACATGAGCTATCTTGCTCATAAAGACTTTATGCTCTGAACCTCCCTTGTGAAAAGGACCCCACCACCGTAATAAACTAGACAACACGTTTGGTAGGAAGAAAAAAGGTCACTGCTTTATTTTTTACTACATGTTAAAACCCCAAAAACTGCCTGCCAGCTCTAATGCATAAGGCTCATTGCCTCAATGCATAAAAACAGGGGGAGGACCTCTTCCCCCTCCATGCTATTGCGACCGGGAGATCCTTGCCCGCTGCCTTTCGCCTGCGCTCCCTCCCCTGCCCGTTAGCTGCCCTTGGTGGCAGCATACAGCCAACCGTACCGCTGGCATCCTGCTTTCCCACTCTTTTACTGGGCATAGCAGGCCAGATGGTACTGCCGGCACCTCCAGCCTGTCAATCCATAGTTGGGGTTATACCCGGGACCTCCTGCACAATAGGGCCTTTCCCTGACCTTAGCATCACCGCTGAGCATGGCTGGTGTGGAAGTTCTGGCAAGTAGTGACAAGGAAAACAGTGTTCCTGCTTTATAAATAACAAGCTAAAACATGCTCAAAACATTTAGGGATGGGTGGGTGGGAATTAAAAGTTTCTGGCTATCCCTTTTAAACCCATCTAACCTCTCCCCCTTTCCCCTGGGGATGGGGGACACCTCTCCCTCAACCCCGCCCCCCCTGCAGCCAGCTCACACCAGCCTGGTCCAGCCGTCGCAGCTCTTATGGAGTCGACGGACCCATGCCAGGACTACGCAATTGTTTGTTACAGTGTGGATGTGATACATTGTTTGCCGGTCTTCCACCTCTGCCGGCTATGTGCCAATTTACTTGGACTGCAAAAGACCTGTCACCTGCGGATGACCCAGTGTGACATTAGAGTCATTTCTATACCATCAGAAGGCTGGAAACTAAGGACCACTATTTCTCCAATGCGCTTTTCCTCATTACACTTCTGAGTGTACCTACATAGAGATTTTTAACTTGTACAGTATTAATACATTTTTATACACAGATTAACGCTATGTGGCACGCGCTTCTCTCTATTTAGATTTCATGTGAATGTGGTTCAGCCATTCAGAGGCTGCGGAATCTGCTACTGCTATCATCCTGTTGGCATTCACTCAGTTGGACACTTTTTTTAATGTGGACTGTGATGTCACTGGTTTAATATGTTTTTATATACAGCATCTCTTTTCACTTCATTGTGATTTACATTTTTTCACTTTATACCAACTTAATGTATATATGCCATTTACACCTATACATTGCCTTTATGTGTATTGTTCAAACACATTGATATTAATTTGGGCACTTTTATCTAGAGCTAATATATATATATATATATATATATATATATATATATATATATATATATATATATATCAGTTGCACCCGGCGCAATGTAGAAATAAGACAATGTTAAAGTAGATGTGTCAATAGAGGGTTGTATATATAGAAATAAAAATATTACTTGTGAGCACATTCACATGTCTTAGACAGGTCTGCAACCCTGCTTTTCCACCACTATCACCTAGCATACAGTGCTTCCACTGCAGCAAGGGATTCTGGGAAATGACATGCAAATGAGCACACAGTGCCACCTTTTGCCTTAAATCCATGATTACATGAAACCCTTAAGCAAATGCTCGCTGTTTTAAACACAGCTTTTAAGCACAGCTTGGTATCAGATGGAAAGCCAGTTAGCCCACTCACAGACAGCTATTTTGACCTTTTGGGTTTCATCAGTTGGTTGTACTGGCTTTGCAATTTAAGACTTGGGTAAGTTTTCACCACACATTATTTAGGTTATGGTGGGTGAAAAGGTGACTGAAAACCATGCACCGTATAGCTTATAGCAAATAAAAATATTACTTGTGAGCACATTCACATGTCTTAGACAAGTCTGCAACCCTGCCTTTCACCATTATCACCTAACATACAGTGCTCCCACTGCAGCCAGGGATTCTGTGAAATCCATAACCTAAATAATGTGTGGTGAAAACCTACCCAAGTCTTACATTTATTATATATACAGTATATATGTGAGTGTGCGTGTATATGTATTAAATTAATATAATTTTTGGAACTGTATATACTGTATGATATATACTAAATGTGGCTGATGATAGTGAATCCATGTAACATACAACTGAAAATTATTATTAAATAAATATATATCTCATTCAAACCTGGTTTTATAAACAATATCCATGGATTTTTATAAGTTAGGCAGATACATGAATGTGCTTCTGTTATTGCCTTTAATTCATCATTTGCATTGTCAAATTACAAAAATCAAGTACTTGTCACCAATTACCAATAGCAAATACAATAACACCTACATTTTCCTACTACAAGGTTGGAAAATTGTCATGTAAAATCCTTGAGTAAAATCCTATCATGCGACCCTAAAGTTACATGTATTTTTTTTTTAATAACATTTTGGACAGTACATATGGCCTATGGAAGGGAAATTGCACTTCAGTAATGTGACGATAGCCTACACAGGTCTATTAATATTACACAAAAATAACTGGGTTTGAACTGAACGAGGCTTAAGATATAATAAAGTGATTTTATTCCTTTGGATAGGTGAACACACGAATAATACAGTAACAGACAAAAAGTACACTTACTTAGGGGTTGGGGAATGTGAAGTATGATGTAGCATTTCTCTCAGCAATCAGGTAATCATTCAGGTGATATCAGGTAACCATATCAGCAAACGAAGACAAAGGATATAGGGTGGACAGCAGTTTATAAACCTTTTGTCCCTCTATCCTTAACATTAAGTACCTGTGATTGGTTTTCAATTACCTCCAGCCAATCTTTAATGTGGGAACACATTTTAATACATGCCCCCCTGCTAGCTGGCACAGGCGCAGTAGAACTCTGGGGTCTCATTTCTGTAGCCCCACATATGCAAATGGAATGCCAGCCAGTCTACCCATTTGGATCTCTGGCAGGAAAACCTTTGTTGGAAGGTGTTAAATGGGACACTTAAAAACTGCTCTGGTTTGAGCCTTCTCCGCCCTCAAATAAACAGGGAGGGTGACAAAACCCTTTGAACAATACTTAAGTTCTAGACACTGGGTCGCCTCTAGGGCCATCTGCTACCCTGGTATGCAAAGGAATTTCCTCTGGGTCTTTGTCCATACCTTGGGACACAGTATTAAACATAAAACATAAACGTATTAAAATATCCGGTTCCGTTGGGTCTAGCAGGTCCAAACTTCCCAGTTCTCATTGCCAGAACTGGGACACCATATGGTCCAAAAAGCGACTTGCTACGACCTTCGGAACCGGAGATACAGTAAATCATTTTTCACTTTAATACAAAAATCTCCGCTAAAAAAGAAATCTCAGCTTTTCACTAAATCCCCATTGAAAACAACGGGCTTCTCCGCCATAGACTTTCAATGGTAAATTGCCGCCATTGAAATCAATGGGGTTTCTCCGCAATTGAAGTCTATGATGCCGGAGCAGTGACTGCAGATACCCCAAACCTTGATCCGCTGGGCCCTGCGGAACCGGAGATATAGCGTACCAAATTTCAGCTTTTTCCACTTAGTCATTTTTCTGAGCCGTTTCTGCCGCCACCGGCAAAGCCTATGGCGCGACCCGCTCCATCTGGTTCGACCCTTATCGGGGGTCCAGGATTCGGGGACCCGGTTGTGGTCGAGTGGGGGGAAGCCTAGGAACTAGGGGCAAAAAGAATTTTATTCCTAGGGGCCCTAGAACTGTTTATTCCCACGCCACTTGACGTTGACCTTGACTTGTAAGTGATCAAAGCTCTCCTATTGAAAATGTATCCGCTTTGCGGTTTGCGGTCTGGACGGCAGCCAACTTGTTCTTCGAAAGTAACCTCGAGGAATCTCCATTGAAGTCAATGGGCCCATTGACTTTCAATGGGAAACCGCCGCTCTCCCTCTCGGACGCCCCCTGCTGGTCTTTACAGGAAACAGGACTAAAACAACAAGATTCTCCATTAGAATGCATTGAGCCCTAATGGCGGCCAATGGGGACCTGCAAAATGGTGCCTGAAAAGGCGGGAAAATTACACAAAGAGCTATAATCATTAAAGGACTATTAACCCTTATGCTCCCGGATGGATTCTAGTGGGTGTGTGATGCAGACACTGATTAAACCAGACATTACAATGCAACAGGGGAACAGGGGAAAATACATTTACAGGTTATAACAAGGGTTAAATCACAGTTCTGGACCTCAGCCCAGTTAACCCCTTGTCTCCCTGGTGAGGTCAGGGGATGGCCAAATGGGGTGCAACCCCTTTAATACCGGGCCACCCCCTTTCTCCCTCTACAAGTAATGACTGTTCATGACAAGATATTGTATGTAAAGCAAGACATGCTTTGAGTATTAATGTCCTCTTTATCTGCAGATTCAAATCTCCTATGTTCATTCATGTGCAGTCAGTACACAGAAGTGTATCAGTTTGCTGTAAATGTCTTATATGCTCAGCAACAGAGGAGAGGTGCCTAGCGACACACAAAAAGCATGTGATGTTTTCAAGAATAAGCTCCCAAAATACACGTGTAAAAATCCCTTTAGCACTTTACCCTTTTTTAATTTATTCCATTAACATTTTATTCCTACCAGCGGGAAATGTATTTATTTATTTTCTCCTTTGTAAAGTCCTTTTCACTTAGAAATAGGACTTTGGTACTGTCACTGGCCATCCTTGTAGCATGTGCCCCAGGTAATGTTGTAATTCCCATGGCTGGACATGGTTTTCAAGTACATCGAGGTACATTATTTCACTTCAATACTTGCATTAGTATTTAGGACGATTTCAATATTTTTTTTTACAAAGTATGGGGTAAACACTGATTAATTGAAGCTCGATGTCTGCTTTTGTAGGTCAACGAAATATGTGGAAATCTATCTAACAATTAACATATAATGAGGATTTGTCATTTCCTTCCCACTCAACAACTTGTAGAAATTACCTCTCAAGAGTAGCCTCCTCATTAATCTTCCAGTGATCAGCTGACATTCAAGATGTTCTTGTTTACTTGAAGCACATACGTGTATATAATTGGGAAAATTAGCCAAAGTGTAGTTAAATAAAACCTGTGGACGAAGTGTGACAAGACGCTATATTCGATTCCAATATAAACAGTAATTAGGTCTCATTGTTAGTAATCAATGGTTATTGTAATCCTGCTTAACGAAGCATATGAGTAGCTCAGTGGCTAATACTATACTGATACATAAAGCTTGGTCCTTTGCAGACGCACTCACCAGAATGTCCTCTTAATGTCTCGGTACGTTCTTCCTACCTACCAATTAGATTATAAGCTCTTTGGAGCAGGGACTCCTCTTCCTAAATGTTAATTTTTATGTCTGAAGCACTTATTCCCATGATCTGTTATTTGTATTATTTGTTATTTATATGATTGTCACGTGTATTACTGCTGTGAAGTGCTATGGTAATTAATGGCGCTATATAAATAAAGACATACATGCATACATTATGCAACTCATACAGCTGATATGAAGTGCTAATCAACTTCATACAACAGTAATGAACTGTTGGAAAAGGTGGAATCCATACGTCAGAACATCCCCTCTGTTTCTTCCTCCCATCCTACACCTCTTCCTAACTCTCCTCCTGCCTTCCTTGACTCTTTTTCCACTGTCTCAGAGGATGTGTCGCTGTTGATCGCCTCTTCTCCCTCTACCACTTGCCCTCTTGACCCCATTCCCTCCCATCTCCTAAAACCTCTTGCTCCTACTATAATCCCTACGCTCACTCACATTTTTAACTCCTCCCTCTGCTCTGGAACCTTTCCATCCTCCTTCAAACATGCAACAGTCATACCATTACTCAAAAACAGCAAGCTTGACCCTACCTGTCTTTCTAACTATCGGCCTGTCTCCCTCCTGCCTTTTGCCTCTAAACTCCTTGAACGTCTTGTATTCGCTCGCTTGCTCCATTTTCTCAACACCTATTCTCTCCTAGACCCTCTACAATCTGGCTTCCGTACTGCTCACTCCACGGAAACAGCCCTCACTAAAATAACTGACGACCTCCATGCTGCCAAAGACAGAGGTCATTACACTCTGCTCATATTACTCGACCTCTCTGCAGCATTTGACACCGTGGACCACCCTCTTCTCCTTCACATTCTCCATACTCTTGGCATTCGGAACAAAGCTCTATCCTGGATCTCATCCTACCTCTCCCATCGTACTTTCAGTGTCTCTTCTGCTAATACCTCCTCCTCCTCTATTGATCTCTCTGTGGGGGTACCCCAGGGCTCTGTCCTGGGACCTCTTCTCTTTTCTCTGTATACACTCTCTCTAGGTGACCTAATAACATCTTTTGGGTTTAATTATCACCTCTATGCTGACAACACACAAATATATTTCTCAACACCCGACCTTACACCTACTGTACAAACCAAAGTTTCTGAATGTCTCTCTGCTATATCATCCTGGATGGCCCTCCGCCGCCTTAAACTCAACATGGCTAAAACAGAGCTCCTCATACTTCCTTCCAAACCTGGCCCTACTACCTCCTTCCACATTACTGTTGGAACTACGATCATTCACCCAGTAGCCCAAGCACGCTGCCTTGGGGTCACACTCGACTCCTCTCTCACATTTGCCCCTCACATTCAAAACATTTCTAAAACCTGTCGCTTTTTCCTCCGCAATATAACAAAGATACGCCCTTTCCTCTGTTGCTCGACTGCTAAAACTCTGACTCAGGCCCTCATTCTCTCCCGTCTTGATTACTGTAACCTCCTGCTGTCCGGCCTTCCTGCCTCTCACCTGTCTCCCCTACAATCTATCCTTAACGCTGCTGCCAGAATCACTCTACTCTTTCCTAGATCTGTCTCAGCATCTCCTCTCATGAAATCCCTCTCCTGGCTTCCGATCAAATCCCGCATCTCACACTCCATTCTTCTCCTCACTTTTAAAGCTTTACACTCTTCTGCCCCTCCTTACATCTCAGCCCTAATTTCTCGTTATGCACCATCCAGACTCTTGCGTTCTTCTCAAGGATGTCTTCTTTCTACCCCCTTTGTATCTAAAGCCCTCTCCCGCCTTAAACCTTTTTCATTGACTGCCCCTCACCTCTGGAATGCCCTTCCCCTCAGTACCCGACTAGCACCCTCTCTATCCACCTTTAAGACCCACCTTAAGACACACTTGCTTAAAGAAGCATATGAATAGGACTGTGGCTATTCTGAACACATGGCACATAAAGCTTGGCCCCCTGCAGATGCACTTACCAGAACTCCCTCCTATTGTCTCTGTACGTTCTCCCTACCTACCAATTAGACTGTAAGCTCCTCGGAGCAGGGACTCCTCTTCCTTAATGTCTAAAGCACTTATTCCCATGATCTGTTATTTATATTATCTGTTATTTATTGGATTACCACGTGTATTACTGCTGTGAAGCGCTATGTACATTAATGGCGCTATATAAATAAAGACATACAATACAATACAACTGTTGTCCTCTTCTGCTGCACTGACATCCATTTAGTGAACCCCTGAGCCAAATCTTTGCCGATCGATCACAGGAGAACAGATTGATCAGTAACTTAGCTAATTACTTACAGTATCATTGTGAAGATTGTATTGATGCACATATAGTATTAAAGGGAACAAAAAAACAGCAGCTTGGACTGTTGCTTTAAAGCAGCAGTCCACACTGGGTCCCCCTCCCCCTTTATATTTTACTTATGTAGCCAGGTCACATGATGGCTACTACTCTGCCTTTGGCCCAGCAGTAAACCCTGGTACAATCAGGTTGCCAGTAGTTAATATGGAGTTTTACCCCTACGAGGAGCTGCACTTGAGTGACAGCGGGTGGCGGTGACATTGTGCCTGGGCATGACCAATCATGAGCCAGACCTGGTGCCCTCCTCCTGGGTGTACTTAAGGGCAGTACCACCTCAAATTCGGACGTGTACCTTCCCCACTGAGGAAGGCAGGTCACACAGTGGAAAGGCTGAGATTGGGCCTTCTACAGTCCTCTTCCCTCTGGTGGAGAGTGAATGTGGACCATACCTCTGCGTCTGCAAGGGAGGTGGGGAAGAGCTAGGACGGCTGCGGGTGCCCTTGGCCTGTAGTGACGGTCCAGGGACCATCCTTGAGTGAATAGCTGAGAGTACTGCATCAGGCCGAAGCCTGCCGTGTCACTGTGCTATACAGAGTGAATAAATCATTCCTGTTGTTATATACCTCCTGCCTGGTGTGTGATCTTACTGGGGGGAGAGGTAATAAGTTCTACCGTGGGAGATCACCTTTAGCTCCTGGAGCCTACGGCAGATGGAGGCGCTGCACTGCTAAAGAGATATGTGGGGTATCAACCCCAGAAGCCTAGTCCTGTGTCCCCACTATCACCGGTGGACGACTCAGCCCTCCTGTTACCAGCAGGTATCATGCACCACACGACCAGTAATGGCCAAATCTCCCACCGGGTGGGGGAAACACTGTTACACTTACTTGCATTTTTTCTAACCTTAACCTTTTTCAGTGCCAAGGTGGCATCCGGCTGCACCAGAATGCCACCGGAACCAAGGCGCTTTCCGCATCATGTGATCACGTGACGTGGCTGGATATGGCTGCAGGAAACAGGAGTAGGGGGAACTCGACTTCCATTTCGGAGCAGTCAGCCTGATCTACCCCTAACAAACGAGCATTTGCCCATGGAGTACCAGGTATCAGATGTCTTCTTGCCTTTTCCAAAGCTATTTTTAAAATGCAGTGCTCCAGTCAGGAGATATAAGCATTTTAAATATTAAGGGTTAAAATGGAGCTCTCCCTGGAGCCCAGTGCAGCAGTCTGAAGTTATTCACAAGCTAAACAAATCAGATTTTTTTTTTTAAATTGAAAGAAAAAAAAATTAGGACATGCTCAGAGGGCAAGATACGAACATTATACGAGTTAAACTCATAAAGGGTTCTGGAGGGATTGCTGCTTTAAGGCGATTTGATTTGCATCCAACAGGTTTTTCTTTCATAGATTAGCTGGAGCAGTCCGCTCTGGGATTTTTACTCCTACGTGGTATTGTATAGTAAAAAAGCCTGGACTTGCAATTCATGCATATTACTGTAATGACTTGCAGCCAGAGATAGTCTAGCAAGCAGACTACAGTACAGTATATTCAGAATCATTTACAGATGTAGCAGGTTTCAGTTTTCCTGAAGCTGTGTTACATAAAGCGAAAAACCGCTGTACAACACGTAATCTGCTCCTGCTCTCCTCTCCTTAAAGAGACCGAAGCTGCGGTCTCCTGCAAGACCACAGCTGCATGTACTGCAGCTGCAATCATGGGAACAAGTAATTGCGCTATACCTGTACAATACCATGAGACAATATGTGTGATGCCTAAACATTTGAGATACATGAAATGTGTGTGCAATTGTATTTTTCTCGATTTTTAGACAAAATGCTCTATAGGACTAGTATGTGTATATAAATAGATAGATAGATGTAGATAGGTAGATAAATGTAAGTAGATAGATAAAGATAGGTAGGTAGGTAGGTAGATAGATTTTGCACATAATATAGGTGGGAGTTATATATGTTTTCTCTTAGAGAAAAAAAACACAATTTAGTTACAGTAGTTTACCATATCACATAACTGGCTTAGCATTCTTAAGACATTTGCTGCAGTTAACATGCAAGTGTAGCGTGTGGGTTACAGTATGTAAAGCAGAAGTTCAAGCCAAGCTTCTCTTTTAGGTTTCTGGCAGTTAGTAAGAAAATAATTGAAGAATGTTTTACCTATATTCATTACCAAATTTGTGTTTTTATTGAAACTGTTGCATTATGAACTGTAGATCAGAAGAACATCCTTTGTGTATATAGTCACCAGTAGAGATGGGAAAAAATGTTCACCACGCAAATTGTGAATTTTCGGTAAAAAAAAGCTAGCAGGGTTTTATTATTTGATGATTCGCAAAGTTTTGCATGGAGAACTCTGCATGTAAGTGAACATTCTCAAGAAAAACAATATGGAAACTATGTCCCAACTAAAGATAATGCAAAATATCATTGTGAAAGCTGTGTTTAAAATATAAAACAATAAGCTAACTTAATGAAAAATAGTTAAGTAATGGACTACGTGCATGCTGCTGTGGTGAATGTTAAGAGTGGCCATATGGCAATTGTAGGAAGGAGAGTAAGACTATGCTTTTTTTCTGTTTGCTATCGACAAAAAAATGGCAAATCTAATGCATTCCCATTTAGCAGCATATAATGGAATTTCAATGAAGTGTAAGCTATGTGCATGACTTCTCTTCCATTTGTAATGTTGTTGTATTTCTGCAACATTTTCAGGGGCTCAATCTAAAGTTGCAGGATCAGGGATCAGTTCTATGGAATTTCTTAGAAAACTGAAAGTGACAGCCATTGTAAGGCGTTCCTAAAAATGTTATTCTTCATCAGTATTTCTCTCATTTAGAACATACAGGACTCCTGCAAGCTCATATTGAACCCCCAAAATAACCACAACATCTATATAAGCATATAAGTGTCACAGAGTAGTGCTACTGAGCATGGGGATATATATTTAAAACCAGAGACAGAACATGAAACACAGACAGAGCTCAGTGCACATCCAGTG
Source organism: Ascaphus truei (assembly GCF_040206685.1). NCBI lineage: Eukaryota > Metazoa > Chordata > Amphibia > Anura > Ascaphidae > Ascaphus > Ascaphus truei. Next base: position 76,534,561 of record NC_134486.1, on the reverse strand, counting down.
AAACTTATACACGGTACAGTGCCTAAATATATATGTATAGATATCTATTAAATAAAATGGTCTTTTAGTTTAACATTTTGGCCAAAGTGTTGTAAGTCCCTGATTCACTACATGGCAGACCACATCTCAAGGGTCCCTAACACTAATATAAATTCTTAATAACCTGTACATTACCAAAAATAATTATTTATAATAAATCTGTTAAAATTAGTTGCATCGTTCTAAGTCTGATTGAAGCTTTTATTAACCTGTACATTACCAGGAAAAGCACTCTGTATTAGATTTGTCACAATCATACTGCAAGCAAGCAAGTTCCCCTGAGAGTGGGAGATGCTATGGAGTGAGCTTTTAACCATTTAAATGTGGGAGGGGGTGACCTTCAACAAGATAGGAAGAGCCACCCTCCAATCAGCTTCAATCATACTTAGAACTATGCAACTAATTTTGACAGATTTATTATAAATCATTCTTCCTGGTAATGTACAGGTTATTAAGAATTTATAATATATAAGAATTTATATTAGTGTTAGGGACCCTTGAGATGTAGTCTGCCGTGTAGTGGCTCAGAGGCTTACAAAATTTTGGCCAAAATGTTAAACTAAAAGACCATTTTATTTAATAGATATCTATACATATATATTTAGGCACTGTACCGTGTATAAGTTTTACTGGATGTGCACTGAGCTCTGTCTGTGTTTCATGTTCTGTCTCTGGTTTTAAATTTCTCTCATTTAGAACTGATCAACAAATGGAAAACTACTTGAGATTTCAGAGTGCAATTACAGTGAAGCGAGATCAGGAGTAAATGTAATAGATATCAATCTAATTTTATAAAACAAATTTGTGTATAATCTATACAAATGTTCCAATACATAGATTATTATTATTTGCGACCAATCTTAGGTCCTATTTGAGGAACACCCTGCATGTCATCCAGTCTCTATATACTTGTATCGAACACTTATGAGGCATTGAAGCAGTACAGAACTTTTTAAATCTTGGTCATACACATACTCTGATTCTGAAGCAGTTCCTCTTGCTCCGTATTAATTTCACACTTTGTCAAAGTTATTTTTTCTTTGGTGTTGATTTACTTGCATGTGTGCAGTATGGCTATGGGGACCACTTTCGCCCCCCCAGGTGTGCCAACTTGTATATGGGATTTTGGGAGGGGAATCATCTTTGGAATGTTGGCACACTGGGGGAGGGCCTGGTGTACTATGGCGGGTACATAGACGATATCCTGATCATCTGGGATGGTGGTCAAGCTCTCAGAAGGAGATTTTTAAACACTTCAATTCCAATAACATCGGATTAGATTTTGTTTTATCAGCTAATAAAGATTCCAGTATGAAAACTGATGTACACTTCAAAGAAGTTGCTGTTTACAGCTAACTTACATGCCACAAACAATCATCATAAGAAGTGACTAAATAATATTACTTTTACCCAGTCTAATCACATCAGGAGGAACAGTTCTTCTGATTCAGACTTTTATTAAACAATAAAATTTTCTCATCAACAATTTTTTAGCCAAGAGATACAATGAAGATTTAGTCCAAAAGGCTTTTCAAAAGGCATGACTTTTGGATAGAAATACCCGGTTAGCTGTTTCAAGGAGAAAAAGCTTAGCAACAAGTGAAGTTGGCTTTAAGTCCAATATCATCAAGGACATTGTTCCTACCACTCACAAGCAAGGTGCCACCATATTTGGTACAAATTTAATCTCTGGTCAGGTTGAAAGGACTCTTTCCAGACACTGGGACATACCCAGTGTCACCCCCATCTGAAACCTCAAGTTGAATGTAGAAAAGCAAAGAGCATCAAAAACATACTGTGATCTGGTTGATTAAAAATATCCCGTTCTTCTTCTGTGGGTATTATTAAATCACCAGGTAATTTTAGTTGCCGTAGGACTTGATGCACTATGTGCAATTATTTAATCCCTAAGAATAGTTTCACTTTGCTCCCCAATTGAAATAGCTTCAATGTTAAGGGTTGTACAAATTGTCAGACATTTGTAGTTTATACAGTAAGTTTACCTACACTTGTGGGTTCCAGTATGTGGGACGCACTGAATGCCCCTGGGCTTCAGATTTCTATAACAGAGCAGGAGTGTGCTAATGGAGTGGTGACACAGTGTACCCAATCATTTCGCTTGAATATCGTAGAACTGTAACATAATCCCCCTCATTTTTGGCGGGAAACAGGTCCAAGAACCTCCTGTAAGATGGAGACTTTCTGTATATTCCAGTTATAGAAACCGTATCTCCAAGATAGTGATTATTCAGTGTTCTGTTCCGTAGGCGTCCATCTTTGTAGAATTAAGTTCCTGTTTAATTTAACACCTTAAACCACAGTTACGGGACTCCTGCTGGAAAGGAAGAGTTTGGAAGATCTGAAGTTCACTTCATACCGGAGGACTTGGCAATATCTGCAGCGCACAGCTAAAAACTGCATGTGGCATATTGTATCTGCCAACAATCCTTTTCCAAATCCTCTGTTCCAGTATATATTTATTCCATGAAGGACATTGTAGGCGGACTCTCACAGAGGTATGCAAGGGAGACTGTTATGGTGAAACACTGTTCCCACTATATTTCAGGGTCCCGCAGAACACTGTAATATAGGTTCAGTTCAATCCCACCGCTTGCAACCAGTTAATTATAGAGCTTGTCACGGTAGCTTATGACAAGATATAATGAACACCAAATATCTGGGTTGAACTGAACGAGGCTTAGATATAATAAAATATATTTATTCCTTAAAAAGGTGAACACAGCAATATAGTACAATTAACAGACAAGAAGGTAACGCTTAGGGTTGGGGGATGGAGAAGTATCAGCTAGCAATTCTCCAGCAATCCGGTGACATTCCAGGTGGAATCAGAAGCACAACTCAAAACTGTAGGGTTGACACAGTTTATATACCTGTGTAACCCTATTCTTAACATTGAATACAGACTATTGGTGAACAATTATCTGTATCCAATCCATAACGTGGAGACACAGATTAACCCATGCCCCCCCAGCTAATTAGCCCATGTGTACTGGGACTCTATGGGTAGCCCCATAATTAAATCAGGGGCGACGACCAGTCTATCAAATGAAGTATCTGCATTGTTTGTAGGTGTAGACATAACACTTACAAACCACTCCAGTTTGATGATTCTCCACCCTCAGGTAACAATTAGAGTGGCAGAGTCTGTTGATTGGTACTTGATCTGTTGATTAGTACTTAGTGTAAACAATCAGGCAGTTAACTTTTGATCACAGTGCTTAGGCTCAATCAGCCGGCTGCCCTTCATGACCTATTAGCATAGCAGATGGAGTCTGCATTTTCAGGGCAGATCCAAAATACCATACATATACACTTTAATATCTACACATATTAATAAGTTCCATTCTGGTGGGCTCAGTGGGTCAAAATTTGCCAGGTCTTAATGCCTACAGTGACTCCACATATTGGCCAAATATCAACTCTCTGCAACCTCCAGAACTGGAGATACAGAAATGCACTTTAAAACATCTTTAAAATACAGGATTATAATGAAACATGGGAACAGGGGAACATACATTTTCATGACATGACAAGGTGTAAACCACCTTCTTGGACCGCAGTCCAGTTAACCCCTTGCCTCCCTGGTGATGTCAGGGGGTGGCCATATGTGGTGCAACCCCTTTAATACCGGGCCAACCCCCTCTCCCTTTACAATGACATTCACTCTTCACACTTTGGGATACCTTTTACACAGCTCAGCAATTCCTTTTTTCTAGTAGGCAATTTTACCTTCAGCACTTGTTTACTGAAAATTCCCCTGCTTCAGCACAGTCTTGCATCAATTTTCACACTTTTCTGCATATACTCCATTCACAACTGGTAGTCCTATGCGGTGTGGCAGCCTTCACTTGCAGAATCAGTACCGCTCATGGGTCACCATCTGTATTCACTGCTTCAGCTAAACATCAAACGCCTATCCCTTTTAAGGGCTAACTCACTTCTTGAACCCTGACTATGGCTGGAAGGCAAACCCCCTATTTCAATGACCATATTACACTTTATTGTGATAGGCAAATAAGGTTTACCTGCTTCAGCAGTCTCTCTCTCTCTCCTCTTGGGATTGGGGAAAAGAGTCCATCTGTGGCTTTGTAAGTTTCAGTGCAATGCCTGGGTGTGTATCACTTTAACTCTGGTCTCTGGTGCATGAGATTTTTTTGTTTATGTTGCTCGGACTGTTTGTAGGCAAAAAGCATAAAAAAAATTCACAGCCAAACTCCGGGTTCCTTAACTTCAAGGACCACCTCTCTCATCCCACTTCTGACACCATATGTAGGCGGACGCTCACAGAGGTATGCAAGGGAGACAGGTTATGGTGAAATTAAATAAGGCTTTTATTGCGCCTGTTTCCTTAACATCAGGAAACCATCCAAACAAGGGGAAAACAAAGCTTCTATTCACTTGGGAGTATTTCTAGGGAAATACTATGCACTCCACAACTCCCTTTAGATAAGCATGTCTCCCAGCCCCAAACATATAGCATGAAATGAACAGATATAAAAAGTCTTATAAATGAAAGTCTTATCTGTTAGCTGGGCTGCTGTAGGGGAAGCTTCTCTGCTCTCTTGGAACCGTACCCTTGTGTGCAAAGGAAATGTCAGGCTCCAGGTTAGAATCTTGTCCCCTTTGTCTTGTGGTCAGCTAGTCGCTCAAGACATCTTTCCTTCCTTGGTTCAGCCCCGTTGTGGACTAAGGAATCTCTGCTCTGTCTCCAAGTTCAGCTCAGGTGTGAGCTAAGGAGTCTCTCTTCCTGTCTCAAAAGACAGGCTTTTCTAAGCAATCTAATCAGGCAGGTGGTGTTTGTTAATTGACTACCAGCACTTAACCACCATACTGCTGGATTAGAGGCACATTACCTGAACAGGGAAAACTCCCCTGTTACAGACCTCCATAGTTCCAATCCGTTCGTGGCACCAGCTGGTAGCCGACTGAGATTCATAGCTTTTTGCAATTATTATCTTTTAATTTCGTGAGTGCATATTTATCCCTGAATTTTTATTACGTCTGTTCATTACTAGAAAGAGAGAGAGATATCTGTGGGACACTAAGTGGGAGTAAGTGGGACTACACTTAAGTTTCCAAGTTACCGCCATGAACGCAAAGATGTTGTACTCCTTTAAACGGATGTGAAAAAGTTAATCGTAATGAAAAATAAAAATCTGTTTAATTTATTTAAGGCTTGTTACGTAGCTGGCAAAGAAAATAACTATAGTTGTTTCAAAGAAATGTCTGGGACCACTGAGATGTAACCAAGAAGATTGCTTCAATTAATATCTCTGCAGATATTGCAGCTCTTGACCTGCTGCCTTGAAAGAAAGAAGTACCTGTAAGACATTATCACAAGCACTTGCATATAAAGAGTATACAGAAGACTGTTCTTGTCCATATTAATCTGCAGTATAATCTCTTGACTTTTTTTTTAATTGAAGAAAAGTCTATAAAAGCTATTACAAACTGCTGATAAATCCCCAATGTTCTTCTGAGGCAGCCAAATGAAGTCTATGAAGCAATGATACTTCCTCATTAAAACAATAATGTAATATTGAACTTTGAATCACTGCCAGATATTTTAATATAGCTTTTGTATTATATACCCATTATAAAAACCTGATGTGGAAGCTCAGTCATGCAGAACAGCAAAGCCAAAAATGAAGAAGAATGTACAGTATTAAGGCTGATAATTAGTACAAAGTAAAGGTTTAGCCACTCCACACACGCTGTTTAAGGAAAACACAGGAAAACACTTAAAAATATTTTTTTCTTTTTTGTTTACAGTTCTCATTGGGAATCAGAAAATAGGTGTTTAATCAAAAAGGTCTCATTTCCTATTTCTTTTTAAGGCTGAAATGACAGCCACTGTAAAAGTGATAGAAAGCCCATGAATTTACAAGCGTGGTTCCAGGAAGAAAATAAACGCAAATAACTGCTGTTTATTGTATTGAAATGTGGCAAAGATAAATTAGATTTACAGATATGTTCGTGTCTGAAGCCAAATAAGTTCAAAAGGAAGTTGACAACGACACATAAATGATTAATGTATTTTACCATACTTGAAAAAAATGGTTTGTTAATTTTAAAAATTCCAATGCATCAGTTTTAGAGACTAGTTAGTAGAATGTATGTAAATCTTTATTTATATAGCGCCATCCATGTGTATATCGCTACACAGCAGTAATAATATAACACATCATGGGAATAAGCGCTTGAGACGTAAAAGTAACACTAGGAAAAGGAGCCCCTGCGCTGCAGAGCTTATAATTTAAGTGGTACTGTAAGTAGGGAGAACTTACAGAGACAGCAGGAGGGTGTTCTGGTAAGTGAGTCTGCAAGGGGCCAAGGTCAGTGCATGAGCCACAAAGCTAACCAGATGCTTCGTTAAGGAAGTGTGTTTTAAGATGGGCGTTAAATGTGGATAGAGAGGGTGCCAGTCGGATATTGAGGGGAAGGGCATTACAGAGGAGAAGGGCATTACAGAGGTGTTGGGCAATGAGAGAGAGGCTTTAGGTGGGAGAGGGCTTTAGGTACAAAAGGGGTAGACTGAAGACATCCTTGAGCAGCATGCAAGAGTCGGGCAGGTGTATAGCGAGAAATTAGGGCTGAGATGAAAGGACGGGCAGAGGAGGAGTACACATCCTTAAAGGTGAGGAGGAGACTCAAAAATTAAGCTCAATTCTACCTGCAGACATTGAAAACGAAAGACAGGGATTCAGTGACACGTGTGAAGCAACATGTTCTTTTCAGCTAACCGAATTCCAATAACATCTACAGTCTCTCAGCGTGATGTTATTTTGGTGCCTAAAGCACAGGGAGACAAATTGATTGACCCACAGTCAAAAGCAGTCGACAGAGAGGGGGAGACACACTAAGCTTTAATATAGCAGGCCAATCCCGTGTTAATTGCCAGTCATGTCAACAGGTAGGATCACCCTTATCTGAGTTTAGTGAATCTTGACCAGATTTGGTTCACAAATTCTATAGGATCTGGAATTGAACACTAGAATACTCTTTCTGTTGCCGAAATTGCCCCCAGCAAGAGCAAAATCAGCCTGCTAAAATTAGTTGATGGAGCCAGCCTAGAGGGGGATTCTCCCTATTATTCCAGTTGACATCATAAAATTTATTTAATGCAAGAACCAGAATGCAAATGTTTAAAGCAGCAGTCCCCACTGATCCCTATTTTTTTGCATTTTTATTTTATATTTAATTTAAAATTATTTTTTTAAATCGGATTCTTTGTGCAGGAGATTTGGGTAGTTGAAATTATTTAGTGTCTGGGAGAAAAAAAATGGCGAAATCAGACATTTGGTCATGGTCATCTCTTTGTGACCAAGTCGCCGCTGGGGTTTGGCCACAGATGGACCCTTTGCCGTAGCCGCTCCGCCGGTGGACACGCAGCAAGCAGTCATTTCGCCAATACATTAAGTTCACTTAAAGGGTTTTAGCGCTTTGGTTAGGGGGTTAAGGATAAGGGGTTTTAGGGTAAGGCGGTTAAGATTTTTAGGGTAGGGGGTAGCGTTAGGGGTTAAGATTAGGGGGTTTTAGGGTAAGGGTCAAGGTTAGGCCTTCACCTTGGCGGTGAAACAGCCGGCAGTGAGGTGAGTGGTGGATAAACGCCAGTGGTGACTTGGTCTCAGGAAAACGGTTGCAAGCAAATGTCCTAGACCACAAAATTGAGTTTTTCCCAGCGCTCCAATTCAATTAAAGGTTAGAGAGCACATTGGTACCTGCCTACTCCTACCTTTTACCCTCTCGCACCTAATCGTTGGTCATTTGCCTGTAGTTATCCCCTGTTCAATCAGGAGTTTCCATATCACCTGCAGGAAACCGACACCTAGTTCAGTCTCCTGCCCTGTAAAGGGAGTTTAACCCATTGACTCCCTTACACCCTTGTTGGAGGAATTTATTCTCCATTTCCATTAGGTGCTTATTTCTGGCATTAGGGTTCTGCGTGCTCCTCGTAACTCTAACCATTTGTGAGTAGGGGAGTTCCTTCTTCAATGGGAGTGGGTACTGTCTGTCTGTGTGCAAGATGGTATTCCTGTTGCTTTTTGGTAGATGCTGTTACGTATATAAAGGTCATGCTTAGTCAGTTGAACATCAAGATAGGGCACTCCCTGTACTCAAATTCCCTGTGAATTTGACCGGTGTGTCCAGCCTGTTGAGGGAATCACGGAATTGCTGTAGAGCATCTGCAATGCCTGACCAGATAAATAACAGGTAATCTACATAACGGTGGTAGCCTTAGCCGAACTCTGTGAAGGCTGGATTGTTGTAGTAATGTGTCGTTTCTAAGGCATGCATGTAGATGTTGGCATACGCCGGCGCCATATTGGAACCCATTGCTGTACCAAACAGTTGCAAGAGGAACTGGTTCTCAAATTTAAAATAGTTTTTATGTAGACAAAATGCATGAGTAGTACATGGAAATCAATGGGTGGTCCATTGTAGTGAGGGTTACCAGTGAGTAAATTCTGGACCGCTAGCAGACCATCATTATGTGGGATGCAGGTATAAAGGCTGGTGACATCTACCCAGGTAGAACTCGGGTGTGGAGGAATTCCTTCTCACACTTTTTGCATGTATGCCACATGTTAACATTGCACAACCCTATATTGTATTATCTTGCTATTTCAGTTTGTTCCAACCAGAATACCTTTTATTTACTAAAAACAATAAAGTATATAATTCAAATATAAAAATAATGTAATTGCAATTGTAAGTTGGTGTTGAAAAATAGAATTCAGCTTCAATAATTAACATAAAATTGCCTGTTCATTAATTTAATGCAAAAAAACAGGGCTATGCCTTGCATCAAATATAGTAGTAGAAGACGGTTGTATCCAGTGACATTACAGACCTGGACAAATTTATCACTATAGGTAAAGTCTACTTGGTTCTGCTTACAGTATCTGCGCATTTTCCTTACTCCTACACAATCACAGGCGTCTCTAGAATCTATATACAGTACATTTATTATCCCCAACACTGCTTAAAAGTACTTATACACACATTTTTTAGAAGTTTACAGAACTTAGAAGTACAAAAACATGAATTTAGTCAAGTGTATTCTTTAGGGTCCTAGACCCTTTGGACTAAATAGTTTCAACTTCTCTTTTTTTATTTGTAGCTATCGAAAGGTTTTAGGTAATTCATTCCAACAGGTCTCCATCAAGATATAGACCAATCTTTTATTTTTGGTCATGTGCAAATCTTATTAAATTTGATCCACCAGGTTTCCCTGACGAAGAGACACGTGGTCTTGAAACGCGTAAGGCATTTTGACTCTCCAAGGCCACTGTAGCTGAAATCCCAACAGTGACGTCACAGTAGCAGCAACCGAGCGAGCAGTGGAGTGGGAGGAAATCCCGAGCCAGCAGCTACAGCATAGCTGAGAGGAGCTACTGTTGCGGCCCCTTTTATTCTCCTATATCTCCGAATTTTTTCGGGGATTTTTTCCGAACGTTACACACTTTACCGCGTTCATGCCGCATTAATGGCGAGACAGCGCTAATACAATGGACTAGGAAAAGGCAGCCGCGGCGCCTAAAATACCGGAACAAATTCTGCATCTGCCCGCGGCTGCCCGCGGTTTTCAAAGTTGCGCCGATACGGCCGCACTAGGGTAAAGGCGGCCGCCACTGTAAGACGGAGGTAACTCCAGGATAATATCACCAGCAGCTGTGGTATGCGGACGGACACCCCTGCATGCCGCCACGCGGCTTGAAGCATCGAGAGACGGAGCTGATAGCTACTACCACTGTATGAGGGGAGACAGCCAGGCGGAGAACGCACTAATCGTGGTTCCTACTTACAGGCACAAGTCCTCAGGACGGATCGTGAGTAGGATTTCAATTTTAAATATTTCTTGGAGGAGCTGATTCCATTAGGATTTTTTGGGTCACAACCAACGAACCCATATCCAAGCTTTTTTTTAGCTTTTTGCAGAATTTTTGTGTATTCTACATTGTTAATAATTTTGCATCCAATAGGAGCTTTTTATATGCCTATAGTATACTGGTAATATTTGTTTAAGTCTAATAATAGGTTTCAGCTATACTCCTAGTATTATCAAAGGTAATGCACCATTGGTGTTTTGTATGTCTTTTTTCTTGTCATTCACATGTTTCCAATATTGGATGAAACTGCAACAAGGAACTTTGGGACACTAACAATTGGGCGGATTTCACCCGGAATCTTCTAAGGGTTTGATTGGCTATTCAAGTCTGTTTAAGTGTTTATTGGCGCCATATAGGTCATTTGCATATTCAGATCTTTTCTGGTTCGGAGAAGCCAGGTTGACTGTTTAGGCAGCCATTGTACTTCAAGGACATTGGACTCATTCACAGTTATTATATTTTGGTATATTGTTTGTTGTATTTTACTAGAGCTTGTTCACTAATTTTTCACTAGATCACATCATGTATCAGATTTACTAAGTATATAACAGATGCTTCTTTAATCTTCTGGGCCGAACCTCATCACTTTGTCAATCTGTTTCTCCAAAAAGCAGCTACTTGTATGTGGTGATATACTGTAGCTTATGAGTCACCAATTCCAGAGAAACCAAAAAAGTTTCACCTCTTGCTTATCATATTTCAGGAATGTAAAAGCATCCAAAGATCTGATCTCATCATCACATGGTATGATCTTTGAATCCTGAAGATAACAGTGCTAAAAAGCAATTTTACTTTCATCAACCACAACTTTGTATGATCAAAGTGTTGCCACATCCATATTGATAGCAAAGTAGAACATGAAAAGCTAGGTTCAAAATGAGCATTCACTTCAAGTTAACCTTTTGTTCTATCTTGTAGGACTTGATTTTCTCAAACACCACATCATACATAATACAGCTGACACTGTTTGAATACCCAATCTGATTTTTAACAAATGTAAAGAATTCAGCAACAAAAATAACTAGCATTTATACAGTGTTTACGTCAAAATTAATTTGAAAAAAACATGGTGAAAGTTTTTCAAGAGTCCAATTTTCCCCAAAAAGACTGAAATCTATAAATGTCCTGTTTTAAAAGGCCACTGTATAGATTGAAAACGTATAAACCGACATTTCACTACACTAGTTCTTAAAATGTAACAACCCTATATACACCAAATTTAGTGACAGCCAAAAGTGTAATCTAGAATCTCACTAAGGCCTGGGACATAGTGCCTAAAACAGTGCGGAGGCGCGCTGAGGCTCAGGGAAAGCGGTGCTTTCCCTGGCCTTACACAGCGCGCCGTCCGTGGGAATGTCGGGGGCGGGCCAGTGACGTCACGGAGCTGGTTCGCCCTCATTGGGCGAACCGCTTACGTGACCGGCCCTGCGCTCCGGCGAGCACCAAATCTGAAGACTCGTGAGACACACGCTTCCGCAAGCTTGCGGAAGCGTGCGCGAGCCCCTGCTAAAGCCGCTCTCATTGCGGCTGCAGGGGCTCAGTGCCGAGCAGCAGCACGCCTCAGCACGGGTCAGCGCATAAGCGCTGACCATGCCCGAGGCCTAACAATGACAAGTACCTGCTTGAACCAGTTTAGTCATGTCAAATGCGCCAGAAAGTGGGGTTTGAAATGAAAGTACCGGTGTTAACTCATCTGTCTGAGAGACCCGGGAACACATTGCATTAAGAACCAAATGTATAAAATGTTACTGTTGTGATATATGTTCAGTACATTCCACTGGTCTCGGTCTAAAAAACGATATCAACTCGATATAGAAAATACTAGATGCTATGAATGTAAGTGACAATATAGCCGCACCAAAGACACACACACACACACACACATATACAGTTGTGTGAAAAAGAAAGTACACCCTCTTTGAATTCTATGGTTTTACATATCTGGGCAAAATAACAATCATCTGTTCCTTAGCAGGTCTAAAAATTAGGTAAATACAACCTCAGATGAACAACAACACATGACATATTACACTGTGCCATGATTTATTTAACAAAAATAAAGCCAAAATGGAGAAGCTATGTGTGAAAAACTAAGTACACCTTATGATTCAATAGCTTGTAGAACCACCTTTAGCAGCAATAACTTGAAGTAATCGTTTTCTGTATGACTATCAGTCTCTCACATCGTTGTGGAGGAATTTTGACGTTTGTTTGTGAAGTTCAAGGCAATATGTAGAGCTGTAGTATACAAGGCAGATACTTATCAGTCAGATGTCATCAAGGCAATTGAGGGGAGAGATGATGTAATCCACCTCAGTGGTGATGAAGCTGGATCCAGAGATATGGTGCTCGTGGCGCTTAAATGGGACCCTCAATATAACAGGGGGATTGTCCACACAACACCATGTAGGAGCGCCACCCCAGCAGTACAAGGAAAAAAGCCTCTCTCCTCTAACTCAATGTCCAGCAAAATCGCCAATTGAAATCCACATGTAGCTGCTGCAAATCCGCATACACACTTCCTGGTCCCTTGAAGAAGTCACTCACGTGATGAAACGCGTCGGACGTCGTGACGCATGACGTCATTTTACTAACCAGGAAGTTAACCAAGAGGGAGGAGGCTCTAAGACAAACTCTCAGCTCCCCTATCCAGTATCTACATTCCAGCAGAATCCCCTGATCATTCCTGGACAGTGCACTCGAATTACGGCCGAAATCTCGGCTGAGTGACGTCAGCGGGCCAGTCTCGCGAGATCGGAGGAACAACCAGGAAGTCAAGGAGAAAAGCTGCAGCCAGAGGAGAACCAGCACGGAGGATTTCAGCGTTCCACGTGGAGGACAGATACATTCTAACTCAAGGCAGCAGGACGGAGAGGATTATTATATCCTATATGCTTGTTAACATCTGCTACTTTGTAAGTAGCAATCTACTTTTGCGCATATACTTTTACTAAACGTACTTCACTATATTTTGTTCTCTCTTCATTTCATAGTAACCAGCAATCCAAACATATCCCCAGTCTATTCATGCTCAAATTCATTGTTTAGTTAGCAGTTTTGCGCCAATGTTTCCCGTTCCCCCCTATATGCAGGTAAACCCCATTATAACGCGCCTCGTTATACCGCGATTCGGTTATAACGCGGTTTTCCCGTGGCTCCCGTTTTTTTTTCACACTGCACACACTCTCACTGCACACACTGCACACACACTGCTCACTGCACACACTGCTCATTGCTCACACTGCACACACTGCTCACACTGACACACACTGCACACACACTGCTCATTGCTCACACTGCACACACTGACACACTGCTCATTGCTCACACTGCACACACTGCACACACACTGCTCACACTGACACACACTGCTCATTGCTCACACTGCACACACTGACACACTGCTCATTGCTCACACTGCACACACTGACACACTGCTCATTGCTCACACTGCACACACACACACACACACACACACCCCTCCCAATACACATATACATAAATCAGCCTTACCTTGGGGATGATTGGTGAGGCATGTGGCTGCAGGGGGGGGGGGCGCTGCTTGCTGGTGGGGGTGGTGCAGCGGTGGAGGGGGGTGATGGCTGCGGGGGCCCCTGATGCTGCGGGGGCTGGTGGGATGGCCCGGTGCAGTGCGGAGGGGCAGGTAGGTGGGGGTAGGTTGGCGGTACGGCCCGGGGCGGGGGGGTGGGACGTCATTGTGCTGTGGGGGGGTGGCGGGGCCCTGCGCTGCGGCGGAGTGGCAGGACGACCCAGCGCTACGGCGGGGCGAGGGGGCCCTGTACTGCAGCGTGAGGGCCCTGTGCTGCGGCGGAGGGGTTGAGCGGTCTTCCGGAGACTGTACTTTTCCGGTTTATTACCCCTCCCATCTCCTGTCCCGCGGGCTGTCACGCGGTGACAGGGGGAAGCCGGGACCGGAGGGGCATCCCCCCTCCCATCTCCTGTCCCGCATGCTGTCACGCGGTGACAGGGGGAAGCCGGGATCAGAGGGGCATCCCCCCTCCCATCTCCTGTCCCGCGGCCTGTCACGCGGTGACAGGGGGAAGCCGGGACCGGAGGGGCATCCCCCCTCCCATCTCCTGTCCCGCGGCCTGTCACGCGGTGAATAATTAATTAAATGAATTAAAAGGGGGTGTTATAATTGTATAAAGTGTATATCAAATATTGAATAATAGGATATGATTATAAACCTATTAATATTATATAATTAGGTGACAGAAACTCATATAACACCTTAAAAATTATTGTGAATGACTAAACACTAAACTTCAACAAACAATGTAGATACCAATATGATAAAAAACAGGCTCATGCATATAAAAACATTGGATAATACAAAAACAAAAAACTAAAGAAAAAGGAAAAAAACAGTCCTCAAATGGTAGTCCAATAAGAAGTAGATACTGGTACAGGGGAACTCCGGCTGCTCTCAAAAATGGACAAACCACGTCCACAGGAAATCTAAAAGAAAAAGAGAGAAGAGAGCGCACGCCCCATAGCGTAAAAAGGTAATTTAATGAGGGGAAGGGGGATAGGGGGGGGGTTAAAATGCACTCACAAAGGTACAGATCATATAGGCATTGCGTGATAATAATCACCACCATCCGGTTCTCGCTTTCTGTCCTTGATGGAATCCGGTCTCAGAACAGGATGGGCCCACGTCCCAGCTGATAGTAAGGGCCAACGGATATGAAACGTTCATCAAGAGTCCAAAAAAGTGTGGCTCTGTATTTCTCAAGCCTCTGTAGCACCGGCGCAAGTCTCGGTCCGTTCCCTGCGCTGTGTAATGACGTAATGTCGTAGCGTCTGACGTAATGACGCTCCCTTACGCGTTTCGTCACTCGACGGGTGACTTTCTCAAAGGGCGATACTGAGAAGGGGTATGTCCGCTATATATATACACAATCCAATGCTGCTTATTCAACAGAACGCCCTTAAGTATACGTTAACCCTTTCTTACCAGGCCCGGCAACGCATTACCACACTCCGGGCACGCCCTCACTGCTGTGGGTGCGTGTTATACCCTTACCCACCCCAGTACTGGGGACTGGCCAGGTCCGCGGGCATACAGGCGTTACAACCAAACTGGTTCTCTCTCGGCTTTGTGCTAATCGCCTCTATGCAAAAATGGAGAAATGTCTTTTCCATCAGGCTTCCACAGCCTTCCTGGGCTATATTATCTCTGACAAAGGCTTTACCATGGATCCCGAGAAATTGAAGTCTGTACTCGACTGGCCTTTGCCGAATTCACTCAAGGCCGTACAACGCTTCCTTGGCTTTGCCAATTACTATCGGAAGTTCATCCGTAACTTCTCTACCATTGCACTACCTATTACTGCTTTGACCAAGAAAGGTACTGATCCGACTGTTTGGTCTCCCGAAGCCATCAAAGCCTTCGAATTCCTCAAAAAAGCCTTCGTGTCCGCACCAATCCTACGGCATCTGGATACTTCCCTTCCTTTCACGTTAGAAGTAGACGCCTCGGATGTAGGAGCTGGTGCAGTGCTCTCTCAGAGATCCTCCCCACAGGAAAAACTCTATCCCTGTGGATTCTTCTCTCGGAAATTCTCTTCGGCCGAGAGAAATTACGATGTCGGGAACCGTGAGCTTCTGGACATCAAATTGGCTCTCAGGGAATGGAGGCATCTCCTTGAGGGTACCAAGGAACCTATTGCCATCCTCACCAATCACAAAAACTTATTGTACATTGAGGGGACTCATCACTTGGGATCCCGTCAGGCTCGATGGGCACTGTTCTTCTCCCGATTCAATTATACTATTTCTTATATTCCTGGCACCAAAAATATCAAGGCCGACGCTCTTTCTCGCAAGGTCTCTACGGATAACGACTCTAACGAATCCTCAGAGACATTCCTTCCCGCTAAATTTATAATTTCCGCCAATAACTTTGATATCTTGGATGAAATTAATAAAGCTCAGATTCACATCCCCAGGAGATTTAGGGTGCCAGAAGGTCGCTTGACACAGCTCCGCATTTTCACCATAAGATACTTCGATGGGGACATTCTTCGAGATCTGCTGGTCATCCAGGCTTCAAGAGGACAGTAGACCTTATCAAACGGACTTTTTGGTGGCCTAAGATGAACAAGGACATTTTTGACTTCACTAGAGCTTGTCCGGTCTGTGCCCAAAGCAAATCCGCCCGACACAAACCTTCCGGTCTCCTCATGCCTCACCCTATTCCGGAAAAACCTTGGAAGCATATCTCTATAGACTTTATTGTGGAACTTCCCAATTCTAAAGGGATGAATACTATCCTCGTTGTAGTACTGCTGCGGCCGAGTTTATTCGAGCATTTGCCCGTTCTCGGCCGCAGCAATAAACTGGCGCGCGCCGGAGGGTGCCGGGCGCGCGCCGAAGCAGCGGAAGAGCGCCCTCCGATCGGGGCGCTCTCCCTCCCGCTGCCGGGTCCGCCGGGTCCCCCGGAACCCCCTGCCGCCGTCCCCCACATCGCGGGACACCAGGGCTCCCTCGGGGAGCCCTGGACGCGCGTGCAGGGGGCGCAGGCTCCCGATGACGCGTGACCGCGCGCGAGGGGCGGCCACTAGCAAGCCGGGAAATCTCCCGGCTTGCGGAACCGGCCACACTTTAATAAAGTGTGTCGGTAGTGTAGATAGATTTTCCAAGCATTCACACTTTATACCCCTCAAGGGTCTTACTAATTTAGCTACTTTGGCCGACATTTTTTCTAAGGAAATTTTTAGATTACACGGTGTACCTATTTCAATTGTTTCGGACAGAGGTACTCAATTCATTTCTAAGTTTTGGCGTGCTTTTTCTTAGAGACTTGGTATTTCGCTCCTGTTTTCCTCGGGTTATCACCCTCAGACCAAAGGGCAGACGGAAAGAATGAATCAAACCCTGGAACAGTATCTCAGATGCTTCGTGTCTGAATCTCAAGACAACTGGGTGGATCTATTACCCTGGGCTGAGTTTGCCATTAACTCCTTGAAAACCGAGTCCACGCGCGAGTCGCCATTTTTCATTAATTTCGGATTCCACCCCAGCAGTCTTCCCCTCTCCTCCCTCCCTTCTGGTGTTCCCGCAGCGGATTCTCATGTTTCCAGTCTTCAGAACTCTTGGAGAAAGATCCTAAAAACTTTGCAAGGTTCTGTGCAAAGACAAAAGATGAAAGCAGATCGGTGACGTCAGGCGGGCCCAGTATTCAAACCCGGAGACAGAGTATGGCTGTCTTCAAAGAATATCAGGCTCAAGACTCCGTCCTATAAACTGGCCTCGAGATTCTTAGGTCCTTTCAAAGTCCTCGAGAGGATTAACCCGGTCGCCTACCGTCTTGCACTTACTTCTACCATGAGGATTCCTTCAGTGTTCCATGTGTCTTTACTTAAACCGGTGATCCAAAATGCCCACTTTCCTAACCGTCCTCAAAGACCCAATCCTGTCGTCATCCAAGGACAACAAGAATACGAAGTCCACTCCATATTCTCGCTGATTCTCGCTGGTCCAGAGGCAGATTACAATTCCTTGTACATTGGAAAGGATATGGGCCGGAGGAACGCTCTTGGATACCGTCTCACCACATTCATGCCCCAACGCTCCTCTCACAGTTCCGTCGGAAGTTTCCTCATAAACCTTGGGAGGATCGTCCGGAGTCTGATCCTCAAGGGGGGGATACTGTAACGGATCGGGGGACAGGCGCTTCCCAGCGTGTCCCCGTCACCCCAGTTCCCACGACACCTCTCTACCCCTCTTCCATACATTCCTGCCCCTTCCCTGCCTCCGCTCGCGGCCGTTCCTCTGCGGCGCGGTCTGCATGCTCTGACGCGCGTTCGGGTCATGTGCGCACCTCCCACACTGTGCGCACACGTTCCCGCTCACTGCTTACCCCAATGGTGCGCGCATTGCTCGGCGTGCCTCTATCACCCCTGCCCCTGTCTTACCTGGCTCCTCCGCCTCTCCTTCCCTTCAGCCTCCACTGTCAAGCGTCTCCCCGGCGGTACGCCCCTCACGCCCTGTGACACGCGCGGTGCGCGCGCATGGCAGCCTTACAGAAGGCGCGCGCACCCGCTCCAGTTATAGGCCACCCCCGAACGTTAGCTCCGCCCCCTGTGGCTTACAGGCCATCTTTTGATTATTTCCCTGTCTCCTCCCCTGCTCTCTCGGACCTATCCCTGCAAACTCTCACTCAACCCTCAGCTCCTCCCCTCATCCCTATTGGTCCTCCTTCCTTTATAACCCCACTCTGTCCCTTCAGTCATTGCTCTGCATAGCTTTCCTGTAGCTCCTGTGTGTGCAGTCTCTGTGCTTAGCTCCCTTGTCTGTTCCAGCTTTGGTTCCTGTTCCTGCTCCGTTTTGGATTCCCCTGGTTTGAACTTGAACTCTGTTTTGGATTTGACTACTCTACCTTCTCCTGCCCTTGAACCCTGGCTTATGGACATCACTACGCTGCTATCTCCAACCCTTGAACTCTGGCTTACGGACATCACTACGCTGCCCTCTCCAATCCTTGAACTCAGGCTATTGGACATTACACTCCAACCTCTGGCACCCCGGACTCAGCAAGCATACATTAACCCTTTCTTACCAGGCCCGGCAACGCATTACCACACTCCGGGCACGCCCTCACTGCTGTGGGTGCGTGTTATACCCTTACCCACCTCAGTACTGGGGACTGGCCAGGTCTGCGGGCATACAGGCAATTACACTAACGCAGCGTTAATTGCTGTTTTCAGCGGTACTCAGAGAATGAGGTCTGTTTTACTATAGTCTCAAATGCTTCATACAGTATATCCCGTCAAATCAACCTTGAAACAACACACAGAGAGACACCTATGCTCAAAAAGGAGCACGCCTGAGATACCTGGGAGATATTATAGTTTACTTTGCATATCTTATTAGCATATCTCCCAGGGATCTCAGGTGTGCTTCCTTTTGAGCACAGGTGTCTCGCCACATGTTGTTTCAAAGTTTATTTTCGGGGGATATATATATAGCACTTGAGTCTTTAATAAAATAGCTGTCTCTCTCGTTACAGCTGAAAACAGTACTTAACACTATGCTAGTGAGCTTTGAAGATACCCGTTAGCAGTTAACGCCTTGTCAAGTCAATAACTGAGCTTTTGTGGATCTGGGCGTGTGAATGTTAGTTGTTACAAAATCAATAGTATATTTTTGTTTGGGACATCTTTATTGTGTATATTTGTAATGGAACAACATGAGAATGTAAGAGACTATTGAAACACTCTTAAAAGATGAAAACATTTTAAGTTGTGTTAACAGTCTACGCCAAAGTTTAGGGAATTCGTCCGTAGGAAAACTTAGCTAGGAAATGTGCATAGTAAATATTCAATATCCATGCATTCTAAATACACTTCTGGTCTAAACTATACTGTATCTGTATTTTATTATAACTAACTCAAATTCATCAATCCACCACCGGATCAATACACAGCTGAATTACTGTTATTGTATTTGTATAGGTGACAACACACTCCTCAGTACAATGGTTGTAAAAGTCACTAACAATATAGTATACAGTACACTGCCACAATAGGAATGTGCTCAAAGACAACGACCTCCCAATTTAGAATTTGATCTTTTTTCATAATTGAGGGGGGTCCTCTAGTCCAGCGGTGCGCAAAGAGGGGGGCGCGACCCCCAGGGGGGGCGGGAAATTTTGCTGGGGGGGTAGGAGCAGTTGCAGAGGCCCCGCGCTCTTCTTAATTTAAATGCCTGGGGATAGCGTGAGGCCCCTGCAACTGTTTACTTACCGTGATTCAGCCGGCTGTGTTGCGTTGCCATGGCAACGCGGCATCATTTTAAGCCGCAGCGCCATGTGAAGCGATGTCACACGCGTCAAATGACGCCGCGGATCATGTGATGTCACATGACCCTGCAGCGTCATCTGACATGGATGAAGGTAGGCGGGGGGACGCGAGAGCCAGGGGGAGAGAGTCAGGGGGGCGCAGCACTAAAAGTTTGCACTCCCCTGCCCTAATCAATGGGAATTTTCATGCTACTAATTATAGTTCTGTAAAATGTGTGTTTTTTTTTTTTTTAAATACAGTATAGTGAAGATGTACTTCTTTAAATAAAAAAACATGAAATAATGGTATATAACAGTATTCCAATATTCAAAGCCTTTAGAAAGCACTTTGCCTTAAACATTTGTTTAAACAATTATAAGTGTTATTAAATTAGTCTAGTTAATTACTAAAATGAGTTAATAATAATCACAGTTAAATGAAAAAAAAATAATGGAACTTGACATTGCTATTAATTATTTAAAACACAAAAAGCCTTCAGCCAGTTTCTTACAATAACCCTGAAACTATCAACATAAAGAAACAAAATGTGATTTTGTTTGAAACTAATTCACGCCTCAAATTAGATGGTAGAATGACATCCAAATGATATGTCATCTTTTTTCTCCTAACTGTTAAGTAACTTTACATATTATTCCCCCATTAATTAAAGTGCAGAGAAGCTGGGTAATAATCACATTGGTCTACTCTACAGAGTTGCCCTATCTATGATTAACCAAAGCATCATTCGGGGGTGGGGGGTGGGAAGGGGCTGGACAGGGGGAAACTGCCCCCCGTGCCGGTCAGAATGAAACAATCTGGGCTAGTAGCAGAGAGGAGAAGAGAAGGGTCTCTGTGCGGCTCACCGACTCCGGCTATTACAGTAGGTGGCTCTGCAGAGATCACTTTGCAGCTCCTCCTCTCCCGGGCTGGCTCCTCTTCTCTACAGTGTGCTGCCAATGGGAAGGTAATGTTCAGGTCAGATTGGAATTAGATTACAACCATTACTGTATATGTGTGAATCTCTCTCAGGCACTTGTATTTTAATTTTTATGGGACAATTTCTAGTCCAGACACTATGCCTACATTTGAGGACTCAGGTAATGGGGATGATAATACCCAGAATGAGACCCAACATACCAACTCAGGATCGAGCTGTATCCTGGAGGGACACTTTCACTGCATTGTCTCATTGTCAATGTACTAATGATTACATACATACTGTAGCTCAGACTTATTCCAGCCCATTCTCAGGGCCAGCCATTATAGGATTATGTGATATCATTCCCACTCCTTAGCTTCGACCTTCTAACTGTAATAATTGGTTACCTATATAGACGCAAGGAGACTGTTTGTTAGGAGCACATTGCACACCGCGCTGCCTCCATTTTTTGTTTATATTTTATATTTGTGACTGTTTAGATACAGTGTGTATATAGAAGTACTGTTAAAGGTTAATTTGTAACTATTATTCTGACCATGGGGTACTCTGCAACTTGGGTGGTTTCTTTCTTTCCCCCTCTCTGCCAGGATGGTAAGAATGGTTATGAGATATCTGCATCTCTGTCCGTATACCTGTGTAGGAGTACTGAGTGCACTCTAATATGTTTTTTTTGTAGATCGCCACATTATATATCATAATTGTGCATCACATCTAAATATATGTTCCATATATGTATGCCTCGTTCAGGTATGTTCATATATGATACCTACATTCATTATATACAGATGTGTCTTGCATTATTGGATTTATCACAATAAGTCTCAGAGATAGGAAAAGACTTGACAAGGCTCTGGTAGAGTATATCATGATGTAGTAGTATAGGTCACATCTGTATATGCTTTATAATTAGTGCAGAAAATATATAGAAACATTGAAAATAAAACAATATGGCATAACTTTGGGCATTTTCACAACTCTAGATAGGAATATCACTTTGATTTAACTGCCACACATTTTGTGACCACTATTTTTTTTCATTACACAAAGTAGATATGTGTAATTCTTAACAATAGCTACAGATGCAGCGGCCGTTATTTTAAGGCATCACGCGGTGTATACCTCGGAATACCCATGTCCTGGCGCGTTATTTCTTCCAACCGTACCGCCTTAAAACTCGAGTGCAGAAAATGGCATTTTAGTCTTGTGGCTTTTAAACACCTGAAATTGACACAGTAGCACAGTACTGTACACATTACAATTCATTCATTTCATTGCATTTAATTGCACACAATCCCTAAAATTCAAACAAAGCAACCGCGATAAACACGTGTGCCTGGGGGCGATTGGCCGCGTGGAGTACAACAGCGCACACAAAAACGGCGACGTGATGCCTTAAAATAACGGCCGCTGCATCTGTATGTATAAAGTCAGTTTCATTGGTTTTGGCCTTTTGCTCTTTGTAATGTTACATGGACATCCAATCTTCTTTGCCTGTTGTAATTTGTATTATTATAATACAAAGGAAGACACAATCGCAAAAATGTGCTTATTCACCTATTGCCCCAACTTTAAATAATTTACATTTCTGTGAAATACAAATTAAGTCAGCAGAGAGATGTCTGTTTACAAACAACTCTAATAGTACAGAAAATACCTACCTAATGTGCCTTGTACACATTTCCTAAGAGCATTTCAGTTTACTTTATAGCATCACTGTACCATAAGCGTGCGCGTTTAGTCCCAAGACAGCACTATTACAAAATAATAAACTTCAGAGGTTTTAGTACTGTATTAAATATATCGCGCAGTGGAAGTTTACATGCACTATCAGAAGCCACTTTCTGTATAAATGCTTATTTGACATAATTCTAACACAATGCAATAATGTTAATTCCCCATTCCAGCAATATGAAGCCGGTATCATTTATTACAGGGAAACGTGTTGTATGAGGAGAGACGAGTTTCATCAATCACGATGAAAGCCTAAGCTCCCCTTCTGCTTCTAAATACAATGTCTGATTCTGTCTCCTCTATCCTTCAATGGATAACTTAAGTCTTGTTTAATCTCCTCAAATATAACAAGCTGCTGCTTTGTTTGTCTTTGATTGTTAATGAAAAATTTCACATAAAAGGGGGGAAAAAAGCAAGTAAACAATGCACCTGTTTGATGTGCAAATGATAAGACATCACTCTAGCTTAACTCTTCAACATTTAGCGAAATGGCGGAGTATGAGAGAGACAGGTGCTAAACAGCTGACACACATCCTCAACTGTGTTGATAGAAAGGTTCAATTATATAAAGTGATAAATATTATAGAAAAAAAAGTGGCACTCCGTTACTCACAGGTTTCTTGATGAGGTTTTCTCTCAGTGGTGCTCACCCTCCGTTAATCCCAGCATCTCAATGCTGGATCCAGAAGTGTACAAATAAAGGCAATTTTGAAGGAAGCTCCCAGGATTCCAAAAAACGCTTACTCTGTTTTTAATTGATTTACAGAGCAGATACAATCATAGTGTGACGTTTCAGGGCACTAACGCTGTTTCCTCAGACCCTATACCTGTTTTTTCCTGAGCAACCTCTATAAAGAGTAGGAAACCGACCTTACTTTCCCAGTGTCTTCCTTCCTATTCCACCCTCTGTGTATCTCCACACCATACAAGCCCTCTACTAAAGTCAGTCACAGGCATAGTTAAAGAAGGTGATTTTAAAAGAAATGTCCTAAGATATGGGCAATATTACCATCTGAACAAGTTTGGGGTGGGACATTT
This sequence comes from Ascaphus truei, assembly GCF_040206685.1. Classification (NCBI taxonomy): domain Eukaryota; kingdom Metazoa; phylum Chordata; class Amphibia; order Anura; family Ascaphidae; genus Ascaphus; species Ascaphus truei. The sequence continues at coordinate 76,511,093 of NC_134486.1, read as the reverse complement.
CGGACAGTTGACAACACTACTGACAACTGGGCCATTAGTCATTTCCAAAGTCCCACCTTTTCTCAGATGTACTACAACCAGTAGTATACACTTAGCAACCCTCGCGTCATATAAGAAAAGAAACATTAAACAAGATGAAAAATATCCTTCTGTTATAATTTTATTTCAGTAAAGTAACATAGTAGATAAGGTTGACAAAAGACATACGTCCATCACATTCAACCTATGCTAACTTTAGACGACAGATACTTTATCCTATATTTATATTTACAGTATATTGATCCAGAGGAAGGCAAACAAAAAACCCCCAGTGAAATATCATCTAATGATATCTCATAAGGGGAAAAATAAATTCATTCCTGACTCCAAATATTGGCAATCAGATTACTCCTTGGATCAACATACTTCTTAAATCTATCATACTGCTTTCTGATTTCTGGAGAATGACCGGGGATTTCTCAGTAAGGACATTGTACATTTTATTTGGTCTTTCCCCTTACCTGCATTGTAGGGTAAACCTATTAAAATAAATGGTATCCTGCCTTATGCAGGTGTGTTAGGAGTGAATTGATATGGCATGGTGTCAATTCTCATCTCAGAACTAACATTTTAAAAGGACTACAGCGAACAGACAGAATTTAGTGTTTATCAAATTGCAACTCGTAGGTGATTGGTGACTTCATAAAAAAGGTGATTTCTGTCTTCAATTATCTTAAAAATTCATTTTGCTTTCAATTACCAGTGGAAGTCTATGTAGGGAGTGGGCAGATGAATATCAACCTTGTTTGCTCCTTTCCAAAGATAATGTAATCAGCATAAGGCCCAGCCCCTGTCTGTTAATGGACAAATCCGGAAAGGGGCCTGGATGAAGAGAAGAGTCATAGGCACCTATTCTAGTAGTTCCAAATTGTGACAAATCGCTTCTAAAGTATACTTTAGAAGCGTATTTGCATGTCTTGCTATTATGTAAGCCAGGGGTGAGCAAACTTTTTATGCCGAGGCCCCTTTTTCATCCATAAAATTTCTCGGGCCCCCCTGCCTGATGTAATCAAAATCACATGAAACAAAAAAAAAAAAACCTTTATTAAACGGTATACAATATAAATCCAAATATGTCTAAATACTTACATATTTCAACAGCTCGCGCTTGCAAAATTAGGCTGCGTCCACGCTACCGCAGAGAGCGGTGACATCAACTCTCCAAGCATGAGCACAGGAGCATAATTTTGCAATCGTGGATCGGGGCTATTTGTGTGTGGCTGTGTGTGTGCGCATTGACTGCTGCTGAGCGCACTTCAAAGTCAATTTTGTTTGTCTCCCCAAGCGCCAAGCTTGGGAGAGCGTACGTGCACAAAGGCAATACTTTTGGGGGGCATTCATCCACCTCTTTGCTACCTCCCTTCCCTCTCCCCCCCCTTTTTTTTTCTTCCTTCCCCTCCCTGCTTTTTGTCTTGCTATCCCCATTGTCATCCACACTCCTACCTACATTATTATTTCTTTTTTTCCATTTTCAATGTTGTGTTTTCACTTTTTTTTTATTATTTCTGTACATTCATAGTATGATTGATATAGGTGCAGCCTACCCTTTCACTTGCAGAGGATCGCAGCGAAGCAGGTTGCCAGCGGAGGAGAGCAGGAACACAGCGCTATTGGAGGGCAGACACCGAAGGAGGGGCGTTTGACTTCACCGTGCTCGGGCGTGCTCCTCCCCGTACCTCCGAAGCCCCTGCGCGTGCTCACACACACACCATCATGTGGCCGCCACCTGCACTATCCTGTTCAGCCACCCGCACACATCTTCGGCTGCCCGCCCGTGCACATCTTCTTGGCCGCCCCTCGCGCAGCTTTTTCGTCCTCCCGTGCACAGCGTCTGCCGGCCCGCGCACCCAGTTTTTGCCGCACGCCGCCTGCGCCTCCCTAAATAATCTTGCGCCTCATTGCCCCCCCAGTTTGTGCACCACTGCATTACAACACACACTCTCTCAATCAATCACCACATACACACACACGAACACTCACCACATACACTCATTCAATCCCCCCCCCCACTCACACACACACAATCCCCACACACACTCAATCCCCCCCCACACACACACAATCCCCCCCCACACACACACACTCAATCCCCACACACACACACACACACACACAATCCCCCCCACACACACACAATCCCCCCCACACACACACACAATCCCCCCCCACACACACACACACAATCCCCCCCCACACACACACACACAATCCCCCCCCACACACACACACAATCCCCCCCCCACACACACACACAATCCCCCCCCACACACACACACAATCCCCCCCCACACACTCAATCCCCACACACACACACAATCAGTCACACAATTTCACCTGGGGGGACGACATGCTCCGATCCCCCAACCCCCCAAGCTGCTGAAAACTGGTGCGGGAAGCAGACAGGAAGAGAAGGAGGGGCTGTCTGTGTGCAGAGAGAAGCCCCGCCCCCTCTGCAAGACACATAGAAGCAGCAGCACGGAGCTTCTGGCCGCCCGTGCACAGCTCTGCCCGCCCCCAGGTTTCCCTGCTAGCAGCCCGCGCCCCCCCTACATAATCTTGCGCCACCCCAAGGGGGCGCGCCCCCCAGTTTGCGCACCGCTGATGTAAGCCCTTTTCACATGTCCAAACCGTGTAAAAAAAAAAGGCTTTTTTAGAAGCGATTTCATTCTAGCAGTGTAAATCCGGGACAAATGCCCAAAATCGCATTTTTTTGCAAACTCACTCTATTCTAATACTCTAGCTCCGAAAAGTACAAAATGCTAAATCACTTCTAAACAACTGACATTTTTTTCTCACTACTTCAAACCAGGAATTGCTCATTTCCTCCAAAGGAAGGGGGAGGAGCAGTTCCTGATCTGTGACAACAGCATCTCTCAGCTTCTGGGTTAGTTAGTAGAGAGGGAATGGCTCAGTGAGTAAAGGCACTGAGTTTGAAGCAGGGGAGCCTGGTTCAATTACCCAGTGTCGGCGCCTTGTGACCTTGTGCAAGTCACTTTATCTCCCTGTGCCCCCGGCACCAAAAACATAGATTGTAATCTCCACGGGGCAGGGACTTGCGTCTCTGTAAAGCGCTACGTAAAACTAGCAGCGCTATACAAGAACATGCAATTATTATTAGTTCAATGCTAATGCTAGAGCTAGAGCTGCTGCCCTGAATGGTAGAGTTGAGGGTTCTAACCCTGTTGGGTCTGACACCGGTACCTTCTTCATCACAAGGGCTAATTGGCCTTAGGATATATTTTAGGATGAGTGCCATATTTAAATATACTTTGTAGATACATTACCATATCTCCCAAGGTACCTCACGTATATTCCTTTTTCAGCACAGGCATCTCTCCCTAATTTATTTAGATGGAGGTTTGAGGGGACATACAGTATATACAACTGGAGACACTATAAAGTCTCCTCCTCCTCCTCGCTTTGGAGAGAGTTAGCACCACCTTCAGGTCATTTTGCTTCTAAAGTAAGTACAAATTGGGCAGTTTGTCACTTTTTATAGAAGCGGTTTAGAAAATGTTATTTGCAATAGAAAATACCGGTTTTGCACACATTTCATTCCGCTTCTTGTGAAAACGTGCAATTTGGCAATTACAAATTCGGAGCTACTAGAATAAACCTGATAGAATAACAACATTTTCTTTTTCAGATGTTACGTTAATGGGACTCAGAGAGGTCTCCTTTATCAAATCTACAAGAAAACATCCTGTATAGCAGCTTTTGAAGTTTAATATTTTCTGTGTGTGATATATAATGATGGCAATAGACATAGCCTGGAAGCTTTACCATTTATTTTTCAGCATTAAATATATAAAATTGTAGATATTTAAGGGGATAAAACAGATGACATGATTACACTGAAAAGAAAACACTAATGTAATTTTTACCATATGTTTGTATGAGGGAATTAATTTTTTTCCAAATCTCAATTCCTAGCACATTTTTTGTAGCTTAAGGGCATGTAACACATTGCAAAGGTCCCTGCAGTAACCAAGGGATTAATATTAGTCTAGGTAGTGTGAACTCTTTCCACATTGGCCACGGCTACATACAGTATGCTAGGTATGTTTTGAAATTCATTTACATATGTTCTCTTGTAATTTAGATATTATAAAGTGAGGATAACATTCTGAGAAATTAGATAAGCAACAAAAAGTGATTTTCTTTTCCTGTAGCATTTAGACAAAATTGTCATTAATATCATCCAGGAAGTGGTCAATGGCCCTTTTGATTATAGTTTGCACTATATACACTGTGGAGAGCTACTTTTTATGTGTAAACTCACAGGAACGGGTCAGGCGCTAGGTAATTAGTTGGTAGGATGATCCACTATGTCCTTTCCAGGCACAGTACACATAGCAGGTTTACTTTAAATTGCAAACTGTAATAGGATTTATTACAGAATCAAAACCCCTTATTAATATTCTAAGGAGATGGGACCCAGAACATGAACTACTGCTTATGTGGATGGACGAAAAGAAATTAGTTTAATAACCTGAAGATGCAGAGAACTAAGCGATAATTCAAAAAAATAAATCTTATACATTTTTTCTTAAAAAAAACCAATACAGAGTGTGTTGTAAAATGCAGTATGTGGATTTATTGCAATCCACACACCCCCCCCTTCAAAAAAAGAGTTAAAAAAAAATGATTTATGGTTATCTCCCAGTTAAATAGGACAGCATTAAAAGTCACACTAATTACTTATAACGTACAAGTTTTAAAGCAGCAATACTACATCACCCCCCCTTATTTTGATATTTAAAGCATGTGATAATGTATAATTCAGATAGAGGATGAGACACGCACTCAGTCACATAGGTAATAGAGGTGGAGCCTTCACCTTGAGAAAGGCAGTATTAGACTGCCGAAACATTGGTCTTTATGGCATATTAAACCTCCTTGATGATTAAGACCGTGTGCCTGTTTCTTCATTATAATGTATAATTCTACATTCTTACATAAGCTGGCAATCATTTGGTGCTCCTGTTATAAATTTGTCAAAATCCTGCTTCTGTGTCTAACGAAATGGCGCCTTTCAGTTTCAATCAATCCTTCGGTCAGTGTAACTCAGCAGCTACAATGCATCCTTATTTTACTAAAGTAACATTGCTTAATGTTACCGTTTACCGCTCAAACTGCTGGAAACATTGGCAACAAATTATCACAAGCAGGAAAGTGTTGCAAAGAGCACTGCTTGGGAGGTGTGTTAGGCTACGGCCCCACTGCACGCGCTGCACGCGCGTCTGCGAGGCAGGCGGCACGTGCAGCCGAGTCCCCCCGTCTGCAGTGAGCTGCAGGGGGAAAGAAAGGAGGGGGCGTGACGGCGGAGTGACAAGGATGCGGCCGTGACGTCACCCGGCAGGTTCGCCCTCATTGGCTGAACCGCGGGAGTGTGGCCTAGCGCTCCATCGCAAGTCCTGATCTCAATTCTCTTGAGAGCAGGAGTTTGTCGGCGCAGCGGCCCCCCCTCGCAGCAGGCCCAGCTTCATTGTGGGGCGGCTCTTGTCCCTGCAGTGTCCGCCACAGCGGGCGCTGCAGTAGCCAGCGGGGACCTGGCCTTAAAACCTGCAATAGAAATCAAAGGATGCTCAGTGTATTAAAACTAATTTAAAATGGCATTAAGAGTTGAAATAATCATTAAAAAAAACCTCACTATTATTTAATACTACAGAACTGATTTATTTAAAAAAAAAAACGCATAAGATTTCACATGTTTTGCCGCTTTAAAATACTAGGAGGATTTGTGTACTATTCAATTGTATGTTTTAGTTTTATATGTAGCCCAGATTTACTTATAAATGTGCATCTTGCACAGCCGAGTGACCAGGATGTAATTTAAATCAAAACACCATTTCCTGATTTATTTTATACCCAAGCTGCTATTAAGTAATGTAGTGGTAAATGTTATAGTGCTGTAATCCCGGTATCCATGGAAAGTAATGGTGGGAACTATAACTTGTGTTTTGGATTTAGTTTGGGATATTTACCAAATTATGAAAAAATAAATAAAATTAAGCAGCATAGTAAAGTATAAATTTAAAATGCACATAAAATTCTAAAAAAAAAAAAAAACTAGGAAATAAAAAAAAATCCAACTGAAAAATGATAATAAAAAAAACGTTAACTCCACTATATAGATGGGCATTTTGGCATTTGTTTTGGTTTGGGTTCTAAATAATTTTTCGATTTCGGTTCTAAAAAATCCAAAGGGTTTTGGTTTTGTATTTGTGTTAAAGAAACGGTCTACCATCTAAACAAATGCAGTTACACTAGGCGGAGATCAAGACCAAGATGATGTATTTTGTTAATAAAGGATTCTGGGTTCTATATTGTGGAGATTTTGAAAACCCAAGGCATTAGAGGTCTATAGCTTATTTTGACAGGTTTCATCAATGACGAACAGCTGATGTGACATCACTGACCAAAATATGAAAGCTATTCTGAGGGCGATTTAAGAAGAAACTAAAGGTAGCTTAACCTTCCACCGACTTCATTGGGTTGAGGCAACTTTAATCACAGAAGGAAAACAATTCAGCTAAGTGCCAATGACTCACCCTGATAAATAAGGTGAGTTTAGTCAAAAGTATGCTACATACAGTACCAATATTTCTGAAAAGCATAAACAAGTATAATATAAAATGTGAAGGTATGTGGTATGATGAAAATACTTAAACCCTCATAATATAGCCCTTTCAAGATAGTGCCATTGGGTGGGTGCAGATATGCTAATGTGTACACATTTATTTTGCCTTATGTTTTGCTCGCTGAAACACTGAAACACTTTCAAGTGTTTAAAAGGAAATATGGAACAAAATGTTAGAATTTTGCCAGAGAAGAATATACCCTGAAAGGTTTTGCAGTCTTTATATCTGCGTTTTGGAGAGATAGCGGCGAACACACCTGAGATATTGGGTAACACTATTTGCATATTAAAATAATTAATTTGCATATTTAAATTTGCTTATGTTAACGGTATCTCAGATGTGTTTACAGTTATTTTTCAACATGTTGTATATGTAAGTGTTTTGGAAGGTATATAAGTCAGTGGGTAATTGACTAAATAAGACTTTCCCTCATCAAGATTTGTACTTGGCGAACTCTTGCATTGCATTTTTTTTTTTTTTAGAAAATGTCGTTTTAGAGTGAGCTTCCTTGTGAATATGTGCAGATCTATGAACAGATCGGAGAGATTGGGAATGCTAGTGGGTGCAAACGACAAACCTTTCTCCAAAATACTGATTCGTGTGGGATTCAGGGTCTGCGAGGATAAGTTAAAGATACTCTTAGCTTTATCTAGTTTTAGTTGCTTTGCTTGTTTCTTCTGTTGAGCTTCTTTGACCCTCTGCAACTTCTTTTTCTAGCTTTTTTCATTCCTTTGCGTCTGTGCTAATTGGTTCTTTCTCAGTTGTAATGTTTCTTCCTGGAGTATCTTTGAGTTGTTCCTGTGCTGCTCAGCTCGACCCTCTGTGGTTGCCCTTGTTTCTCTCCCTAAAAAAGTGACCGTAGTGGAGTGAGATGGGGTTTCAATGCTATACTCTTTCTGTCTTGCCCCTCTTACATCATCTGCATATTGTTTATCTGTTGTATTCTTCGGTATTAGTTTCTCCACTCTCTTATCTTCGAGTACTGGTGCATGCACTCTAGAGTTCACCCTCAGTGTATAGTGAAACCTGGTGCCTGGTGTATGTAGCTGGTGTCTGCTATTTGCATTTCTCCAATCTTGCTGTGTTTCTCTCTGATGGGCGTTATATTTGTTATAATGCTCTGACTGTTGTTTTGGCCATGTCATAACCCCAATTTTCATAATGTTGCATATTTTGTGTTTTTTTCCGATCTCCAGTTCCTATTTTTTTCTGAATTGTAACTTGTAGGTCTCTTTGAAACTTTTTGTTTTCCATCTCTAGCAGATCATATTCAAATTTTTCCATTTTGGTATTTATACCCTCTTCCAAGTCCTTAAATTCTAGCATTTCATTACATCGTTTTAATTCATCTTGAAGTTTGGTGATATCTTCACCTACACCTTCCAGCTTCTTTTCCCTAAAACGTATTAATAATCTCATCAGGGCACATGAACCGTCATCTAAAACCTCATTCCATGTCCTGATGAATTCTCCGTCACTGAACGTAGGGTTTTAAGTAACCACAGTCCTCTGGGAATTCTTCCCTCTTCTAGATATTTCTTTAAAAATACCATATCCCACCAATTTTTTTGCCTCCAGTCCTAGAAGATCTTCTAGATTATTGAATCTTGTAGCTAAATCGTAATTGGTTCTTCCTCTGTATTCTGAATAAATTCAGATGGGCTTTGAAATTCCTTTGTCCAGAGTCATATTGTAAACGCTGCAGAGGGTGGGACTGAAACAGATAGCAGCAAGCAAACCCAGATGTTAACCCTTAGCACGCTGGTTCAGTGCAGAAGGGAGAAGCTCTTGGGGAGCATGTTTATCTTGTACCCGCAAACATGTCATCCCATTTACAAGCGCAGAAAAGTAATCGTCCAGCAAATTAAAATCTTTCATCCTCATGACCATTGGCAGAATTCAAAACTCTTTTCCCAACTTATCTGTATCTGATCTGACTGTGAATCAATAGACACCCCTGATAGCTAAGAGTAAGGAAAGGATTTCATCTAGAAGTCTTCCAGATATCAGAACCTAAAAATAAAAGCCTGTCAATTAACAGTTGTTTTTATTTCTAACTAAATAAATATAATTATATATTTATGTATCTGATGAGCAAGATTTGAATCGATTATTAATTTGCCCTTTTTGACTATTCAAGATCACATGGGACACTCAATAAACATATGCATTTGATGGTTAGCTTTCACATATTCCATTTATGCAACAAATAGTTTTTGATAACGTTTGGTATTGTGTGTTTGTTTTAATGTATAAAAAAGAGTTTATCCACTTAGCACTACACAACTTTGCCGTAATGCATGATTGGTTTGATGTTTGCAGTCTTTTGGGTTGCCTATAGTTACTTAGGAAATTTCCTTGTGATTGGAAGAGGAGTGGCTCAGTGAGTAACGACACTGACTGGCATTGAGGTTGAAGGTGAACTTGGTTCAAGTCCTGGTGTCGGCTCCTTGTGACCTTGGGCAAGTCCCTTTATCTCCCTGTGCCTCATGCACCAAAAAATAGATTGTAAGCTCCACAGGCCAGGGACTGGGTCTGCAAAATGTCTCTGTAAAACTAGTAGCGCTATACAAGAACATGCTATAGTTATTATAATAATTATACTTTAACAATCTCATATTTTAAAAATATGTAGGTCTTTTCTGTGGTAATTTAGAAAATGTTTTTAGAAGTTTATCAAATTTATTTTAGTCTTTGTTTTTAATTTGGTTTATATTCTTAGTTTTTTTTAATGTCTTTTGAATATATTTCCCCAGCTAGGATTTAAGAATATACTTCCAACACATGTTAACCCATTGAGTACATTAGGGTCTATGGCACCAGTATGTCTCACCCTTCTGGCACATGACGATCAGGTGATAGTGGAACTTACTGATGGTGATGGAGTGCCAAACCCCATGAAGTAATGGCTATGTCAAGGGGCACTCAGGAAGCAATACCGCCTATTTTACACATGATTATTATTCTTAATTACATAATGTGAACAGCGCTACATTTAGATTTGGAGACCCCCTCATCTCCCCCCAGTTCCTGAGATACTAAATGGTTTAGTGGCTGTGTTCTTCCTGGACATTTAAAGAAAGTCGCTGTGGTCATCCAATGGAAAACTGCAACGGCCTCGCCCAGATTACATTTTGGCTTCCCATTGGCCTGCGAAACAGGCAAGATTTTCTTGGTCATTTTGACTTTCTTAAAGGGCGCGGTAACTAATCCGGTAAGTATCTGAATAACTGCAGGGGGGAAACGGAGGTGGGGGTTGTTCTCCCAAGTTAAACATAGCGTAGTTCAGCAGCAAAGGACGCCAAGTTAAAATTCTGTAAAGCTGCTTCTTAAACACATTTCCTATAAATAGGATTTATCTTTACAATAGGTTGCCTAAAAACCTATTCGTGTGTGCTTGTGCATCTCCTGGAACATGTACGGCCATCATGTATGAACTTACTTCAGGTTCAAGGCAGAGTTATGTGAAAGTGAATATTATTAGGCGCTCCCATTAAAGTGAAAAATTGTTGACATAATGATGGTAGCAATCTGCCATAAAAAGCTCTGCCAAACTAAACAAAGTATGCTATCAAAGCAGATAACATCTGGTTGTATGCAATTTGAATTTATTTCAAATCCCTGTGTAAACAATTTCACTGATATCAGAGGGGTATTTAAACATTCCACAGACTTTGGATAATTGAAACCATCTTACAAAAAAAAGTTACCTGCAATCATCAGACTTTAAGAAAAAAAAGCGGACGTTTTGGGCAGAATTCCAAGATGTGAGAGATTTCACGAAAGGCAAAAAATAGGTTATCCCACAGATATTTATATATGCAACTGGTCAATTTCCTTTGCATTCATGGCATTTCAATTTCTGCTTAAAGCAGCATTTCGTTCAATATCCTATATGTGGTTTTTGTTTTTGGATAAATTAATTGTGTAGTGTTACATAATATTTACTGCATTTCCCCCCACTCTTTATGCCCTTTTATTTTTTAACTTACATTTTATTGAAAACAATATCTTTTACAGACATATAAATAACATCACACATTTGGGAGGATAAATAATATAAGGGGTACACATCGGGGGAGAGTTTGGTAAGAGGAATATTCATATAGTTACAGGATCTATTCTTTAAGTACTGTATCACAAAACGTCTTGTCTTTTATACATCTCTGCATATTAGTTAGTCAAAATTACACCGTTTTTCGATCTTATCCCTAGGAGAATGCATATTTGGTTATCAGAGCATAATTGTGCAAGGGTTTACCCCTTGAATATCAGATTGAACTATCCAAGGTTGCCATATTTTTGGGATTTTTGCGTATGAATCATTTAAAACAGGGGTGTGCAAACTTTTCCTTGTGCACACACCTGCCTGCTCTCCTCTGCGCCTCACCCCCTCTCGATCCAGGCGGAAAATGTCACGTGACCCCACAGCGAAGGAGAGGAGGAAACAGCATGGAGCGAAGAGAAGTGTGTGTGTCCGAGCACGTCGCACCTTTCACCATTGTGTCCAGTATTTTTGGAGAAGCCACCTGGCAACCCTAGTGTGTATGTATGTATTTGGGGGATGGAGGGGGTAGTGTATGTATCTGGGGGACACACATATCCCAAATGTAGTGATTATTCCCCAGGAAGTGAAGCCCACGCTGCACTCTCACTTATAAATAGCTCTGTGCCGGGTTCGATTCCTATGATAGACTTTTTTTTTCTTCATTTCTTTCTTTACTTATTTATATGCGAGGAGGGCAAGGGTGTTATTGAGTGTGGGGCAGGGGGTGAATTGAGTGTGTTGGGGGATTGTTGAGAGGGGGAGAGTGAGACGAGAGAGAGGGAAGTAAATAAATAGACAGCACTAAGCATATTTTGATTTATTTTGCGTTTTTGTCCAAGGGTGGAAATGACAAATGACAAACTTTTTGCACAGAAAAACAATGAAAAAACAAACAAAATAAAGGGACTTATTATTGTGAGATGCATTTTTATTCACAAAGGCCAAAGGGATTAACTAAATAACCCTTATTCATGAGATCCCTATTTTATTTTAGCCTAATTGGTAGGAGCGCAGGAATCATTATTTTTGTTTTTCTATATGTAAGGCCTATCTTTTAATCAGCAACACATTTCTATAGGGAGGAGTGCGGTATTATGTACTGCATTTTATTCCCCCACATATTCTTCCCTTTCCCTAATATTGATAAAAGTTAAATGGAGTAGAAAAAGGCGCTAGCTGAAAACGTCCACAATGGTAGGGGTGGGATCTCCACACTATTTCAATAGAGTAATTAATGCTGCTTGGGTAAAAGGAGGGAATGTTCAATTCCCAAAAAACACAAATTGGAAGGAGCAAAAACCCTAGCGCAGAAATTTGTTAATGGAAAAAACTATTTTCTAGAGGCTAAATGAATTCCAAAGAGGCCACACAAGTAATATAAAAGTGTGTAATAATAAAACAATTTAATAAAAAATTAACAAAACAAAAAATCAATCCAAAAACAAGATATATCTCAGCTATATATAAGCTTGAACCCAAAAATGTTGTACCTATGAAGAACCAAAAAACAAAAAAAAGACAGTAAAAAATAACAGTAACCTAGCATGAAATTTAAGAGAACAACAGTCTCCTAATGACATCTCCAGACTCTTGAGAATCCAAAGCAATCTGTGGGAGAAGCCGTGTGTTTCCGGATTTGAAAGGCAACACACAATCTGAAAGCTTGGCGCCAAAAGCTGCGGGACCTGACCGACGGCAACTAGCTGTGGTGAGGGACGTGGGATAACCGAGGACTCCTGTGCTATACATGCTTTGTTCCGAAACCCTTTATAACCATTTAAGGCTGGATGGGCCCTAAAGGACGACCCTATCAACCTTTGGAACGGACAAATATTTTGAACTGGCGTTCAGTACAGTACGTACGTGGGGAAAATGATGGGCCTAGATGCAAAACTTAATACAACACACTATACAGTACGTCACTTTACCCGTACAGTGACCTAATGACTTAACAGGTACGTTAAGGTCACTCCCATTTCAGACGCCCAGGGCCAGGCGGCGCAGAAATGCCAGGAGGTTCGATGGCCTCCTAAAGGTTCATTCCTTACTAAATCCTCCTATTAAATTCCCGCCCACCGACTCCCCAATGATTAAAACAACAAAGCTTAATTATTGAGCTTCATATGTAGTATACTGTAAAAAAAAAAAAAGGTTATTAGTCTACGTACATTTTTTAAATTTGAGGCCTCTAACTTTTTTTTCTTCCCGAAAAGCCTCTTGGATATCACACAGTTAAAGTACTTTGTTCTAAAAATGGCTACATTTTTAAGGTTTGTGAGATGAAAGCAAATGTATCATATTACTTCTGACTAATTATATACTGCAACAGTCAACCCTGATGTCAATGTATGACATTAATATATTATCATTGATAATAAAGCTTTGACCGTAATCTAAACCATCTGCAAAAGGCATTATGAGAGCAGAGGAATGGAACGGCCAGCAGTCTTTTCCCCTTTGAGCAGAAGTTGCGGGTAACAACATAGTTGAACACAAATCTAGATTAGAGACAACAACATACAAATAGAGGTATGTATCAGATTAGGCAATTAAACAAATAAACAGTGAGAGTCCAAGGAATTATCCAATGGCAAGTGGAAACAGATGAGCACAAAGTGAAAACAGCGGCATTGATTGTATGTGAGAGAAAAAAAAAAGAGTAATAATATCTTTGGTTGGCTGAGGGGCCCTCAGGCCCTGCTCTTCTATCCAGAAAAGTGCACAAGTCCTTTGGTTCGCACGTTTTTAAATAAAGTTAGACATTTTCAAAATTGAACATTGTGCTAATTTGTGTGTAGAAACTGAACATGGTTTTGTGTCACATCCCGGGAGTCACATGCAAATCCATGAAAATCCTACAATTCGATGCGCCGATGTTACCAAAAAAAGTCCCACAAATCTCCAGCAAAGATATTTTATTTCAAAAATATGTTTTTGTTATTATTTGTGTTCGTTTCTGTACACTAGTAGTTTAGAGCTTGGAAACGTTTGCACAGTGCTCTTTTGTGTTTTAAATAAATGACTTGCAAATTAACCTGCCATGTAATGATGGCAGCTACAATAATAAAGTGGTTAAAACATGTTTTGCAAGATCAAAGAAGCATCACAGATGAGTATTTAAAGCAGCAGTCCCACCTAGACACCCCCCCAACCTCCCACTATTTTATATAAATGGGAGGCAGGGGGACTAAGCAGGTGACGTGCATTTATTGCAGCTCTGGGGACTCCCTGCTTCCCGACACACACACAAGGACAGGTGCCGCAGGTACTTCATGGAGGTTTAAAACCCCTGAGTCACGTGGGCCAATGGTAAGGTGCGGTGGATGATGTTGCGGATTCCTATTAGCCCGAGTGAAGCAGGAGGTTTAAACCTCAATTTTGTTTCCCCTGGTGAGGACTGTACCCAGTAGCACCTTCCTGCGTAAGTATCTTAGGAAGCAGGGGGTACGTAAAGCTGAAATCAACATGGTTTAGACCCCCTGCTTCCAATGTATATTAAAAAAACAGACTAGGTGGAACTGATCATTTAAGGAGATCTATACTACTGTAAGTAAAGTGACAGCAAGAAAAAAAATGTGTTGGTCCCTCCTCCCAGGGTTTAAGCTCACCCCCTCCCCACTTTTTAAATTCGGTTTTTTTATTTTTCTGTATGGACAGACCCACTGTGGCTATTCTCCTTCCAACAGAGGTGAAAGAGAAGTTTCACAGTTTAGTGTTAGGACCTGCAAATTTGGTTATGCCTTGTCACGACTTGCAGACTTATAACGTTTTGGCCAAAGGGTTTAACTAAATGACCCTTACTATTATTGAAGTATTTAACTATATACTATTTACTATGTATTTTGGCACATTGGATGTATCATTGGGCTGTTCTGTCTTTTGTTCTATAACATACATGAATAAATAAATAAATAAGTTTGCACTTTTAATAGAAAATGTGTCAATTTATTTAATTACAACACAGTCAACTTTGTTACTAGAATAAACCATTAAACTAACCTCCTCACAGCCCAGAGGGCACATTCAATGCTCATTTGACAGTGAAAAGGTGCAGATGTACCAGGGAAATAAAGATTACACATGAAAGTTTATAAAAGCCTTTTTTTCTCTTTAAAGTTAGCAGTTTAACAAGAATGATAAGACACGAAGTTAGACCATTTTACCAATGCAGTGATTACACAATGATTAAAGAATGGTAGAAAAGTTCCATTGTAGATAAGGTTGAAAAAAGACATGTCTGTCAAGTTTAACCTACAGTATGTTAAATTTAAACGACAGATACTTATGCTATATTTGTACTTACAGTGTATTAATCCAGAAAAAGCAAACAAAAAACCCCAGTGAAACATCCAATGATGTCTCAAAAGGGGAAAAATAAATTCTTTCCTGACGCCAATAATGGCAATTAGATTTCTCCCTGGATTAACAACCTTCCAATGTTTAGTTATTTGGTATGTCCCTTTATACCTTTCCTTTCTAAAAAGATGCCAACTTTTTTTTAAAGATATCTATTGTATCTGCCATCAGTCTTCATGGGTAATGAATTCCACATTGTGTCTGCCCTTACTACTGTATAAAGAACCCTTTCCTTTGTTGTTGGTGAAATCTCCTTTCTTCCAACCTTAAGGTATTACTCTGTGTCATTTGTGCTGCCCTTGGGATAAATAGTTCTTTTGAAAGCTCCTTGTATTGTCCCCGGATATATTTTTATCTAGTTATCATATCCCCTCTTAGACGCCTCTTTTCTAATGTAAACAAATCTAAATTAGATAACCTATCCTCATAAATCAGATTATCCATCCCCTTTATTGATTTGGTGGCTCTTCTCTGCACTTTCTCTAGTTCCATAATATCTTTTTTTTATGGAGTGGTGCCCAAAACTGCATATAAAATGTACACGTTTGGTATAAAGTAATACAAGAATGCTAGAAAAACAGAGGTATATGTCCTTATTACAGAGTAGATATGTATTTGACCTCCTCTTCTTTCCTACTGCAATGTAAAGTAGGTGTAAAAAACAGGGGACGATGACAGGTTTGAGCTGTCCCAGAAGAAGTTAAACCCAGAGGGAATACAACAATGAATATTCTTCATCCATCTGATATCGTAAATCACATTTCCGTTTCAACATTACTACTTCCTGATTCCTGAAGAAAAAGTGAGGGTATCATAGTTACTATATTAAATATTTGAATATTGTATAACAATTTTCAGACAGTTTACAAAACATGGTCTGTGGTGTTACTGGCACCAACGCTATGTACATAAACCACAAACTGGAACACTGGCGCACAAAAATCACAAATGATATTGCGCATGTGTGTGCATGTGTATGAACCTTTCTTTCTCAATGTGCCCCCTTAAGCATTAACAATGTTTTTAGGAAATGATATGTACTAAAATAAGTTGTATCTGTGCGCCAAAAAAATAGTTTTAACCTGCGTCAAAAATCGTCTGTCTAATAATCATCACTGATAATGTTTATTTACGAATACTATTTATAGATAAAAAAATACACAATTATGTTTTTATTTAAATTGTATTAATCAGGTATTCAACATGAAGCAGGTCGTCAAACTTCATTTCAAACAACAAACTAGGTATCTTGTATAAAATCACATATGATGTAGTTTATGAAGGTTTGTAGTTTTTCGCACAAAAATGTTAATGCACAAAAAAAGGTCAAAAATGATCTTTGTGCAGAAGCACCTTTATCTTCTAATCTTACTCAAATTATAATCGACGTATAAAAACATTCACACCTACACAAGACAGAGAAAATACAAAACAGGTTCAAAGCAAAGAAAATGAGTGTCCATACAGGAAGTGAGTAAACAAACCCACGGACGCTGTTCCTCAAAGCATAAAGAGAATAAACGTACAATCCCCCAATAAGAACTTGATACTGTGAAGCAAGCACTCTTACGCTTAAGGCGCGTTTATAGTGCGACAGATGACGTCAACCGTCGCCGTCGGCGAAAGTTGCTCTTAGGTTTGGAGCGACGTCGCTGGCGACAAGGCCAGTGACGTCACGAAGGGGGCGGGCAGAGTGCAGTAGACGCTCTGTGATTGGTGTAGAGACAGTCACATGTGGTGACTGTCTCTCCCAAAATCAAATTGTAATGGGTTAACAAAAAATGCAGCTCTGTCGCGTTTACTAGAAGTTCATGCGACGGATCCAATGTATTTGTTTTGGTGTGCCGTCGCCGGGTACTAGAAGCGCAGCCTTAACCAACAACTGCACCCGTACTATGGTTTCACTGGAAACACTTTCTCTGGCTAATATAAATTAGTTACAGAAAGGTTTACATTCACTTTACTAGCACTAGTACAAGCAAAAACTGCTGGATAGCTTAATAAATCTGGACATTACCATTAAACAAATTGATAGCAAAACAGAAGAGCTCCCCACTTGAAAACAAAATAATTGTTCTGCTGCATACATTGAATTTCAAGGGGTAAAAAGATCAACTTTACATGCAAATTAAAGGTGTCTACAGTTTATACACACACTGATCTTTTACAAAATGGAGCAGGTCAGGAAATATGTTTGAGTCAGAGTATGAGTAACTTTTTTACACACCCAGTTCTCCTAATTTGTGGGATTTACACCGCCGGCTTCATCATGCAGAGAAGGAAACACAGCTTACATTGATAAATACTGTAGATAATAGCTGGCACTGATTCTGTTGCTAGCTCTGTATTTCCTTAACCCGTGATTAGCCGTACGATTTGTTTGTTTCTGCCTTCATAAGCAGGCGGTAATTTGATTCAATCAAATAGTACAAAAACGTTTTTTTTTAAGACAACATCAGTAACTGCAGTAGATGCATCCATAATTTAGTGTTTTTGATTTGTCTTGAAATATATATCTAGTGAAAAAAATCTACAGAGTGGAATTTAGTCAATAAAGCAAATACACCCAACATTATATGCCAAGTTTGGAATTCCCCTCTATCTTGTTGTGTACGGCACAAGAGCAACATTGGAAGACATAGATTGACTGCTTTCGACTTATCAATTTACACTAAGTAATAGAAGCCAGGGCTTATGTCCAATTGAATTTAAGTAAATCACTATCTTTACAGCTTTATTACTTTACCGTTCTTTTTTTCTTTATGTGCTGCTGCTTTTCCTATTTAAATGGTTCAGTCGGGATATAAATGTCTCTCAATTTACGCAAGATTTTAAACAAACGCAGTGTTGCCGTTCCAATGTTTTATCAACATTGAATATTGAATTTATGATGAAACTAAGTGTTGCCACTGCTTTGATGAAAGAATATTGGATTTCAGATTCTTCTCTCTAACTTTTGACACCAGCTGGAAGTGATTTTTGGAGTCCTCCTGCCAACATTTGACCCTTGCTGGTTTTCTTTGGAAGGTGAAACCAGTATGGATCAAGCATGGATAACCAATTCTCCCCTGAAAGCATGTCAAATTGATGCACTGCTTCCTCCTTTCTTTACCTTTGCGTAGACTGAGATACAGCAAATGAAACTTCATAGAATAAACATCTGCTCAGATTAGCACAGAAAACACATACAATTACCAAGCATACCACTGTAGTACATTTCAGAAGTACGCATACAAACTCTCAACCTCATCTTGAACCATTTAAAGTCAATAAAAGAAAGCCTCTTACGTGGAACCTGAGTTCTATTAGGAATATTCTAAATACGATTTATTTAGGTAATAGTCTATAGCATAGGGTCAATATTAAATTCAGAAACAGTTCTTGACAGAACCACTTGGAAGTAATTTGTATGTATTCAAGAGGTAAAGATGATTGGCATGTGTAATATGTGATTCAGTGTGGCCACTGTATGGTGAACATACATGCAAAAACAATCTAAAAGAAGGCAGAGAAATGTTTTTAAAATAATAATCTGGCAAAAAATATATATTTATACTGTTACTATAAATATCCTACATAAAATATCATTATTACTATCAAAAAGTATAACATACATAATTTAAACACATGTTAAAAAAGGGATAATGAGGACAGAACCCCTTTGTACTGCGCCTGCGAGTAACATTTTCCCATAAAATAGCAGCAGACACCACTACATTTGTCACAGAATTAAATGTCATTGTTTCCAATGTTTCCACATTTAACAGATAGTATCCACATTAGAGGAATACACCCCATGATTGTCTGAATCGTTCACAACCAATACACAAACACAAGTCCCAGTGTCACGTCATTTGTTATCTACAAGATGTATTTCCTCCTTTCTTTGTTGCGCGTGTAACAGGCCCATTAGTATGAAGGGCGCTTACCTAAGAGCACTGGGTGCTTTCCCTTTACTCAAAGTAAGCTAACCATTAGACGGCAATGTAAAAAAGATCCGGAGATGCTTGCGGGATTAATCATTCAAGTGTGAAAGTGCCGATCAGAGCACTATCGCACGGAAACGCCTATTAAAGTCCTTCTGAGTTTCCATATGAAAGTGCCCAGATCATCACTATTGCAGTTTAATGAATAAACCCCTAAAGCTTACTCAGATTTTAACTGTATTGGTGCATTCACTTAAAGTAACAGAACAGGTTTTTGTTTGGTTATTTTATAGGAGTGAATCCGGGGGTTTCCGGAGCTGAACCGTGTTAATTTCAGCTCCGCGAGCCCCTTGCTTCCTGAGATACTTACTTCCGTAGGTGATGCCAGTACCAGTTCCGCAGGTTTAAAGCTCCCGGTCACACGGACCTATAGGAAGCCGCAAGGGATGAAGTCACAGCTTCCTATTGGCTCGGGTCACGCGGGGCTTTAAATCCACCAATTCAATAGCCCCACTCAGCCAAACGGAGCTGCTACTGGCACCCCCTATGATGGTAAGTATATCGGGAAGCAGGGGGCCCCCAAAGCTGAAATGAACACAGAGACTCCCTGTTTCAATCTAGGAATACTAAAAAAATATTTAAAAAAAGGAAAGCACGACTGGTGCTTTAACTTAAATAGATTACTGTAAATCCTTTATAGCTTTTTTTGTGGCTCTTTATTACTTAGGCGCAAGTGGTCGATTAGTTGATATAATTTGCTATAGGTAATCTCTGGGTAGCAGGACAATATGCAGGCATATTGGTCAGGAGGCAAATAGTTAATATTCTGCCTTACCCTTGTTTAGGAAAATGTTTAAGTGGTATATTTCATGACAAAGGTATAGCTTCTACTTGGCCAGGCCTGCAATACATTGCAGAAAAATGTGTTCGGCGATGAGTTATAGCAGAGAATTATCAGCTCTTTTATAACACTGCAGCATTCAAATTTATCATAAAACCACTGACCTCCCTTGGAGACCTGCCAGTTTCACAAAGAAATGTATAATATAATTTTAAACTAAACACTGCAGTAAGAAAAGAATTTGGTCAAAATCCAAAATCAGTTTCAGGAATGAATAAGATATCTATAAAAAAAAAAAAATGGACTGGAATGTCTCCATTAGGCTGGTAATATTCAATAGTCGGTAGCTAGAACGTGCTGTAATGGGTTGTAAAAGTCAGGCCTTTGTTGCGATTTTAAGCCATTTCTATGTATTGCTTTTATCTTCCCGTAAAAGCAATATGAAAAACAACCCCATTTTTATTCAAAGGCATAAACTGTATCCAGTTCAGACAGCCTCACTACAATTCAAATAACTTCAATATTACATATATATATATATATATATATATATATATATATATATATATATATATATATATATTTATGCAAGAAAAAAGACAACAGCGCACAAACCTAGTGCATTACCAAAAATAGGAATTTATTATAGGGTAAAAATAGTAATGCCCACTTACAGGCAGAAAAAAGATTAAGATCACATAAGGGTATCTTTGCTCTAGATGGTACAATACCACTGCTTAGGCTAAGGCCCCGCTCCCAGAGTCAGCGCGCCCGCACTGCAGACAGGCGGGGCGCTGCCATACACAGACCGCGATATGCGGTCTGTAGGGAGCGGGAGCCGGAGCGGGAGGTGGGCAGGAGTGTGAGGTTTGAGCGGGAGGGGGGGCGTGGCTTGAGCGAAGGGACCCGCTACTCTCCCCCCCTCCATCCACAGCTCGGGTAAGTAAAGCAACACACACACACAGACAGAGGCAGGCACTCACGCACTCAGGCACACACACACACATACACACACAGACAGAGGCAGGCACTCACGCACTCAGGCACACACATACACACACACAGACAGGCACGCACGCACTCAGACACACACACAGACAGGCACTCACACTGCTGTCACTCCACACTCCTCCCCGCTCCCCGAAGCCTCTCCTCCTCCCCGCTCCCCGAAGCCTCTCCTCCTCCCGAAGCCTCCCCTCCCCATTGGCTCACAGCTACACCACGTGACGCATCAATGCTAGGGAACACCATTCTCTTGTATCCCATAGCGGCTGACGCGCCACAGCGTGTAGTAAGCTGTGCAGCCAGGGGGGACCGGGACCGGCTCCGCAGGATTCCTCTGCTGGTGTGGAACTCGCGTGTGGCCGCCCGCGCCACCGAGTGCATCGGGACCGAGGCCTTAGGCTGCAAGACCATGTGTGGGATAGAATGGGGGCGCCCGTCAAACACTCTGCCTGGTAGTGATAGTCAGCGTGTGTCACCTGACACTAGCTCCAACTTCCGAGTTCTTCCAGGAGATGAAAAGAGTGTACGCAGCCTTCCACCAGCCCCCGTTTTGGGCCAAAAGATTTTAAACACCACAAACAGCAGCAGCATAAGAGCAGAGAAAGTCCCCTTGGTACACCAACACAGCACCTCGTGATAGCGTGATGACATCACCCGACGCGTTTCGTCAGCAACAGCTGACTTTCCCTTCAGAAAGTCAGCTGTTGCTGGCGAAACGCGTCGGGTGACGTCATCACGCTACCACGAGGTGCTGTGTTGGTGTACCAAGGTGACTTTCTATATATATATATATATATATATATATATATAAATTGTTTTCACGTACAAGTAAACATTCATGATATTGGATAAAAGCCATAAAGACCTCAAACTGTCACTTTTCACATTGAGAAAAGTATGCAAACAGTGTAGCAACATGTATATACAATTTAGTACAGGTCCAATAAAATAATGTTTTGCACAAACACTTTCATATATCTGAGTATTTTTCAACATCTTGTAATTTCCCCCCACACCCCAAATAAAATTATGAAAAATATTATTGAATCCTTTTTCTAGGCATATGCACTGATGTAATTTAATATAGAAATGGGGATGATTTCTAGATATACAGTGTTAATGGTTATTTATTGGATCAAATCTGGTAAAAAAAACGACAGCACTAGATTCAAAGAAAAAATGATTGATGGTGTTTTAATAGTATTCTTTTGTCATGTGTTTGAAGAAGACATTCAGCATCTTCCTGAACTGTTAGCACATAATGAATAATTAGGTAAAACTTTAAAAAAGGCAAACAGATCTGAATCTCATCGGAATAATTTACACTCTCCTCCAATTTACACAGTAAAAAAAAAAAGGAAATATTAATAATCATACACTGTAAGAAACTAATACTGTAATAACTGCAAAGAAATAAAAAAAATGACTAAACATTTCCTCAGTATTGTGCATTTCAGAATACAGAAAACTCAGCCTAGTTATTTTGTTGCTGTGTTAGACTCAGTTTTGAGACGTATTTCGTTAAGTTGGCATGTATTGTATAGGGGAGGTACACAGTTTAAAAAAAAATAAATTGGATTGTGCTCCGAAACTTGGGTTCACAAAATATATCCTGAAAATAGCTCAACAAGGTCACATAAGAATTTTTTAAGAGCAGCCATCCCAACCCAGACAAGCACAGATGAGAACAGGGGTGGCCAATTTCAGTTGTCAAGGGCCACCGATAGGTCAGATTTTCAGGATATCCCTGCTTCAGCACTGGTGGCTCAATCAGTGGCTGTCATAATGACTGGGCCACTGATTGAGCCAACCTGTGCTGAAGCAAGGGCAGGAATATCCTTAAAACCTGAAATGGTCCTTGAGCACTGGAGTTGGCCACCCCTGGATTAGAAGATTTTTTGAGAAGGTCGGGTGATTGCCCATCTGGATCTCGGCCTTACACCTATTTTTAGGGGATAAAATTGTGTGGTAGGAAGTGGATATGGGTTTGGGAAGCATGTCCCATATACTGTACATAAATGAAAGGCACAGAGCAGGTGGCAATGCTGTTTTAAACTGTCATATTGTAAATGTATTTATACGTATTTATCTCAGTAGGGGTCAATTGCGTTTCTTTCGTCCCCCCAAGGCACCAAAACTACAAAAGAATAGCAAGCAGTCATTAAGCTTACCCCAATTATATTGAGTACTGCACTGAAAGCATCAAAATATCGTTTTTGCTTGTGCAAAAGGCAACTACATCTAATCTGCATTATAAAATACACAGACAAATTCCTTCAGCGCTCCAAGGCAGATGCAGCGACTCATTGCTTTGCAATTTGTTTTATCCCCCGCCCAGCATTTGTGGTACTAATATCTGACATGAAAATAACGATTATGCATCTGGTTTAGACAGAATGGAAATGAAGCTAGATGTATGGATGGGGCAATTTATTTTAACCCAAACAAAAAATTACAGGTAGCACAAAATTCCTGAAATAATCTCTGCTGGGCTCATGCATTTTTAATTAAATCTATGTTCAACAAAAAGTAGAAAACTCTTGAGTTGTATCTTAGGATCTTGTGCCAAGAGAGGTAAATGTTTCTGTTTCTCGTGATTTACGATGTGTAATCCGTGGAAATATTGTAATGCCAAAACAACAGTGCGCATAAAAAACAAGCCTAGAAATGGTCTAGATGTGACATCATTCTCCTCTGCCTGCTGCTCTATGGTGAGAGTTTTTAATGCCAGGCTCCTAGCAGTTCCAAAACACTATGGATCAGGTTTCTGCTTACCTTCCTGCTGAGATATTGGGAGATCAAACTAATGATATCAATTATATTAAACGTCCATTGTAGCCATTATCATGGTCACATTCCATGGTCACAAAAACAGTAACAGTAGCAAAATAATTTCAGATTATTAGACTAGCTCCAACTGCCCCACAATGACAATAATGAGTTCAGCAGGAAAATCAAATCGGACACCCACGGGCAATTGAAAGCTTCAAACCATCATCGGTGGCAGCATCTCCCTCACTGAAGTCACCCATGTAGAGTAATTATTATTACACCCTCTGTGAGAATATCCTTATAAGTCAGTCAGACCCTCCAGGACTGGAACCTTCTGCTTGGGGATCCAAGTACTGTAAGCTATTAACATGCTAGAAATCTTACTGACTTATCAGCAGTTTGAAATTACTGGGGACCTGACAAAGTCTGCTATACTGTATTAACAAGTTTCCTCTTAGTATGTGAAACAACAGGCGCGTTACCACTGGCAAAACATTGTATTGGAGAGCAAATGAAACAGGTGAGGAGGCTATTTGCGCAAGTGCAGAGTTGTGCCAAAAACCTTCCCAACCTCATCAGTATTGTCAGAACGCCATTCAATGCTCATTTAGAAAGCACTTACAAATGCCAACTCATCTGTATTGTTGCTCTACTACTACAGTATACATTAAGTCAGGGGTGCGCAAACTTTTTGCCTGGCGCCCTGCTCGTGCCCCCCTTACCTAGTCTGAAGTATCAGATAACGCCGCATTGCCATAGCGACACGTCGTCAAAGCCGACTGAATCGCGGTAAGTGAAGTTGCAGAGGCCTTGCGCGGTGCCGCGGCATTTAAAGGCATTGGGGAAGAGCACGGGGCTTATGCAACTGCTGCGCCCCCCCCTGGAAAATCTTGTGCCCGCCCCTCGGTTTGCGCACTTCTGCATTAAGTAGTTTACAAGGTTTGATACTGGCTTCCTGCTTGTTTAACCAAAACATGCTTGTAAAAGGCGCTTAACAGAGAACAACAAGTTTTATGTTAAACATGCAGAAAAGTCAGCCAAAAACTAATGGTAACACACAATGTGGTAATTTGTATGTCACGGTCCCAAATCGTTAGGTTTGCATTTTAAACACTATGATGTTTGAAGACCTGTAGCAGAATGAAACATGTGAAATATGGATTTCAACATGCTTTCACTATATTAGTTGCCTTCTTGACTGGCACAATATCTGCCATAACATCTTCTTACAAAAAATATTTCCACGGTACTAACAATTGTTAACTGAGCAGTTTGGGGAATGGATGACATGGGTTTAAAATGACCTTCTCGGCATAAGAAATTGATACATTTATTTAAATATTTGTGTTGATAAAAAAACACAGTTATAAGCATTATGAAACCTAGGTCACACTAGCTTAGTAAGAGTTGGATCACTATTCAAATTGATACCAGCTGTTCTGTAATAACCTGCATGTGAACAATTTTGCCACTAACCAATCAACAACAAATTTCTTAAAAATAAGCATATGGTGTCCATTTGGAGTAATTTTGCCTCAAACACAATTTTACACAACACAGCTAAACTAAGAGAAATGGCAATCTCCTGAAGACTTATCCCTGAACTCAATAGTTTATACTTAACTTTGAACATTACAAAAAGAAAAAATAGAAAGAAAATACACTGGCCAAGTCATGAACTAAACGAACAACTCCTGCAGGCCTCCTTGAAGAACTTGAACCCAAAATCAGTGGACAGACACAAGAATGTCATGTCAATCACGTGCTTAAGAATAATTGTCCCTGGAGAGGGAACACAAACTATGATTGACAACACTACTCTCTAGATGGAATTTAGCAGCTCAGATGGCTTTGATATACCCTTCCTGTTCGTCAGGGGTTCACAACCTCGATCAATGTCATTACTAGAGTTTGTTCCAGTTTGGGTTTCCTTCCTTTAGATCCAAGTGTTAATATAAAAAATAATGTTCTTTTTAAAAGAGATTTATTTAATACATTTTACGATTCATACAATATTTCACTCAAAATGAAGCTATAATCAAAGCTGGCAAGAGTCTGATTAACTGACACAATTAAGAAGGGTGTGATTAATTATCTCCAACATAATATGTTTTTCTTAGTTTCCCAAGTTAGAAGAGAGTGGCTGTCCTCCCTCCTATCTACTTCATCTTGTTTATTACCATTTTTTGTTGTTGCTGAAAACTATTTTCTCCATGACTCTTTGATTTCTTATTATCCTGAACACAATAGGCACAAAACAGCTGCTTCATTTGTTCTTAATGTTATTTCTGTAAAGTTCAACTGTTGTAATGTACACATTTTGCTAGTTACAACACATTTCCCCCGTGTGGTTCCTCATTCTGTATTTTGTGCCGTCTTTGGGCACTCTGTTTCTTTTCGGCCTGCGGTCATACATTGTCATTTTGATAAAAGTTCTAATAATAATAATACCCAATTTATTTAACTGCTGACTAACAAGGTAACTTCCACAGCTCTCGACCAACTAGTAAAGATACATAGAATGCATATTATTGAATTTAATATATGTATTATAAAGTTGAATGGATAGCCACTGTTGTCTGCTCCCTTTCATTAATCAACTTTGTCACCAAAGTCTTTGATTTGTATCCAACAGACACGAGAGACTAACTTAATAATGTACTTATAAACCTCTAAACCTCTGTTCATTTATTGTAACCAGTCTACGTTCTTTCAAAACTAAGGCTGTCTCACATTTTAATCTGGTCTGTAACTGTTACATACGCCTATAATATATATTATATCTAACTGTGCATGCAATGTCTTGTATATAATGTATACCCTGTTCACTTATGTAACTGTATTTGTACCATGCACTATTTGTCTTAACTCTATGCCCAGGACATACTTGAAAACAAGAGGTAAATCTCAATGTATTACTTCCTGGTAAAATATTTTAAATAAATGAATAATATCCCAGGTAAGTCAGGCATATTCATAGGCATTTCAAAGAAATTTGGCACATCTTTAAAACTAACCAAATTTCACCCCTCTATTCTTTAACTATATAATGCTCCAATGAAATATGAACTTAAACAACAATCACAGATGTAACCAGTAATGTACTGATAAAACAAAAGCAACAGAGACATGTTGCAGTAATAGTATGGTAGAGGAGTTACTATTAGAAGTGAATTCTTATAATACATATATTGAAAGCAACGTATTTATTTATTTATAAAATATTTTACCAGGAAGTAATATATTGAGAATTAACTCTCGTTTTCAAGAATGTCCTGGGCATAGAGTTAAGACAAATAATACATGGTTACAAATATAGTTACATACAGTAAGTGAACAGGGTATACATTATATACAAGACACTGCATGCACAGTTAGAGATAATATATATTATATGCGTATGTAACAGTTACAGACCAGATTAAAATGTGAGACAGCTTTAGTTTTGAAAGAACTTAGACTGGTGGTGTGAGAGTCTCCGGTAGGTTGTTCCAGTTTTGGGGTGCACAGTAAGAGAAGTAGGAGCGGCCGGATACTTTGCTGAACCTTGGGACCATGAACAGTCTTTTGGAGACAGATCTCAGATGATAAATGCTGAATGTGGTAGGTGTGAGGAGCTTGTTCAGATAGATGGGTAGCTTGCCCAGAAAGTATTTGAAGGAAAGACAGGAAAGATGAACTTTGCGCCTAAACTCAAGTGATGACCAATCTAGTTCTTGGAGCATTTCGCAGTAATGTGTGTTGTAATTGCATTGGAGAACAAAACGGCAAATTTAATTGTATGGTACAGATTCATACTTTAATGACTCAAATTTGAAAAAAAAAAAACCTCAGTTCAGAAGTACGGTAGTTGGTGCGAAAACCAACCTATTACTGAAAAATGTGAGAGAAAAAAATTATTTTGTTGCCAGCTTTGACAGCTTTTAAGCTTTATTACTTGCATATCTTTGCTAAGAATAAATAAAATCAATATCCATGTAAATTAGAATAACTGCTTAATTCATAGTACAATTTGAAAAAAAAAATGCTACTTCCTGAAATAATGAAAAAATACTGTACAACACAAAATGTTCTAAAATACTTTATGAAAATAATTTGTGGGAGGCTGTGAACATGCTCTCCTACTTGTAATAATATCTTTTTCACAGGTTGCTGCAAGTCTTATCATAGAATAACAATATAATGAAAGTGAGAAATTGAGGGACAAAATGTTGAAAATATATAATAGGTGAAATTGGTATGTAAGATTTGATTTCTATTCTTATTAATACAAAAACGTTGAAATGTTTCCGTTGGGATCAAATGCTTTGGAAAGTTTTAAAGACTCAAAAATGATTAAAAAATAAAGTAACTGGTCTGGTTGTGTTCAGTGGCGGATTTACCTTTCTGTCGTCCATAGGCTCATGGTAGCAGCGGGAGCGGCCCATCTCCTACAGCGTAGCGTTGTCGTGGTACATATCGTCATGTAACGTCGGGTCACCATGACAATGTGATGCTGCTGGAGGGGGGCAGCTGCGGAGAAGGTAAGACCCCCTCTTGACACACCCAAAAATTGCTCCTCCCCAAAAATTGCCATTATTTCCTAGTCAGTCTTCCGCCTCTGGCTGTGTTACATTTAAGATATACAATAATACACTGCCCACCCAAAATATATCAAAAGAATATGTAGAAAAAAAAGCTTCCTGTTAATTCTTTATTCATCCCAAAGTAGAAGACAGTTCCCATAGGTCGCTTTTTAAATCAACAAGATAAAATTAGTTTTCCCTTTCAGGGTGAACATTAGGAGGTAGAAGGACCCTGAGAAACAAAATGGAGGTTGTGTAGACTGTGTAGTCACTTTAGCGGCTGTGTATATGTGACATCCCTTCTTTGCATTTTGGTCTCCCAGGATGGCCATTCCCATTAAGCCATTCCATTAAGGAGTTTTACAGTTCTGTGTTTGAATTTAATTCTTTATCAGATTTTTATTTATTTTTCGCGATATATAAATATGTTTACTGTCAAATTATGATGAATACAATATAATTTGTATATAATTTATACAATATAAAAGTAATTTATTTTTTTCCCACCAGAATATATTTTTAATAATTTACGTTGTTACAGGTGGGTGATATAATTTTTATATTGGTATTTATTTTATTTTTTTAAGAGCTGTATATTGTTTATTACCATATTTGCCAATGCGGGTGGGACTTAATGGCAGGGTTTACAGAGTAGTTGTTTACAGGTATGTGTGTGCCGTGAGTAGCTGCATTTTGTTGTGTCACTAGGGGGTGAAGTGTTACTTCTGTGTTGCTGGAGGTGGATGTCCCTCGTTTCCCAGCTTCCTAAAGTTTCCTTGGTGCGGAGACATGCCTGATGATGTCATAAGATGTGGCCCTGCAGGAGTGTGTGTGGATACCGAAGGGGGGGAGGGGGCCGGGGGTGAAACCTTCCCACGCAAGGAGCCCTATTTAAAACTACCTTAGAGATGAGAATGATAGGCTGCATCTAATGAAGGGGTTAGTACCTGGAAATATAATGTCTTTGCCTCACTGCCTTGGGTAATATGTCACAAATGTATGTATTATTTTAACTTTGTGGATTTTCGTGTATGTTGTATTTAGTATAGTATATAATTGATGTATTCATTTTCTCAATATATACATATTCTTTTGCTATATACTTTGAGTAGGCAGTGTCTTTTTTTGTATCTGCATTGTGCTGTTTTGGTGGGGGTTCCCTTATATAGACACTAGCCCAAAAACAATGTGGTTCCCAGAGTACACCTATGAATTATGTGATGGGTTTGGCGGTGGTCACTAATCAAGAGGATCTCACTGCGAGGGTCCTTATAGATGCAATATAGATGTAGAAGAAAGCAGGGCACAACAGCCTATTTTACAAATAAAGAAATGTTTATTCAGCTATTTTCCCAACGTTTCAGCTGTAAAGACCACCTTTCTCAACCCTTAATTTGCAAAATAAGACAATTGTCCCCTAGTTTCTCCTATAACATAGGAGCTAGCACCCTATTTTATATTGTTTTGTTGTTACTTTACATAATTTTTGTGGATGTTCCTATTGCTAGTTTTTTTTTCTGTGTTACCTTTGCTTTAAATCTCCATTAAATCCTATGGGTATTAGAAGTGGACTGTCCCCTAGAGAATTAGCTACAGTGCAGAGGTCCAATAATTTTTTTTGCGATTGAGCAATCAATACGAGTGATCAAGGAAAGAAAATAGGTCAATAGGTTGACAGAAAAGAAGCAAAAACAGATTTAAAAATCTCAAAATATTTTGCAATTTACTACAGAGAATATCACAACTGAGAGACTGTGATATTTTTTAATCTAAATTGTCACTCTTGTCATCAATTTCTTTATCGCACTTGAGCTTGACTTGGTGAGCTTGCCATCTGTCACGATCACACAGTCTCATAATTCCATGTCAACCCATGAGCCCTGCTGCTTCCATCACACATTAACTGTGAAGCACCACACTCAGAAAAGACAACTGTAACATTCAAACAAGACTATCAAATACTAATTAGCCTTAAACATGAGAAGAAACATTTCATACCATTATCTGAGAACATTAGGTGCATTGTCAACATAGGTGTCCACACAAAATAGGTTCCCAGCACTCAAGCGTAAATAACGAATCAATATCAAATGGATATGCCAAAAAAAAGATATTTACTGGACTTAAAAACAAGGTTGATACAATGGGAAAATAGCAAATGGACAGGGTAGGCAGACTGTATGAACACAATAGAAATGGACAGAGATGTGTCCTATTGAATGCACAAAGCAAGTCTAATGGCCAGCAAAAAAGCAAATGGGGAACTATACACAAATGACAGGGCTCTAAAGCAGGGGTGTGCAAACTTTTCAATCGCCCTCTCCTTACCTTATCTCCGGCGTCAAATAACGCCACATGGTCACGTGAAATCACGGTGCCATGGCAACGTGATGCCGCGTTGCCGAAGACAAGGTAAGGGAAGTTGCAGAGGCCTCGCGCGATATCCTGGCATTTAATTTAAATGCCTTGGGGAAGAGCACAGGGCCTCTGCAACTGCTGCGCCCCCCCTGGAAAATCTTGTGCCCCCCAGTTTGCTCTCCCCTGCTCTAAAGAATGAAAGTACTCAATAATATCACAATTGTATACAATTAAATGGGAATGCCTTAGGGGTTTATTATGTACCGGTATCGGCCAGAGGCAGATCATGCTGCTTTCGGATGAAATTTCCCCTTGAGGTCAAGGGGAAATTTCAACCGAAAACGGCACGAACGTCCGCTTCGGCTGATATAGAATAAGCCCCTTAATCTCATATGTAGAAATACATTTAAAAATAATTCTGTATGTTAAAATATAAATAAAAGAATATTGCTGAAATGTGTTGCATGACCACCTGGCAGTGAGTGTGTTAAGGAGCTCAGCTTAAAAGGTTTGCATGTGACATACAGAAATTGTTTTATGACTCTACAAAATAGTTCCTAACTTGGTCTGGATGCGCATTCTTCTTAGCGATATAAAAAAATGATAATTTATTTGCTTACACAAAGCAACCACAGCCAATGTCACAGATAATTAACTTTCCCAGTTAGTTTCCCCATTAGCAATTGAAGTTCAAACAATTACAAAGCCACAAAATGGTACAGAGTAATGTGACTTCACCAAAGGACTCTAATTTACTGTGACACCAGCATTGCTTTCTGTATTACCACACATGCCATGTAATCGGATGCCTTGAGGGGTTCCATTAAAATGCCATGTTTGGTAGAGCCACTGTGATTGCTCTTACAACTCTGAATTGCATTATTTTTCATTTGTTAAAATACAACCAATTTTCACCCTGTCATGTACATTAGTCACTAGGTAGTTTGATTACATTTATAGAGATGTTATAGGCACTGACTTCTCATTGTTACCATCTGCCATATTAAATACACATCAGAGCTGATAATATGTTGATAATGTTTTCATTAACCACGTAAAGATTGCATATTTATGTAAAGAAACACGTTAGAAAACTTTATACACAGGATCATGCAAACGGTAATAAATAAATGACTACATTTTACTTACTTGTGTAAATACTGTATCAATAGCAAATCGTTTTTATATTTCAGATAGATCCCAAAAAGTGCAATTTTATCTTAAACTTGTAGGCATGATTAAAAAACGGCAACTTGTCAATTCTGATCATTTAAAGCAAATCTCTGTGGGGCTGTAAATTAGATGACATGATACATCATCCTAAAGTTTGCGTCCAGGGTCAGCGCTTAGGCGCTGACCCGTGCTAAGGTGCGCTGACGCTTCTCAGTGAGCCCCTGCAGCCGCAATGAGAGCTGCTTTAGCAGGGGCTCGCTTACGCTTCAGCAAACGTGCAGTAGCGTAAGTCTTACCAAAATTTTAAATTCAAGCGCTCAAGGGAGCGCAGGGCCGGTCACGTGAGCGGTTCGCCCAATGAGGGCGAACCAGCTCCGTGACGTCACAGCCCCCTCCACCCCCCGACGGCGCGCAGACCAAGGCCAGGGAAAGCACCCGCTTTCCCTCAGCCTCCGCGCGCATCAGCACGGCTGCAGTCCTATGGACGCAGCCTAAGAAGTAAAGGGCTTTATGACTAATTTCATATACAGTACAGAATAACAAATGCAAAGCGTAATAGAAAATGTATTATATGAAAATATATGTGCATATTGATATGTTCTGAACATGCATATGGAAAAAAACAACCTTAGACAGGAAGTCTATTTCTAAAGGCAGTCAGGCTGAGTGACAAGAATTCGAACATGGTGCATTGGAGGCTGAGAAACATTTTGCATCAGACATTGCCCGTGCAATCTTTCTGTCCCTCAGAATAAATGGAAGGAGTCGGGATATTGCGGTGAAAAGTATATTTTCTTACACAAGTGTATTTGAATTTTTACAGGTCCTTACACTTTTCTTCTTCAAAGTTAACCATCTAGCAATGTTATCCAACTAATCTAAGAAAAAATGAAGGCGATCAAAGCACCTTTTTGCTCTCCATGTGGAACATATAGTTCATATTTAAGCAGTAGCAATGAACACAATTATATTGAGGAACTTTATACAGGAGGGCCCCACTAATATGGCGGGTTCCGTTCTGAGGACCCGCCGTAAAGCGAAAATTGCCGGTAAGTGGTACCGGCGAGTTTCGTTAGGTGCGCATGCGCAGACCGGCAATGTGCCATTCTGCTCATGCGCGACAGAAGGAAACCCCTCCATTCCGCACATGCGCGACCCCGGGCCGGGGTATATTCCTTTATTGATCCATATATTTTAAAAAAACGGAGGTAAGTACACTTGCGACACACTTTATTCGAGCTCGGCTAGCCCCACGAATTCGGGTATACCCGGGTGTATTGAGGTTTGTGACTGTTTTCTGCCCGAGTGCATTGAGGTATTTTCCAGGCAGGGATTGAAGCATTTTATTCCCGCTGGCTGCAATACTGCACAGTATATATATATATATACTGCATTACAATTCATGAATTTATGCCATCTGGTAGACACGCGAAGCATTGCAGCCTATTAAATCCTAATCATTATCATTTAACAGATCAGCCGCCCGTCAGCCAGGCATGAACCCAGGCTGGGAAGGCAAACGCAACGGGGCTTGTCAGAGGTGAGGAGCGGCGCATTCCAGGTATCTGCCAGGTACATACTGGGTATTTGCTCGAATAAAGTGTGTCGGTGCAGTACTCCTTGATAAAGGGCGTACGGCCTGAAACGCGTAGGAGGATACTTACCTCCGTTTTTTTAAATATATGGATCAATAGAGGAATATATATTTTTATCAGTCTTTTTGGTGTTGGACCCACTCTATTCATGGCTGTGCGTTGGAGTGTTTTTTCCTCTGGATTTCCCTGCATTCTCCTGGTTGCACGCCTATCAAGATTCACAGGACTGGGGCAATACTAATTGTGAGTACGCTATTCCTTATCTACCTGAGGACTCTCCCAATGAGGCTTTAGGTCTGATTTTCTTTAATCTCAGTCTTTAACCTTCAGGGACAGAGATATCCTTATACTTGGTATATGAAATGCTATGATTACGATCACATACCTCACTAGCCCCAGTACCTATCCTCTGCATCTTATTTAAGGACTTATATCATTTATCAAAATTGGATTTAAATGTTGGAGCGCATATCACTAATCTACTGTACTTTTGATTTTTAGCTTATCTTCTAAATTATATATATATATTTTTTACTTTTTGTTCCGGGAGCAGTTAAAGTATTTATTGTTCTGCTTTTCACTGGCATCCTAAACAAATAACTGTGTCGCAGACAAGGTGACAAAAAATACCTGCACACTTAGCAAGCAGAGTAAGGAGGCCATAAATCTACTACAACACCACAAGCTCCAATTTAATGTAAATTCCCTGAGTGACGCATAAAACCTACATAGCCACTTATTGTTTATTTAAGCTGTTGTTTTTGTAGTTCACTGGAGTTCCAGTGCAGCCCCAAGAGGCTCCAAAGTGAACTATTGACATTAATATATTTAGTACTGTAGGTTAACACTGGTGACTTAAAAATTCAATAATTAGATAAACATAAGTCTTATATTATGTAATCTTTGAACTGAAAATGGTTCTAAATATTATAACAAAGGTTGCCAGAAAGGCATCAATAACCTAGCTAACATACCATCGTCATTAGTACACTTGGCCCTATGTGGGTCTTCAACTGTAAACGAAACAGTGTTGACACAATACAAGTATACACAATTTTTTTTTTTAAATGTCTGCCTACCTAAAGAACTTTTCACGTTCAAACACGTATATAGCCCTCCTTACCCAGATCTAAAGGCGGTCACATCATATTAGTTATGTACAATGGCAATGCTTAGTCTCTCAGGCCTTCACATGGTGCAGGGTAGGTGCAGGCTGGGCGTGAATGAAAGTATGGGAAAAGATGGGCGCCAGGACCTTTTATAAAACTAAAAGGTGCTTCACAGGTATAGACATACAGTGCACCTTGACAAAACTCATGGCAAACAATAACTCTCGGGACTTTATCCCCTGGTAGTTCCCGGCCCTTCCAAGGGAGGTGCATAACTTAATTACCAGTTGAAAAGGACGGAGTGAAAACAGCTTGCAGGGAGGCTAGAATGCAGTGGGAACCCTGCTGCACAGGTGGGTTCAATGTGAGCACAGGCTGCAGTATAGGCAACCCTATGAAGACAGTGACGGTCCGGCTTCGGTAGGGGCAACCCAATAAGACCAGGACAATTGTCATCGCTTTACCACAAACGTGGGTTTCCCGTTCCTTTAACACTTGCTAGCTTAGAAGGGGGAACGTTACTAACTGGAAAACATTAAAGGATGACAGGACACATCTTAATACATATTACTAAACACACTAACCTATTTACAGGACTCACAGTGCAAACCCCAGAAAGAACTCTGAAGAACTTACTTCTAGAACATAAGGGGCAGCCATTACATTGACATTATACATCCCATGGTAAGGACAGGAGTACCTTGAGTGAGCTCACACAGTTAACACCTTAAGGCAATCAACCCTTTAAAGAAACAAGCAGTCCTCCAAGAGGGGGCAACATGTATGTCTAGATAACAATCATTTTGAGAGGTTTAAAGAACAAATGATTAACTTAGGCTGTTCTTTTTTCAATAAAATATTAAAAGCTCATTATGTAGCTAACAGTAGATGGTTAAAAAGCCTTGCAAACAACAGACACTAAACACTAGAAATATTTATTTCGGGAAGGCAAAGCTTTTTTAACCTCCCGAGTACTGTATGTTGTGAGTGGTGAGTGGACAATGTCGCCAAAACCTGAAATGAGAATGGGGGAAGTTTTCAATGACATACCATAAGTGTGAATAAAGAAATACATTTGAAGAAAATCACAGAAAATAACATTGTTTTAAGGGACAAATATTGAGTTTTTCCAAAGTTAGAACCTTTAAGTGATCCCAGAGAAAAACAGACAACAGGACTTTCATTCAACAAAATGATCATATAGAATATCTTGAGTTGTGTCTTTGGGATTAAAAGTACTATTTCAAGAAACATAAAAAGAAAAGAATAACATCCCTAAATAGGTAAATATAACTTGTAACATGAATGCATGAGTGCTTGTCTTAACAACATTGATTTCAAGGCATCAGCTTCCCCATGTACACATCCAGCAGACTGCAGGATGATCATAATAAAAAATGATGCCGTATAAAAAGGATTAGTTTGTGACTGTAGCTTTTTGTTGGCCTGCATCCAATAGCTCCTAGGCTTCATCATTAAAGGAGCAGTAATATCATAGATATCTATTTTCCACTAAATCCATATTTATGTGGAATTTATACGCTTCAATTTTTTTTAGCACTGATATTCTGTATAAGCAGTGTATGTGATATAAGTCATGATTTAAGGGTAAAACAGAAATTATATGTATATTAGACGGGTACCCCGCTACAGTTATTGGTGTATAAAGGGCGGTGGTGCTCCTCTGGGTAAGGTAAGTATAGACAATAGATAAAGAAGAAAGGAACCCCAGTTTGGGCACTCTGCAGCCGGTCTGGGTGATTTATGTATTAATTAAAACAAGTTTAATCTAACATTAAAATTAAAATATTGGGTATTAAAACAACATGGACACAGCAATGATCCTATGAGATAAAGAGCTCTAACCGATAGATAATGGTTTATATATCACAGCTAATAGATTGATCCTTAGTAGTTCACTGTCCCTAATACAGGATACAGCTGCCTCAACACTAGAGCAGGTCTATTGATCTATTGGTATGTTTGAATATCAAAAGGTGGCTTTTTTTACCCCCCCCCCCCCCTCTTAAATGTGTGCTGCTAATTTACCAACTGGAACAAGCTGATTTATTGGGGCGGGGGGAGGGTCATGTGACTGCTTTAGATGTATAAAACAAATATCCCCCCTGCATTGGCAGGGTAGCATTGGCATCTTAAGAGTGATGCATTTAAAGTGACAATATATAGTTAGACTATAGTTTGACAAGAGGTGGACTGGGGACTGCATCTTTCTGCAAACACTTTTACTCAAGGCAACAAACGGTGAGCTTATATGACCACCCTATGATCCCATGCTTGTTAGCCTGCATATTTTAACCCCCCACCCCTTTACAACTTATTTCACTGCAGCCTCTCCCAAAACTGACTGCACAAAACTACCTCCCACACCCACTCAGTCCCCTGAAACCCTGAATTGACTCTAGCATTACAATGCAGCAAAACATTTGACAAGGAACACCCCGGCTGTTTAGTCTGCACACACTCACTTTTCTCACAACAGCTCCATGCAGCACTGCCTACCTCTGGCATAATGAACCTGCTATGTATCTTAGCTTTTTTCTTTCTCCTGGCCTCATGGAGATGTTACTCCCTCTATCCACTACAAACTCCTCCCTCCTGGCCCACACCCAACATCACCATACACCCTGGACTTCTCAAAAGCCTTGCACTATCTACTGAATGTTGGTGGAGAACTCTAAAAACCAGCACACCAACCACCTCTCACTCAAATGGCAAACATCACAAATTTACAACTTGCAAACAACTACCCACATTTCTACTCATACTATTACTCTCTTTAGCAGGTGATATTGAACCTAACCCAGGTCCTCCCATTTCAGCTCTGTCCCAGGCCCCTGAGAATTCCACCTTTAAATTCTAAAAAGGGCCATCTGTCGCCCATATAAATATCCGGAGCTTGCTGCCCAAACTGGACGAACTAAGGGCATGGTGCCTTATGCATAAACCCAAAGCCATCATTCTTACAGAAACATGGCTAACCCCTAAAACACCCGATGCAAATATCGCCATTCAGGAATACTCCATTTCTAGGAGAGATAGGTCAAAGAGAGGAGGAGGGGTGTTATTTTATATTGCAGACTCCTTACTATTTTACACTGTTAAATTGCCCCCCCAAGCCCACCCTCTTTTGAAATTCTAGTTGGCAAAATCTGCCTCCCCTTTTCTAAGCCCATCTTGCTTGCTGGCATCTACCGCACCCCTAAAGCCCCTCTACAATAACTGACTGATATCACCCAGTTTCTTGGCTCCATTTCCTCTCTGAATGAGAAGAGTGAGCTGCTAGTTCTTGGGGATTCAACTTCAATTGGCTTGACCCTAAAAACCACATAATCCAGATACAACTCAAGTCACTTAACCTATTGCAACTCATTTCCCAACCCACACGGATAAACCTGAAATCGCATAACCATTTCTTGCTAGACTGGATTCTCTCCTCAAACCCCAGCAGAATCCAATCCTCTGGCATCCTTTCTGATATTTTCAGTGACCATGCAATAGTGTACTGTGTAAGGAAAATTAAACCGCCCATTCAATCCCTAAAGTTCTCCTCACTAGAACATTTAGAAACTTTAACCCACAACAGTTTCTGGATGACCTTACCAACTGCCCATGGCACAGAATCGATTTAATTCCCAACCCTGATTCTGCGCTCGACTATTTATAAATCCAAGTTCTTAAAACTCTATGATACCCATGCTCCACTACGCAAAATAAGGGTACGGGGTGCCCACCTTCTTTGGGTTACAACTGACCTTATAGCACTCTACCAGCTCAGGGATACCTTGTGGAAAAGCTACAAAGTAACTGGCACTACAAAGGATCTCAATCACTACAGATGCCTGCGGAACATGTGCACAAGGCAAACAGGGCAAGCAAAAGCACAATATTACTCTGACAATCTCCACCAAAATACATCAAACCCAGCTAACTTCTGGAAGGTTATCAACACTATATTCCAGCCTTCTAACCATCAACAACCAGGTAATATCACTAAGGGGGATATTACTCTGACAAACCCCACTGACATTGCAAATGCATTCAATGATTACTTTGTGGGGTGTTCCACTAACTTATTAGCGAAACGCAGCCCAAACCACAAACCTGAATCTCATCCTGGGAGTACCCACATAGCCCCACCCTCTCCCAACACTGCCCACAACTTTCAATTTGGCCCAGTATCTGAAGAAATTACACAAGCGCTCCTCAAATTAAAACTAAGCAGCCAATGTGGACCTGACTTACTACAATCTAGGTTCCTACGACTTGGTGCCCCAGCCATTGCCAAACCAATTGCTTCCATAGTCAACTCTATCCTGTCTGCAGGCCATATCCTTAAGACCTGGAAAACTGCCAGAGTTGTCCCAATCTTCAAAAGTGGGGACAAAAACACTGTCTCAAACTACAGGCAAATCTGACTTCTCCCAATTCTATCCAAAGTCATGGAAAAATGTGTCCACTCCCAATTAAGCGATTACTATACCAAGACAAATTTCCCCAGCCAATTCCAATCTGGCTATCGCCCCAAACACTCCACCGTAACTACACTGCTAAAAGTTTGCAATGCAATCCAGTGTGGAATGGAACGTGGACAACTCACTGGTGCAGTATTCCTACATTTTGCAAAGGCTTTTGATACTGTTGATCATGCTATCCTGCTTAACAAACTCCAGAGCTCTAGAATAGGGAAGCATGCTTTAAACTGGTTTCAGTCCTTCCCAACATGTGTACATCTCAGGCTCTAACTCCAACCCCCTGGATATCACCTGTGGTGTCCCGCAAGGCTCTGCTCTGGGGCCCCTACTCATCAATGATCTTCCCACAGCTTGTAAGGAAGCCTTAATACACATGTATGCAGATGACACAATCGTATATGCACACAGCCATAGCCTCTCTGACCTTCAACACATACTTCAGTCTGACATTTTGAGACTCGAAAACTGGATTTCCCACAACAAACTGTTTTTAAACACTGACAAGACTGTAACAATGGTATTTGGGACCAAGGCTAAATTTTTAAAGCTTCCAGCGACTGAGCTCCAGATTAGAACCAACACTAACACCACCCTAACCCCTGTCACTAGTTTTAAATACCTGGGCATATGGCTTGCCTCCCACTTAACATTCGGGATGCACATTGATACCCTGACAACCAAGACCTATGCCAAACTAGGGGTACTTTACAGGAACAAATCCTCCCTAAGTCTCCTGGTCAGAAAGCGTATCGCACAGCAGATGCTAATGCCAATTATTGACTATGGAGACATAGTATATGTCACGGCACCTCAACCCCACCTTAGCAAACTTGACACCCTCTACAATTCAATTTGTCGTTTTGTTCTCCAATGCAACTACAACACACATCACTGCGAAATGCTCAAAGAACTAGATTGGTCATCACTCGAGTCTAGGCGCAAAGTTCATCTTTCCTGTCTTGCCTTTAAATTCTTTCTGGGCAAGCTACCCAGCTATCTGAACAAGCTCCTCACCCCTACCACATGCAGCACTTATCTGAGATCAGACTCCAAAAGATTGTTCATGGTCCCAAGGCTCAACAAAGTACCTGGCCGTTCCTCCTTCTCTTTCCGTGCACCCCAAAACTGGAACAACCTACTGGAGACTCTTACATCCACCACCAGTTTAAGTTCTTTCAAATCTAAGGCTGTCTCACATTTTAATCTGGTCTGTAACTGTTTCATACGCCCATAATATATATTTTCTTTAACTGTGCATGCAATGCCTTGTATATATACCCTGTTCATTTATGTAACTGTATTTGTAACCATGTATTATTTGTCTTAACTCTGTGCCCAGGACATACTTGAAAACGAGAGGTAACTCTCAATGTATTACTTCCTGGTAAAATATTTTATAAATAAATAAATAAATAATAGTTCTCTTAATAGGATCATTGCTGTGTCCATGTTGTTTTAATACCCAATATTTTAATTTTAATGTTATAGTAAACTTGTTTAATTTAATGCATAAATCACCCAGATCGCTGGCAGAGTGCCCAAACTGGGTTTCTTTTCTCCTTTTTCTATTGTCTAAAACAGAAATTATGTAGGATTATAATTGGGATGCAACAAACAAATAACTACATTTCCAAATTTAGCCCATAACAAATATTTAGAAACATATACAACTCAGCCCCGTTATAGCGTGATCCATTACAAAGCGAATCCGCTTGTAACGCGCTGTGAGCGTGGCTCCCAATAATATGCAGTACCATGGTGGGGGTCTCATACCATGCAATTTTCTAGCCTCTCCTGTGCCCTGCTGGAGTGACCAGGGCTTGTCATGTCCCAGGTGAAAGGGAGCTGGCTGCCTGCGACCCCGCCCCTCCTCAGCTCCAGCATCAAATGACATCACGTGACCCCACAGCATCATGTGATGCCGGTTACCATGGTGACATGTCGCTCTGATGCTCTCTGTTCAGGGGGATCACAGACAGACACAGACAAACACACACACAGAGACACACACACACAG
Organism: Ascaphus truei; assembly: GCF_040206685.1. NCBI lineage: Eukaryota > Metazoa > Chordata > Amphibia > Anura > Ascaphidae > Ascaphus > Ascaphus truei. The sequence continues at coordinate 76,470,152 of NC_134486.1, read as the reverse complement.
ACTCATACACAGAGACATACTGTCTCTATAAGGGAGCTGGCTCTGATTTTCCTCTCTCACCCTGTCAGCCGGAAGCTGAAGGCAGAAGCAGGGAGAGGAGAGAGCTGCCAGCTGCTTCTGATGCCGGGTCAGTCCTGCGTGGGGGTGCCGCTGCACCGCCGGGTCAGGAACAGCTGGGAGAGTTATCCCAGCTCTCCCCCTCCGGCGGCCGCGGAACCCCTGAGGGGTGCAATGCTAGCAAAACAATTTTTAACGCGATCCACATATAACGTGATCAGATTCTTTGGACCCCAAGCACCACGCTATAAAGGGGTTCATCTGTGTGTGTATGTATGTATGTATATATATACAACATCAAGACTTTTATAATGAGAATATAATATATTTAAAATGTATTTTTATATCTTCAGCATTTTGCACCTTGTCCTTCTTGGACTGTATATCCGAATTCAATATATAATGCCATTTTCTACACTATCATTTTGTTCACAGACCGTAATGCATACATACGTTCTCTCTCTCTTTCCACATACCAAACACGCACAAACATATTTACATATTCATTACAACTGAAAAGAGGCATAGCCAAGATATTTCAAATATTTCTTTTGCCAAGTGTGTGCGATATTTACAAACGTGTGTGACCGAGAACACATGTCCTTTATCGAATGTGTCAGTGTAGTCGTAATAATGAATTAAGCTTCATATAAGTATGTACCTTTGGCCTGTTTCTGATTACCTGCAAAAAATTATCATGCAGAATTTCACAGTAAATCTTCAGGGTATTATAGGTCAGCACAGGGATCAAATATGTTGTCATAAATATATTATCAGTTTACTGCAATTGATATTTTATAGTTTCTGGTTACGGTAATTCAACTTGCATCTCTTTAAATCAGCACTATCAACAACTACATTTTGATTGGAGGTTAAAGCAGCAAAACATCTTGCACGACATCTTTTATATATATTTTTTTTACTTATAGGATTAAAACAGGGGGTCCGGGGAGCTGAATTTCAGCTCTGGGGACCCCCTGCTGCCAGAGATATTTACCTCCGTAGAGGTAGGCCGGTATCTCTGTGGAGTTTAAATGTCAAGCTGCAAGCGATGATATCTCAGCTTTGTAATGGCCCGCCTGAGCAGGAACAATTAAGCCGCCATCTAGTTAGGTCCACAAGCTCCCTGGCTACAGTGATACCGGCAACCCCTTCGGAGGTAAGTATCTCTGGAAGCAGTGGGTGCTGGAGCTGAAATTAAGAGCTCAGCTCTGCAGACCCCCTGCTTCAATCCTAGAACTAAAAAAATAATAGGTGTAGTGCAAGGAGTTTTGTTGCTGTAAGTGGGTAAATGTTTTAAAAATAATGATATTAGTAGTTTTTCATCCAAGAGTGCTACTGTATATGCAGACACATCTTACTTGCTTTCTCTAAGTACAAACATGGAGATGGCCTACTGTTTATTATTCAGTTGAACATGTACAGGATAAAAGCCCAATGCCCCATGAAGACTAAATATTATGACAGCTTGTGTTTGCAAATACACTGATTACTTCTATAAACTGGTTCGAAAACATCTTTTTTGATAAACACTGCTCACACAACAATGTTCAACTTTTATATAAATATTTGCATAGTAAATATGGTAAAAACATCTTTATTTAAGCTCAGTTCAAAACATGTGGGGTATGTGAAAATGTAGTTTAACCTTAAGAGACTTGAATGTTACTCAAATATATACTTCCAAGGTGCCTCAAAACGTTAATGGTTTAATAATTCACGATAGAAAAATTCTGCGTTAAAGAAATGAGTTTTTAAACGTTTGAAACAAGCTGTGTATGACCCTGGCAATCTTGTGCTTCATCATTAAACTGCAAGCAACATCACAAACTGGTCTTGAATTGTGTATTGAACATCAGCACAGATTTACATTGCCTCAGAGTGCTTGCTGTGGTCAGCAGGGCGATAGAAAAGATGGGCGCCAGAAGCTTTTATAGTACAACTTCAAACTTTATTCCTGTTCCCCGCTCTTGGGAACGCTGCATTCACATTTACAATAAGATTGACATGGATGTACCTTATTGTGTTCACTCTATAGCAAACAATAGAAAAAAGTTTATTCAACTTCATAAAATATGATACAAAATAGACACAAACAAAACAAGAACTCTTGTTTGTATGTAGTTGCATAAACTTTTGTTATTTTTTTCTACGCTGGTGAGTTCTGAGTCTACTACTAGGGGTGGCAGTTTCACGGATCAATTACCTTTTTGCTCTACATTTCATGATCAGAGAGACGCCACCGGGGGAACACGGATTGCCCTATCTGTCAGTTTGGGTTCATCACTAGCTGCATCCAGGTGGAGAAGTTACGGTGATCAATCGTGAGTAAAAGTGTTACTCCACACCGGACCCACGAAGACAGGGGTTACATCAAGCTGCAGTTATCCCCGTGGAGGTAGTATATCTGTCTTTCACGGGGTTAACACGGCTTGTCCTCATACAAGCGGTTCACGCACACCCATGATCTCCTTTCATCTTATACAGTCTTTATTACTCTCAGCAGTGACAGCCTCCGCTATTTAACCCTATCAGTGGCCCGCTTTTTATATCTGTATATATATATATATATATGTAAGGGGGTCACCCCCGGTTCCCCTGATCTTCCTTTGCCCCCTGCCTTACCCCTGTGGCAGTGGGGGAAAGGGACGGCGATTTCTCCCGGCGGGCACCGCCATCTTGGTTGTGGCGCGAGGTTCGCGCAATGCGCAGAGGTTGGCCAGGGTAGCGGTGGCCATTGCCAGTGTGCAGGAGCTCTGGGAGGTTGCACAGGCGCAGTTAAGCGTAGCGGCGGCCATTACAGCTTCGCACATGCGCAGTAAAGATCGTGCACGCGGTCCCCATAGGAAAGAGCTGTGCCAAGGACTACAATTCCCAGCAGCCTCTGGGGACTGCACTTTCACCCTGGTCACAGGCAGCCAGACAGCCAATAGAGCTGGCAGATTCTCATGCTGCAGAGTTGCAACAATGTTGTGTGCAGACAGGGTTTTTGTCAGTTGGATCCAGGAAGAGATTGGGGAAGGTATTGTACACAGAGCAGGGCTCTGCTGTACTAGGCCAGAGAAACCCCAGGCCCAGGTAGGCCCCACTCCCCACTAGGTTAGTGGGTAAGTTCATAGGGAAGGCCCCTTAGGTAGGGACCCTGCCCTAATCTGAATCTGAGTCTTGTCAGTGGCACAGCTGCAGTGCTGTGAGCTCTGACAAGAAAAGACAGCGTGGCTTGCAGTGCAGCCACAGCAATTACTGCATTAGGCCAGTAACCCCCTAGGCCCCAGATAGGTCCTGAACTCCCCCAGCTTGTGGTGCTATAGGGACAGGCCCTATTTTAGGGACTTTATCACATTAGTGCCAGTGATAGATAGGGACACAGCGGACGCTGCGATTCCCGTGAAGAGACTTGGGCTCAAGTCTGTGCCCAAAGAGACAAAGACTACCTCCAGGGTGGGATCGCCCCTAGCGGGCCCCGTGCAAGGAAACACCGGATCAGACGGGATCACCAAGCGGCAGATCCTTTTCGAAGTTGCTTGCAGGCCCAAGTGCAGGAGCGCTCGGCAGGTACCTTCCTAAGTGCACCAACGTATCCTATACATAATATCATTACACATAGTGGCAGCGCTGACCACAGGACAAAGGGGTTAGGCTGTGGACACGGTGTGGGGGTACACGGTGGTGGGTAGGTACACTCCTAGTGGAGTGAAGGACACTTGGGACTGAGTTATATTGTGGAGTTACCCTCTAGGGGAAGTATTAGTATTATAAGTGTGTGATTATTCTGCGTTACAGTAAAGTGGTTATATACATTCCTGTGTATGTGGTTATTGTATATGCGGGTCCTATGTAGGCAACCTTCTACATCCCTAGAACCCTACACAGGTGGAGGCACTGAAACCGAGAACGTTCCAGAGGATTCACCCCAGGCTCTCACTGGCGGAAGCTCAGACCTCCTGTGAGCCTGACAGGTATACTGCACCACACCTGGTAACACATAGGTTTCCACCCACACACACAGTATCTGTGATTGGGATAGAGGGAATACCCGTTACATATATATATATATAGCCACTGATAGGGTTAAATAGCAGAAGCTGTCACTATCGAGAGTAATAAAGACAGTATAACATGGACAACAGATATACTATATGCAAGTTCGAGAGAGGGAATACATAATATGCCACAGAGAGCTGTACAGATAGGGCTCCAGGATGTCAGGGGATCTCTTCTGCAAGCGGATCTCTATATACAGCATATACTGGGGGGTTTACACACAATACATGTCATTTTATCATTTATAAGAGTAACAAATCTTACATAACATTATTGGAAATACTGTAGGACTCTTTGATATCAGAATTGCGGTGTAACAATAAAGCACAAAGTTGGCGTGTTTATGTATGAGACACGCAACTCTGCCTTTACAAACTTTTAAAGTAGCAATTAGGCTTGATTGACTTTTATTTGCAATTTCAACCCAACTTAATCAGGCTGTCTCCCAGAGCAGCACTCCGTTGAATCAGCATATATTTATAACTGCCCTGTCCTAGCAGTTTGGAAAACTAAAATGGCCACCGGCAAAGTCATTGCCAATGACTGCCAGTGAATGAAAGGAATATCATTATGAGGTGCCATGTTAGCCATTCAATAATGTTGGCCTTTCATTCATGTTGTATGTTAGGTTTGTTTATACTGTATAATGTAGCAACAACCATGCATGTCAAGCTTTACAGACATATCGTACCACATAATACAGGGAACTATAGCACAAAGTACATGAAATAATTTCACTAAACTCCAATGGGGTATCAGAGATGATGGGGGGTTATCAGAGTTGATATCAGTGGCAGTTACTGTTTCAGTCTCCGACCCCATATCGTAGCTTAGTGCAGTGGTGCGCAAACTGTGGGATGCACCCCCTTGGGGGGGGCGCACGATTATGTAGGGGGGGCGCGGGCTGCTTGCAGGGAAACCTGGGGGCGGGCAGAGCTGTGCACGGGCGGCCAGAAGCTCCGTGCTGCTGCTTCTATGTGTCTGTGTCTTGCAGAGGGGGCGGGGCTTCTCTCTGCACACAGACAGCCCCTCCTTCTCTTTCTGTCTGCTTCCCGCACCAGTTTTCAGCAGCATGGGGGGTTGGAGGCTCGGAGCATGTCGTCCCCCCAGGTGAAATTGTGTGACTGATTGTGTGTGTGTGTATTTGTATTGAGTGTTTGTGTGGTGATTGTGTGTGTGGGGGGGATTGTGTGTGTGAGGGTGAGGGGGGGAGTGTGTGTGTGAGGGTGAGAGGGTGTGTGTGTGTGTGGGGGGGGATTGAGAGTGTTTGTGTGGGGGGATTGAGAGTGTGTGTGTGGGGGGGGTATTGAGAGGGTGTGTGTGGGGGGGGATTCAGTGTGTGTGGGGGGGGGATTGAGTGTGTGTGGGGGGGGGGATTGAGTGTGTGTGTGGGGGGGGGATTGAGTGTGTGTGGGGGGGGATTGAGTGTGTGTGTGTGTGTGTGTGTGTGTGTGTGTGAGGGGGGATGGAGTGTGTGTGTGTGTGGGGGGGATTGAGTGTGTGTGTGTGTGGGGATTGAGTGTGTGTGGGGGGATTGAGTGTGTGTGTGGGAATTGTGTGTGTGTGTGTGTGTGTGTGTGTATTGAGTGTGTGGGGGGGGGATTGAGTGTGTGTGTGTGGGGGGGGGGGGTTGAGTGTGTGTGTGTATTGAGTGTGTGGGGGGGGATTGTGTGTGTGTGTGTGGGGGGGAGTGTGTGTGTGTGTGTGTGTGTGTGTGTGTGTGTGTGTGTGTGTGTGTGTGTGTGTGTGTGTGTGTGTGTGTGTATTGAGTGTGTGTGTGTGGGGGGGGATAGTGTGTGTGGTGATTAATGGAGTGTATGTGGTGAGTGTGAGTGTGTGTGTATGTGGTGATTGATTGATTGATTGAGAGAGAGAGAGTGTGTTGTAATGCAGTGGTGCGCAAACTGGGGGGGCAATGAGGCGCAAGATTATTTAGGGGGGCGCAGGCGGCGTGCGGTGAAAACTGTGCGCAGAAGGACGAAAAAGCTGTGCGCAAGGGGCTGCCAAGAAGATGTGCACGGGCGGGCAGCCGAAGATGTGTGCGGGTGGCTGAACAGGTTAGTGCAGGTGGCGATGTAGAAAATAGCTGAAGCGCTCAAATGCAGGTATAATAATCAAAATAAGCCAAACCACTAAACCAGGGTACTAAGAAATGATATAGTACCTAATGTGTAATAGTATGGGTACTATCCTCCTGAAGACAGGTGGCATATGGTATAAGCCCACTTACCATCAGTCTCATTGGCAGGTTCCCCTGAAAAATATGCAAATACTCACATCCTGGTAGGGTAGGTAGGCAGGCTGTGCAGCTACTAAATGCAATACAGGGAAAAAGGAGACCTTGAAAAAGAACGCTGTGACGTTCGAAACGCGTTGGATGGGTCTTTTGTCACACTAAGTGCCCTTTTAATTATTTTTCGTTTTGGGTCCTTCCTGCTCCGTTTGTGTTGGTGCGCTTTTGGTCTCCTTTTTCCCTGTAGCGCAGGTGGCGGCCACGTGATGGTGTGTTTGTGCGCACGCGCAGGGGCTTCAGAGATACGGGGAGGAGCACGCCCGAGCTCGGTGAAGTCAAACGCCCCTCCTTCCGGTGTCTGCCCTGCAATAGCGCTGTGGTCCTGCTCTCCTCTGCTTGCAACATGCTTCGCTGCGATCCTCTGCAAGTCAAAGGGTAGGCTGCCACTATATCAATCTTACTATGAATGTACAGAAATAATAATAAAACAAGTGAAAACACAACATTGAAAACGGAAAAAAATAAATAATACTGTAGGTAAGAGTGTGGATGACAATGGGGATAGCAAGACAAAGAGCAGGGAGGGGAAGGAAAAAAATAGGGGGGGGCAGAGGGAAGGGAGGTAGCAAAGAGGTGGATGAATGCCCCCCAAAAGTATTGACTTTGTGCACGTACGCTCTCCCAAGCTTGGCGCTTGGGGAGACAAACAAAATTGACTTTGAAGTGCGCTCAGCAGCAGTCAATGCACACACACAGCCACACACAAACACACAAAAAAATAGCCCCGATCCACGCTTGCAAAATTATGCAGGACACCATGTGCTCATGCTTGGAGAGTTGGTGATGTCACCGCTCTCAGCGGCAGCGTGGACGCAGCCTAATTTTGCAAGCGCGAGCTGTTGAAATATGTAAGTATTTAGACATATTTGGATTTATATTGTATACCGTTTAATAAAGGGTTTTGTTGTTTGTTTTTTCAATGTGATTTTGATTACATCAGGCAGGGGGGGCCCGAGAAATTTTATGGATGAAAAGGGGGGCTCGGCATAAAAAGTTTGCTCACCCCTGGCTTAGTGAATCCAAGACATTGAGAGAAAGAAGTCCTTTCCCAAAGGGCTTGCAATGTAAGTGGTATTTAGGGTATTTAAGAGTACATGTGAGTGTACTGATTAATAGAGCATGTGTTGGAGGAAATAATGTACACCTTGTGTATGTAGTAAACGTGTGATAAGAATCTATTGAAAGGCTTCCTTAAAAAGGTACGTTTTCAGGTGAGCCGTGAAGAAAAAGACATCCTGCTTATTAGCGAGGGGAAGAGAGTTCTAAAGGTAGAGAGTGCTGAGTGAGAAAAATGTCAGGTGAATGTCAGATGAACCGTGGAAACAAGAGATACAGCGAGTCAACAGTCTAGAAGATGATTTAGAGAAAGACAGCAAAGAAACAATGAGAAAGGTGAGAGGAAAACCTGGAGATTGTTCTGTCAAACAGCAATGTGTCAAAAGCAGCAGCAGAGATGTCAAGGGAAATGGGAAGGGAGTAATAGCCTTTAATTAGAACAGAATTGAGGTAATTGGCTACCTTATTAGGGGCAGGTTCAGTGACGTGTAAGGCTTAGTCCATAGACACTTCGCCCGTGCGGAGGCGCGCTGAGGCTGAAGGAAAACGGTGCTTTTCCTGGCCTTAGAGCGCGCGCCGTCCGTGGGTGTGTCTGGGGGCGGGCCAGTGACGTCACGGAGCTGGTTCGCCCTTATTGGGCGAACCGCTCACGTGACCGGCCCTGCGCTCCAGTGAGCGCCGAAACTAAAGATTTCTTAAGACACACGCTTCCGCAAGCGTGCGGAAGCGTGCGCGAGCCCCTGCTAAAGCCGCTCTCATTGCGGCTGCAGGGGCTCACTGCCGAGCAGCAGCGCGCCTCAGCACGGGTCAGCGCCTAAGTGCTGACCATGCCTGAGGCTTAAGCTTTCACTACATGAATGGTATAAAAAGAAGCAGGGAAAGGTAAAGTCAATGTTAATTTATGTAAGGAATTAAAAAAGAAAGAATTAAGTCAATTGTCACCCAGTGGGTACATGCAAAATACTTTTAACATGCAGTCACCTTTTTTGTAAAGAAATAATAAATAATTTTCACAACAGAAATACTTGAAGAAGAAATCCTGCCCATTGTGCATATGACTACTTTTTTTTTTTTTACAGAATTCGAACTCCATTCTACCCGCCGTTCTCTCTTCCCCCTTCCATTCTCCCCCCCACCAGTCTCTCTCTATCCACCCCTCCATTCTCTCACTCCACCCCCATTCTCTCAATTTTTCTCCCATTCTCTCTTTCTCCTCCATTCCCCGTCTCCCCCCCCCCCAATTCTCTCACCTCCCAACCCCAATCTCTCTCCCTTCTCCCTGCCATTCTCTCTTCCCCATTCTCTCTCCCTTCTCCCCCTCACCCCATCCCCAAGGGCAGGCTGGTGGATTGTTATTTGGGGGGCAAGTGTATTTTATCAGCCGTGATATTAGGGGGCCACTGGCCCGCACACATAAAGGTGTAGCCGACATTATTGCGCCCGTTATCACACAGTGATGGATGCAATAACGTCAGCTACATCTGTATGTAGGCACCATAAGCATAAGCACACACAGAGGATACATACACCACATACAAATTAATCAACCACACACTTTCCATACACACTCAATGTATTTCCCAGAATCACACTGAACTGCAGACACTCATTTACTGAAAACGAAAAACACACAGACACTGACCTGCACAATACTCATACAGACACACACTGACCTGCACAAAACTTACACAGACAGACCCTGACCTGCACAACACACACATACAGACACACACCGACCAGCACAGACTAATTGCCGGGACATTTGCTGCAAATCCAGGACTTTCCCGGCTAAACTGGGACGTCTGCTCACCCTACCATTGCATGATAACGCACCTAATCCGGCATTACCTGCATTGTGAAGCCACGCCAACACTTTATGCGTCACTGGATTGTTAATCACCTAAAGGAAAATGTGAATGGGCTGCAGAGTCATTCTATCAACATTTAGAAAGCCGACAGCACAAGCCAATAAGCTTACACTTTAAAAACAAACAATGTGTAAAAAGCTCAGAATGCACAAATCAAGTCATTAAAGGTTCAGTACACCCATTAGGGCTCCTAATTCTATAACTGATCAATGAAAATTACATTAGGGACAAGAATCACCAAATACCCCCAGACCAAAAGCAAATGAGAAAAAGAATTCTCACTACAGATATGCTTATTAAAATAGCAGTTTATTCTCTTAAAGTGGCAGTCCCACACAGCTGGTCAAGATGAAAAAGCACATAACATTGAAGCACTCCTTTAAATATATACATCCTGTTCTATTTTTCTCTTAAATCATTATTAAAAATGCTAAAATAAGAATTGATCACTCAAATGCATCTGTAACGGGGACGAATCCCTGTTTAAATAAGGCAGCCTCAGAGCTCTGAGAATCCAGCAGAGAGAGAGAGTTGATTGCAGCCACTCAATTAGCTAGTCTCCACCTGGACTCATGAGAGAGCTCTGTAAAAAGCCTCATGTGGGACACAGGAGAGGGATTCCTTAGCTCACAATTGGGCCGACACAGGAAAGCAGAGAAGCCTGCACAGACAATATCTTGAGCAAAAAAGTGTGCTAAGGTCAAGACATCCAGACCCCTAGAGACCTATATTTCCTGGACACAGAGGACCCAGGAACTTGCCAGAGACTGACATGGAGGGCCACCTGCTTACGGTACTTCCTGAGACTTTGGGGTGATAGGCTGGTAATGGGAATATCCCTCCAGTCCTGCAGACAGGGTCTGGGAAAGGAAGATTGCCCTTAGAAAGGGATAAGGGTTTGTTATTTTGTTGTTTTTGTATGTTTTGCCTGGATAAAGGATCAGGCTAAATAAAGCCAAGATATAATTTCACCCAAATCGGTCTCCATTTTATGTACCTCTGCACACATCTCTTACAGCATCCAATGGACTTATATGGGAAAAATAGCAGCCATGCTTATTTCAGTCACAAGTGTATGATTTTGGAAGCTGATATCTCTGGTTTGCAACATCATACAAATAAAATGCACATATCCCTTTAAATGAACTAGGAACTCTGTTAAATGGCTACATTAACACAAAACAATTTACAAAAATAAACCGATGAAACACAGGACTTCCTTGAAAATCATAAATGGTGCTGCCTACAGTCCTCAGCTGTCACTGAGAACAATACAGTATAAGTGGGAATGTACTGTAAAAACCATTGGAACAATAAGTTTGAGTGTGTCTACCCTTGAGACAGAATAATTACTGATAAATAGGGACTCCTGTTTTCTGTATTTATATTTTTGTCAAATGTTTGTTTTTTTCAGTATTATTTTTTTTTAATCAGTTTATCAGTGTTAACAATGGAAATAAAGTGACACGCTTAAATTAGGTGTATAGGTGCACTTTTTTACTTTACATACTCTCCTTGTGCTGCCTTTCTCCAAAATAATACTTCTGTTGTTTTATTGGTTTTAACCAGAAGTGCAAGAACTTGCTAAAAGCTGTATAGGAATCCCTTTTTAACTCATGATGTACACTTTTAAACAAACATTTGTTTAACTGGTGGGGATGGTCATGACAACACAAGACATAACTATATTTTCCTAATTGTGCTCATGTTGAAAATATATATATATATTTTTTTTTTTTAAAGCAATTTACTGTACATACTTAGCACAGAATACCTATGCAGGATTGATGGAAACAGGTATTATTTTAATAGCCTTTTTAATTGGCACTATGATGATTAATTGGGGGTGTCAGAAAACTCTTGGTATGCTCATTATGCCACAGCATGATGTCCAGATGAACTGTGCTGTCGACCATTACTAAAGTTAAAAAAAAGACCGGGTGCGTAACACTAAATAGTGTACAAAGTTGGCACCTTCAAATGTTAAAACGACTTACTGGGCAATGAATTTGTATTTGGTACTTATGTTGTTCCATGAATATACTAATACACAAAGATAATCTAGTGAATGAGAGCGAAAGAAAACAAACAAAAAGAACATTGTGTTTTGGTAGTGACCACAAAGTTACATTGACACTTGTCATGCCATTATTCCTTTGTATTTATGTATTAATCACATTTGCAGCAGATTTTGGAGGTTATCAGTTACACGACTTTTAAAAATGTACAAAAAAAAAATCAAACACATATTTTATAGCTTACATATAAAAAAAAAAAAACTATATTTATTTCAGATACAGGAACATATGAACAGCATTCTCTGGGATACCACAATTCCCCACAGTATGCTTCTATAAACTGTACCCATGTATTCTTTCTTTTTCTCACACTGCCACAACTTGCATAAAGTCTGCACTCTCCATCCCTTGCATACTGTACATTAAAGCCGCACTACAGGTTGGATTGCTTGCTTTATTTGTAACTTTTTTTTAGGCTATAGCTTTGAAGCATAGAGTCCTCAGAGCTAATCCCCATTCATGTCAGCTCCTTTGCTTCCAGAGATACTTACCTCTCTGTGCTATTTAAACGCTGCCATTTCGTTAGGCACACTACACTATTTCCCTGGCTGCAGAGATACCAGCCCCGCTACGGAGGTAATTATCTCTGGATGCAGGGGGTGCCCCCCGGAGCTGAAAGGTAAGGGGTTCAGCTCCAGAGAACTGTGTGTGTGTGTGTGTGTGTGTGTGTGTGTGTGTGTGTGTGTGTGTGTGTGTGTGTGTGTGTGACTGACCATGGTAGAAGTGTATTCCTTCCATTCTATTAGCAATGACGTCAAACCAAGAATGTTCCGCAACATTAAATTCAACTGGAAGGTTTCAACCAAATGTCTAATTAAATGTAATTTTAAGGAGTTTTACCTTTTCAAAAAAAATATCGTTGGGGACCAGCGGCCTCCGATGCTGACCCGCGTTTCATTTCAGCTCCGGTGACCCCCTGCTCCCCGAGATACTTACGAAAGTAAAACAAAAAAACAAGTGCTAATGCCGCTTTAATGTACAATCGCTAGTTTACCAATATCTTTAGAGAAAGGTCCGAAAGGCTAGGAATTCTCTTTCCTTATCTTGATTGGAAGTTCAGATTATGCCGTACAGAACTGTGTAATCATTGCTTTCCTTAGGCTGTGTTATTAGGAAACCCTTTCTATCAAAAGAAGGATTATTAGGGTCAGCAGTATTGGAGATGTGAAAGGATAGGTTTCCTACTCATCTCAAAATAAAGTGCCGGTGCAATTTTTGCTTCATGAAAGATCATATAAGATTTGACTGTACAATACTTTTGATGGCATGCAGAATTAATGTTATAGGTTGGAGATGGTGTGTGCACAGCAAAGAAAGTGCCTGCATGTGCTACTGTACAATGCTTTTAGTTTTGAATTAAGATTACATAACCATTTTGAAATCTTGAATACAAGTAGTTTCCTATGGGAGTGATTTTCCATGCAAACTCATTTTCAAGCTCTTTCTAGGCACACCACGGTGCATTTGACATGATGCACAATTTTTCATGTTTATGGAATGTATCGCAAAGATGGATTATGATCATTCTTTCATTGACTGCTAAATCAATGGCTGCACTGCATTCCTATTGCAGATAAAATACAATAGCAATATAATGTTAATCATAAAGGAATTGAAGAAGACAGTGATAAGCGCGCTTGCCCAAAATGGCATATCTGTAAAAACTTCTCCCCTTGCTGCTTGGTTGTAGAAGGAACATTACAAAAAGCTCCTATACAGATCTCCCGCAGGAAGTCTCAAAGTAAAAGAAAATAATACAAACAGCGCACCAGAGATCAGTAAGCAATACAGTTGTATTCACAGTTGAATGTACATATAAAACATTGCATCATAAACGTACAATTAAGTAAGAGATGAAAAAACCCAATCATCATTTCACAGGAAAAGGTCTGGGATAGAGTATTGGAGATCCATGTGTGTAAGTGCTTCTATGTAAGTTTCCGGAGAGGATCGCTGCTAGAGAAGGATCCCAACTGTTACAGCAGTACGCTACGTGACCTCCACGCGTTTTGCACATAGTGTGATATATGTTTTACATTTCCTGACTTAGAAGTACTTCTGGCGCGTGACCACTCTGGTCTTTTCTCCTAGAGGCCTTTTGTTCTACAGCTAGTGTCAGTATGGACAGGCTCTCTGTAAAGAAATGGTCATTGCATAGTAAACAATAAAAAATACTAACATGTGGACTCAGGGGGATTCCAGAGACATTCTCCCAGTTTAAGTAAAGATAAGGAAAAATGTGAATTATTTTCAACATTTTGCAATATTGTTTAAAGTAGATAGGCCCAGCATGGGGTCGTAGGCCCCATAAACACCACCACTGGTCCGAAGGCACCAGGGACCATTTGTTGGCAGGTAGGCAGAGGCAGTGAGAAGGGGGAGTCGGCACAGGGTTCCTGGCTACATGGGCCAGGCAATTAGCTGGGCAGCAGCTATGGGAGGGACAAGGTAGTGGTTATGGGGCCTTAAGGACAGGTGAGCTGGAGCATGAGCTGGATTTTGGGATAGACAGCATAACTCCTCACCAGTATTGCCTACATGCCCATTTCTTCCACCAAATACCACCTACTGTCGCCACCAAAGCTCTGGGTCCCTTTTGCATCAGCTCCCGCTGCGACAGACACGTACTGGATAAACCCGTATTCACATTTGAAAGTTTCCAGGACATCGCTGGAGGTGCCTGCAGTGTACCGCAGATGGGCGACAATGAGTCCACACAGTTGGGAAACCAACCTCCGAGTCCCCAAGCCTCTAGCTGGAAATGTAGGGCCGGACTACCAGCACCCAAGTCTTTGCTCCCAAGAAGCATGCCAGCGGGACCACGGAGATGCAGGTACTCACTCTCATGTCCCCCACTGCTTCCCCCACAGCTGCCTACGCTGTAGCTTGGCATAGGACAGCCCCCAGAACTTTGGCCTCGTCAAGCAGGGTACATAGATACAGTACCCTCCAAGACTTAACAATTTAGCTATATTTTGGAACCCATGGGTCTCAGCATGGGTACCATGGTTGTTCCTCCTCTCCCCAACACCCCAGGGCAAGATCAGCATATCGCTAATACCAACTAAGGTGGCACTAGGGCTGGGGCACATAGAGCGGAATAAACTAGCACAACCGGCAACAGTAAATATCCAGGCAGACCAAGAGGTACAAAGGAAACCGGAGAAGGTTGAAAGGAATGATGCAGATGGGAACACAAACCCCCTCCCCGTCCATAAGAGGTGAGCATTCTACTTCTTTACCCTTTACTTCAAAGGCAGATAGTTTGAGCCAACATGCAGACAAGAGCAGTGGTCCAGATTCAGAGAAAGTTTCAGACAGCGAGCAAACCCTCTTGTATAGGCTGATGAAGAAACAACTCCAGGCAATCTGCCAAAGCCTTGAGACATTACCAGCAATAATGAAAGGATAAGCGGAAACGCTCAGCCATCACAGTGTAAACCAAAGGTGTCCAAAGCTACTGAATGTAGTGGTAATAGTACATACATTTGTGCTATAAGCGCAATATAATGCTACTGACGAAGTAATGTTAAAAAGCCATACTGAGCAGGAAATACAGTATGTTAACATTGTCAAATTGACTAAAGCAGAGTGCAGATAAGGACAGCACACTCAAATGGCTGAGCAGTTTCTTCATCTTCGGTCGATATTTGTTAGCAAAGCAACCTGAGTAAGGATTAAACCTAATGAAATACAGTAAATGGAGCTAATATACAGTACTATACATTTAGAATATGTGGGGTCTTCGCATAGCATGAATGTGATGAAGAGTTATGGCATACAATGCAGAGTAATAAGGTGTTGCACTTCGTAACAAAGGATATTGTATGTTTTAGGATAGTGACTCCAGAGAAATGCAACGCCTTTATAAAGGGGCCGGGGAGTCAACCACAGTTAAAGCAAAACAAGGTAAATGCTGAGCTTATAAGGAGAAGTAGTGTACCGGGGGGGGCTGTAATTATTACAAGTATGCATGCATGTACTGGTGGCGTCCCACGCATAGTAGTAATAGTAAGTTACTTGTTATTACGCTACTTATTTATTTATAAAATATTTTACCAGGAAGTAATACATTGAGAGTTACCTCTCGTTTTCAAGTATGTCCTGGGCACAGAGTTAAGACAAATAATACATTGGTTACAAGTACAGTTACATAAATGAACAGGTTATACATTATATACAAGGCATTGCATGCACAGTTAAAGAAATTATATATTATGGGCGTATGAAACAGTTACAGACCAGATTAAAATGTGAGACAGCCTTAGATTTGAAAGAACTTAAACTGGTGGTGGATGTGAGAGTCTCTGGTAGGTTGTTCCAGTTTTGGGGTGCACGGTAAGAGAAGGAGGAGCGGCCGGATACTTTGTTGAGCCTTGGGACCATGAACTGTCTTTTGGAGTCTGATCTCAGGTGATAGGTGCTGCATGTGGTAGGGGTGAGGAGCTTGTTCAGATAGCTGGGTAGCTTGCCCATAAAGAATTTAAATGCAAGACAGGAAAGGTGAACTTTGCGCCTAGACTCAAGTGATGACCAATCTAGTTCTTTGAGCATTTTGCAGTGATGTGTGTTGTAGTTGCATTGGAGAACAAAACGGCACCTATAGCAAGGGCAACAACTCCAGGGTAACTAAATAGCTTGGAGGCCTAGCTCTAAAAGTATCCCAGCCTCGAAACACAGCTCTCTCAAGACAAGAAGGAGTCACTTGGACTTTTAAGATTCCAATACAGGGTGAAATACGTAGTATTGACCCTTGTTGAAAGCATCTGAAATCAGCCAGCATACACAGGTAGCCTGTGAAAAAATCTACATATAATTAATACTAGGGCGCATAGCCGGTCCATTCTTTACATCTCCCCTACCAAACTTGTCTTTTCCCCCTTAGGTGTTGCACCAAAGAAAACGCCAGGTACATTTTGGATGATACAACACCTTTCCTAAGGGTAGATTAATTAGTGGTGCCATAGACAAGGACATATGCCAAGTGCCGTATAAATCTTTTAACCACGGATTGGGCACGTGTCCAAGATTTCACCCACTAGCGGAATTCTCGTGTTTGGAAAGCTGGCCGGCCAGCAGTGTGGTCTATTTTTCTCCTACTAACAGTGACAGATTTTTTTTTTTTTTGGTGAAGGGAAGCAATATGAAAGCAACATCGGCCTGGGCTGTTTAAGCAGCAGGTCCTCTGACATCTTCCAGAAGGTTTGGATAACAATGAAAAGCACAGCCCTTTAATCATAAATTCGGTGTAGTGGTTACATCATCGGTTCAGAAAAACAACTACTGAACGTAATATCACAGTGCACAGTTTTTACAGAAGCAATAAGTTAGAAACATGCCAACCCTAAACAAGTTAAAGCATCAATGCTCAGTGAGGTGATGGAACGAATCACTGATTAAACACAGACAGAATGTTATATCCTGCTAAACAGTGCTATTGAAAGATAAAGGATCTGTGGCATTAATTGGATAAGTACAATTAAATGCAAAAGCATTACTAATGACTTGCCTAATTAAAACCCAACAAAATAGAGAGAGGAAAAAATACAAATTGATGGATATAATACCATTTCAAATAACCTCACATACATAAAGAAACGCCGGGTCTCTCAGCTAGTTGCTTATAATGTTAGACAGTATGTTGTTCACAATAGTCATACCTCTGGGTTTGGGGTCCGTGTGACTGCTGAAATGCAACAAACACATCAAGTCTAATGGGTGAAGTCTATATAGTGCACAGCGGGCATTCACGCAGTTTTTCAGCCGAAAATACCCATTGACTCGGCTGAGAACAGACCTAATGGCTGCTTCAGACTATAAAGAATTTCCACAAAAAAGATAAGAAAAACACCCTAAAATTACAGAAGTCTGAAAAACAGTATAACGTCCAAAATATCATCCCTACTTTTTTTTACATTTTATTTTTTATATTCTTTGGCAGGGTTGCGCCATAATAGCACATTACATCACAGAGAGAAAGAAGCATATTACAGCAATGCTACATGACAATCTCCATTAAGATTTTACAATAAAGGAGGTAACAGTATAAAATAGCATAGAAATATCAATGAAGGGAAGGGGAACAGTGTGTGGAGGGGGGGGGGGAGAAAGTAACATTTAGGGAGGGGGAGGAGGGGACAGGGAACAAGGAACCAAGGCCGGCGATACCAAGAATCATCAGTATCTTACTTGACTTATGTATGGGAGTGTTTCCTTGAAACCCTGAACCAGGTATCCCACACGAAAGGGACAGGTGTCTATTATGCAGTCACAGGGTGAAAGGCTCTCCACAGTGCCCATATAGCTTCAGATTTATTAGGGGAGTCTTGAAAGACATGGGTAATTTTTTTCCATATCATAAGTATCCCAGAGCCTAGACATCCACAACTCTAAAGCCGGCACCTTAGCTTGCTTCCAGAACATTGGGATAGTACCTCAAGCTGTGTTTAAGATGTGTAACACCAGGGATTTGTTAAGTCTATAGTTTGGGATTGTATCCTAATTTAGAAGTACGATCCATAGATACCATGGGACGTTCAACCAGTAATGGTTTGGAGCAAATCTAATACCTCCTTCCTTTTTCTCCGCAACCTTTCCAGAAAATATCAGAGGCACCAGAGAAGAAATGGCATAATAGCATAATCGAAGTGGAGTATACTGTAGTACCCCAAAATCTTAGAAGAAGACTATCATTGAAATAGAGGAACAAGCTGTAATGTCCTAGATTTTGTGCCAATCCTCTATTGAGATTACTTTGTTCAATTCTTTTTCCCAGAGAGTAGCAAATGTGAGCTTTCCTTTGACATTCGCAAAGAAGATGAAAGTTACAAATGTATTGGTTCATCTCAACATTTGTGATTTCTTGGGGTATGTGTTTATGAAGTGTTTCAACTGGGTATAATGCCACAGTTCGCCTCCTTGGCCAGCCTGAAACTCTCAAAACCGTCTCCAGTCTAAAACTAAAGCTGTCTCACATTTTAATCTGGTCTGTAACTGTTACATACACCTATAACATATTTAATCTTTAACTGTTCATGCAATGTCTTTATATATAATTTATAACCCTGTTTATTTAATATAATCGTGTATTGTCATCATAACTCTGTGCCCAGGACATACTGTACTTGAAAACAAGAGGCAACTCTCAATGTATTACTTCTTGGTAAAACATTTTATACATGTAGGGTCTTTTCCACATACAACAGATCAGAGACTCTTACAATTGTGGCTGATTGCCATCTGAGGAAATCTCCCTCCAAATTAAAGCCTGAATTGTGCAGTAAGGAGAGACGCCACCGAGTCGACACGCTCATTACAGCGTTACTGTTACTACCAATTCTCTGAGATGTATGTAACCAGCAAGTGAGCTTCAGATCCTCCCCCCACAAAGCTGATTTCCAGTTGAACCCACGGTTTCTTTTGTTTACTTGAGCGCCAGTCTGTTAGGCTACTGATTTTGTGCTGCTTGATAATATTTTGTTATGTTGGGGACTCTCAAGTCTTTACGTCTTTGTTGGTCTATAACGTAAGGTTGTTTGCATCCAAGCCCACTTGTTGTGCCAGATAACATTGTTACCACAGACCTGCATGGTTTTCAAAAACTTGAGGCAGATCTTGATTGGGATTCTCTTAAACAAATAAATAATTCTCAGTAAAATGATCATTTTAATGGTATTCCTTCCACCAATCCATGAGATAGTTAGGGCTCTCCAGCTATCTAAATCTTTTTTTTTTATTGATTTCAGTGGGTGTAGATAGTTGGCTTGTAAAAGACCCAATTGTAAAATATACTGGACACCTAACAAGCTCCTATTGAACCCCCAAAATAACCACAACATATATATAAGCATATGAGTGTCACAGAGGAGTGCTACTGGGCATGGCAATATATATATAAAACCAGTGACAGAACATAAAACACAGACAAAGCTCAGTTTTAGCACATCCAGTGAAACTCATACACGGTACAGTGCCTAAATATATATGTATAAATATCTATTAAGTAAAATGGTCTTTTAGTTTGACATTTTTGGCCAAAATTGTTGTAAGCCCCTGAGCCAACTTCACGGCAGACCACAATTCAGGGGTCCCTAACGCTAATATAAATTCTTAGTAACCTGTGTAATAACAGGAAGAATGATTTATAGTAAATCTGTCAATATTAGTTGCAAAGTTCTAAGTCTGATTGAAGCCTTTATTAACCTGTACATTACCAGGAAAAGCACTCTGTATTAGAGTTGTCACAACCATCCTGCAAGCAAACAAGTTCCCCTGTGTGGAAGATGCAATGGAGTGAGCCCTTAACCATTTAAATGTGGGAGGGGGTGAGCTTCAATTAAGTAGGAGGTTGCCACCCTCCAAACAGCCAAGACTAGCTAAAACACAATTGTAAAATATACTGGACACCTAACAAGCTCCTATTAGGGGTCCCTAACGCTAATATAAATTCTTAGTAACCTGTGTAATAACAGGAAGAATTTATATTAGCGTTAGGGACCCCTGAATTGTGGTCTGCCATGAAGTTGGCTCAGGGGCTTACAACAATTTTGGCCAAAAATGTCAAACTAAAAGACCATTTTACTTAATAGATATTTATACATATATATTTAGGCACTGTACCGTGTATGAGTTTCACTGGATGTGCTAAAACTGAGCTTTGTCTGTGTTTTATGTTCTGTCTCTGGTTTTAAATATATATTGCCATGCTCAGTAGCACTCCTCTGTGACACTCATATGCTTATATATATGTTGTGGTTATTTTGGGGGTTCAATAGGAGCTTGTTAGGTGTCCAGTATATTTTACAATTGTGTTTCAGCTAGTCTTGGCTGTTTGGAGGGTGGCAACCTCCTACTTAATTGAAGCTCACCCCCTCCCACATTTAAATGGTTAAGGGCTCACTCCATAGCATCTTCCACACAGGGGAACTTGTTTGCTTGCAGGATGGTTGTGACAACTCTAATACAGAGTGCTTTTCCTGGTAATGTACAGGTTAATAAAGGCTTCAGTCAGACTTATAACTTTGCAACTAATATTGACAGATTTACTATAAATCATTCTTCCTGTTATTACACAGGTTACTAAGAATTTATATTAGCGTTAGGGACCCCTGAATTGTGGTCTGCCGTGAAGTTGGCTCAGGGGCTTACAACAATTTTGGCCAAAAATGTCAAACTAAAAGACCATTTTACTTAATAGATATTTATACATATATATTTAGGCACTGTACCGTGTATGAGTTTCACTGGATGTGCTAAAACTGAGCTTTGTCTGTGTTTCATGTTCTGTCTCTGGTTTTAAATTGTAAAAGACCCTCCATGTGTTGTGTGATTTTAACCCCCTAGATATTTAACTGAGGTGGATGCCATATGAAATGGGAAATGATCTCTAACCTGATCGATTTGTTCGTGGTGCGAGTGAGACATTCAGTGCCTCTGATTTTGGAAAGTGTATTTTGAATATCACTACTTTTATATGTTCCCCTGACTGGAAAAGCTAGAGATTAACTTAGTTGTGATCTGAATATGGGGATCCTCATTATAATATACTGTCTCATTAAATTAAAAAGTTGGTCATGTCTTTAAATATAAATTATGTTAAATAAGCAGTGTATTAAACAGAACAGGCTGGCACATGATTTTTGTTTTGCATACAGAATCTAAGATCTAGCTGAAAACTATCCTTCTCCATTCACTGCATAGCTCAAACTAGTCGCTTCTTCCTCCGTAATATTGCTAAGATTCTTTCCTCTGTCACACCTACTGCTGAAACTAATGCATGCCCTTATTCTCTCCCGTTTGGATTATTGTAATATACTGCTAACAGGCATCCTAATTTCACCTTCTCCCAAAACAGTCTCTGATCATCTCCTCCTTAAATCCCTCTCCAGGTTTTCGGATCACCCACAAAGTTCTCCTCCTTACCTTTAAGGCTCTCCTCTCCGCTCCTCCCTTCATATCAGCTTTGCTCTCTAGCTACTGTATGCCCCTGCTAGTCACCTGCATTCTACTCGCAACTGTCGCCTTTCCACTTCTACTGCTTTCTCGTCTTAAACCTTTTTTCCTCACTGCCCCTTACCTGTGGAACTCCCTCCCACAATAGGCGCCAAGCGCCTTTTTCCCCCACCTTTAAGACAAACCTCAAAACTCACTGTCATGTACGGCACACCTGTGAGCACATGACCTGCATATGGGACAAGGGTTAATGCACAACTCGCAAGCTGGTCCACTTTTCACCTTCGTAAAAGTCCCTCAAATTAACAATATCTCTCCTCAATCCGTCACCATCTGTCAAGTACAGCACACAAGTGAGCACGTGACATAGATATGCAACCAGGGTTAATACACATGCTACTCTAGCCAACTCACCTTTCTCCTCTGCAAAGGTGTTTTCAATTAGTTCGTATTAACCCCTTACTCAATTGCAATCATGCCTAGCCTCCGCCACCATGCACTAAATATACAAAATATGAAATTAATATATATATTTTCCAGGGTCTCAGGTCCCTGATTATTATAGAAAAAAAGATGTACTCAACACACACAAAAATCTGTTGTAGCAAAATATGTCCGAAAATTTAAATACTCTCTACAAAGCGTACAACAGTACATTCATAGACCCAAAGCATTATTTAAACAATTATTTAATATATATATATATATAAATATACAGTGCTAAGATTACAGAAAAAAGATTACAAGAACATATAGTTCCAATAAATGCAGAAAAGTTACATAAAATAACAGGATAAAACATCAAACAGAAATCCCTTTATAGTACGTTACCATATGTTATAGGTTTCCCCCCCAGAGAGGTCACTGGCAAAGAAATAGGAACATTCACATATTTGATCCCAAACATACCTCTGTTGAATTCTAATTTCATAAATCCAGGGCAAGCCCTACATACCATTCTTTTCTCATTGAAAACAACATAAACCCCATCCCTTTCGTAAATCAGCTGCTAGGTTGACAGTTTTAAGTCTTAGAAAAAACCCTGCTCTAAAAAGGCGTTTAAACTCTTGACTCAATATACAGTACCGACATATCTTATTGCAACAAATACCGGCGGCATGCCGGGATCTGCCCCAGCTGCCGCCAGTAATGCACGCGCGCCGCCGCGTTCCCCCACTCACCCCCCCTCCTCATCGCGCGCAATTTGCACACCCTTCCGGACCCCTGTACCCCTTCTGCTCTGCCCCTCTGCTTCCCCGTACCCCCGCTTACCTTAATTTGATGTCCAGGGGTGTCGGGGAAGCCTGGGGAAGACGGGGAAGACGGGGAAGCCGGGCGCGCATGTGACTGTGACGTCACAGTGCGCCGCCACGCGCCGCGGCTACCCGCTTCCCAGCCTCATACAGCCAGCGGCATTTGCTCGAATAAGAGCTGCCGCTGCTGTATAAACACTCATAACCAAATTTCCCCAATACTTAGGCAGATGCCATCTTCATGGCTGCATCTGAGCTCTCCACACGCACGCTTGCACCTAAAATTTGACAGCCTAACATCTATTTTCGCAGGAGAAACAATAATCTGTCTTTGGCACCTCTCAGGCAGTGTGGTATGATTTGATTTGTCTTATTGCCACAATGACATACGTACCGCTTATTATGAAGAATCGATGATGTCACATGATATTCTCATTTTTAATAAAGTCCTCCAACTAAGCAGTGACCTGTGGGCCTCCTCTCTCTAGGATGCACAAGGGACCATTCAAGAATATTTAGTTTCCTTTGAGGCTGACAGACTAGTATCTCGTTTATTGCCTTCTAAACAACACATATGTCACTTTTAGTGGCAGCCCCCTCCCCCCCCAATTAAGTCTTGTTTGTAGATCTGCACAGACCCAGGAAGAGTCTTGAACTATCATAAAATGCCATATATGGTATATTTTTTAAATCAAACTGTAGCTACATTAACCCATGAAGCACCAAATTGATTAAAATACATAATATTCCCCACCATTTTCCTTATACTCCCCTCTTAAATGAAGCATGCCAATAGCCTAGACTCATGGCTACTGTCACACACCCACAGTCACTCCTATCAATCACTGTCATCTACTGCACTTATTCCCTCACCTGCTGTCTCTGTAAGTCTCCCAACATACGACTTAGCTTATAAGTTCTGCGGGCAGGGATTTCCTTTCCTATGGTCTGATCTTATTTGTTGCACTTATTGTACTATAGTTCCCTGTACTGCATTGTCTCTCTTGTAAAGCGCCAAGTACAGCTGTGGCGCTATATAAAGATATACATACATACATGAAAACATAATGTCTATAGTCTCCAATTCGGCAATATTTAAAGTCAGTGCATCAATTACATTGAAAGGACTCAACAAGTGTTTTATATTTGGATGTTACATAAATGGCATGTAAGGTAGGTGAAGAGATTTAGTACATGAGGGAAAAGAGAGGGTTTTCGCAGGAGGTTTAGAAAAGAAAACTGTGAGAAGTTGGAAAGGTGAGAAAAGTCTGTGATACGAGAGTGGATACTAGAGAGCTGGAGGATGAAATAAGAATTTTGGCACTTATGCTGCCAGATGGACAGCAATTGTTTTGACAGGCAATTGGTCTGCTGGTTCCTTTGCAGCACAAGTGATCCTGAGAGTATTGGGAGAAGCCTTAAAATATGTACACATTGCTTACAGTAATTTAGTAAAACAAATTATCTATTCAGCAACTTTGCAAAAATTAGTAAGGGGAAATATTCCTTTTAGTGACTCACATTTCTTCAGCACTGAACCTATCTGCTGCATAAGAGAATGTCTCAGCTACCTCAAAAGAAGGCTCATGAGAAAGGTGCTTTCTGAAAGATAGACAAGCTGAGATAGATAAGACCAGAGAAATGCTTTGAAACAGATGATTTGTCTCAAGAGACTCCAAGTACAATGGCACAGAAAAGGCCCTTTCAATGAGATGTGAGGCAAGCCAGCTCAAATCCATAATAATGAAACAGGTTGCTGTCAGGACAGTGCAGGAATGAAAAGGACATTCACAGCGTATTTCCATTTCATGTTATTTCTCTATCTAAAGGATATGTTGGATAGAAGTAAGCCCTGTCAAGTTCACTGCTTTCAGTACGTATTCCATATAGGAAATAATTGGGTTAACATGCTGAAGTGGGAAATCCAATGTAAGTCCCAGTTTCCAGGAGCCATGAGCAGAAGGAAGTAGGCGCAAACATAGAAACAATATTTAATTCGGTGCATATATCATTCTACAGTCATGAGCTGTCTTAGGGCTGTTATATAGTGGCTGCGTGCGCTACGCCGTGCGCGGCACTTATAATTGGCTGAGGTTAGTCAGCCCTTCTATACAAGGGCCGCCCGCGCGCACAGCAGGGAGCGGGCATCTGGCCGACAGCGGGGAAGACGGGCAAAAGAATCTTTTTGCACCACTACCGGCGCAGAAATGTATGTATGTGTATGTGTGTATGTATGTGTGTGTATGTTTGTGTGTGTATGTATGTGTGTGTCTGCACGTGTCTGTACAATGTTAATAAATATTTTACTTTTACAAGTGTTTTTTTTTTAATAAAGAATAAATTACACACACACACACCACACACACACACACACACACACACACACACACACACACACACACACACACACACACACACACACACAGTACCTTCACACAGCGCACAGCTCAGCATACACACAAAAAGTGTGCAGCACGTGCACGCGCGTTCGCACAGGCATGCACGGCCGCACACTCTATAGAACAGCCCTTAGAAGTTGTTACAGTACCAAAAGCGGGTTTGAGATTTTTGAGCTTATTTGGAGGCAGACAAACTGGCGGATACGGAAGCCAAAAGGTTTAATATTGTCATAAACAATATACTCACAAACACATTAGGCTGAGATATCTGTAAACATTCCTTCTGCCGATTACGGAAAGTACATAGCATTTCAAAAGTATGTAAGAAAAGCCGCAAACATACTTGCTTATAAAAAACAAAAAAAACAAAGGGTTATCCACAGGGAAAGGATTTATTTAAAAAATAGAAAAAAGGATGGTGTTCTCTTATCACAGTTTTTTAAACCCTTCCCTACTAGAGGGACGAGCATCGCATGGCTCTTATTTCTACTTTTTGATACCAATTTGTGTGTGTGGGTAGTGCTTTGCTTCTAAGGTTTTTAATTACCTTTGTTGGGGTTGTATTTGTTGCTACAGTATATGAAATTACACCACATTTCTCTTTTTAATATTCTGGAAAGGAGAACTTCTGAAGCATTATCATGTTATTTCCCTGTGTAGACTTGGTGTGAAAGCATTTTCTTTCTTTTTTTTAATCATATAATGAAACACCGTTTGTTCCATCATAAAGTGTTCACTAGAGACAATTACCAGATTTCCTCCTCATCAGTGGATTGTGTTATAATTCTTTTCATACTTTGTAATTATCTCAGTGCTTTTACAGTATACGATAATACTCTTTGGCCGGGAGTCATCAAAGTGTAATCCGCGCTATTGCAACCAAATCAGCGATACCTGCCATTAAAGTCAATAGTAGATATTGCCGATTCAGCCATGACTGTGCGGATCACACTTTATTTTTTCCCGGATTTGATGGCAATGCAGATTTAATCTTAGATTCATTAATAGATCCACTCCAACTTTAGATTTCATATCAGCAAGTCAAAATGTCACAGAATTCTCTAAAGCTCATTAAAGTATATCGGGGCAAAAACATACGATGCAATTGTTTTGCCCCTGAACTGCACCAGCTTTAAGGTCTACAGTATTTACAAAAGCCTTCACTTGCAAAACCAGTGCAAAAAAACTTTAGTAATGGGATCTGTTGAAATAAATCTTGTGTGATTCTTTTGCCGTAGTTTGGCACAGTTAGTAAATACACCCTTTGTATCAAGTTCTTCCGGCTAAAAAAAAAACCCTAAAGATTGCATCAGATTTGTCAATTAAAAACATGTTCATACATTGCTTTTAGAAAGATTTCTAGTCTAATCCAAATTTTTGAGCACCCTGCTCTTGCAGCTAGAAGACCATTACACTCTGTTATCTTCTATATTAACATTTGTAATTATCACCGATTTAGCTCCAACACCCCCATTCAACATCACAAGATGCCGGTTAGTACCAGATTAACAATGAATTAAGTTCAATTAAAGTGCACACTTCATTTGTTGCCTGTGTTACCTCTCTCTTCCTTAAATACACGGTGGACGTGTCTTTCGATCTCTTTGTTTTGTGGAAATTAGAATGTCTTCTTGATTACATGAATTAGATTCTTAGGGGGCTATGCACTAAGCTCCGAGCTTTCGCGCTGGGCTGAAAAAAATTAGCACGTCCGATAAAAAATGAAGTTGGCGGCGCGATTCACTAAGGCCCGCAGCCCATTTTTTATCGGACGTGCCCAAAACTGGCTTATCGTGCGTGCAATGTATTTCCCCCCTGCTATCGCACGTAAAGTTCCCGTACGCTAGCTCAGAGGTGAGCAAACTTTTTATGCCGAGCCCCCCTTTTCATCCATGAAATTTCTCGGGCCCCCCCTGCCTGATGTAATCAAAATCACATGACGTCAGCGCACGTGAGCTGGTTCAGCCATTGAGGGCGAACCAGCTTTGTAACGCCCCCGCCACGCGTCTACAAAAAAAGTATTTATAGCACAAATTACATAACTTAAAAATAAATATTATAATATTTGTCTAATAGCGTTCCCATTTCTGCTGTATTATTAATCTCTCTCTTCCCGCCACATTAGAACACCTCAGGACCTCTCTAACCTCTTCCAGTCTCTCCCTGTATTTCTCACTCCCCCTCCAGTCCCTCTCTATTCCTCCCCTCAGTGTCTCCCCCTCCCCCCCACTCTCTTTCCCTCCCCCCAGTGTGTGTCTCTTTCTCCCTCCCCCCATTGTCTCTCACTCTCTCCCTCCCCCCATTGTCTCTCACTCTCTCCCCTCTTCCAGTCTCACACTCCTCTTCCAGTCTCTCCAACTCCCTGTATTTCTCACTCCCCCTCCAGTCCCTCTCTATCCCTCCCCTCAGTGTCTCCCCCCACTCTCTTTCCCTCCCCCTGTGTGTCTCTCTTTCTTTCTCCCTCCCCCTAGTGTCCCCCTCCCTCCATTGTCTCTCACTCTCCTTCCAGCCATTGCCTCTCCCTCCCCCCAGTGTCTCTCTTGCACTCTCCAACCAGCTATTGTTTCTCCCTCCACCCGGTGTCTCTCTCACACTCTCCCTCCAGCCATTTTGTGTCTCTCTCCCTCCTGCCAGTGTCTCCCTCCCTCCCACCAATGTCTCTCTCATCCCCATCCCCATGTAGCTCTTTCACCCCCCCTCCCCATGTCACACTCACTCTCACCCCCCTCCCCATCTCACACTCTCACCCCCCTCATGTCACTCACACCCTCCCCATGCCTCAGTCTCACACTCACTCCCCCATGTCCCAGTCTCACACTCACCCCCCCATGTCCCAGTCTCACTCTCCCACCCCCCCATGTCCCAGTCTCACTCCCCCCCCATGTCCCAGTCTCACTCCCCCCCCCATGTCCCAGTCTCACTCCCCCCCCATGTCCCAGTCTCACTCCCCCCCCATGTCCCAGTCCCCCCCCCATGTCCCAGTCTCACTCCCCCCCCATGTCCCAGTCTCACTCCCCCCCCATGTGCCAGTCTCACTCCCCCCCCATGTCCCAGTCTCACCCCCCCATGTCCCAGTCTCACCCCCCCATGTCCCAGTCTCACTCCCCCATGTCCCAGTCTCACTCCCCCATGTCCCAGTCTCACTCCCCCATGTCCCAGTCTCACCCCCCCCCATGTCCCAGTCTCACCCCCCCCCCATGTCCCAGTCTCACCCCCCCCCCATGTCCCAGTCTCACCCCCCCCCCATGTCCCAGTCTCACCCCCCCCATGTCCCAGTCTCACCCCCCCCCATGTCCCAGTCTCACCCCCCCCATGTCCCAGTCTCACCCCCCCCCCATGTCCCAGTCTCACCCCCCCCCCATGTCCCAGTCTCACTCACCCCCCCCCCATGTCCCAGTCTCACTCACCCCCCCCCATGTCCCAGTCTCACTCACCCCCCCCCATGTCCCAGTCTCACTCACCCCCCCCATGTCCCAGTCTCACTCACCCCCCCCCCATGTCCCAGTCTCACTCACCCCCCCCCATGTCCCAGTCTCACTCACCCCCCCCCCCCATGTCCCAGTCTCACTCACCCCCCCCCCCATGTCCCAGTCTCACTCACCCCCCCCCCATGTCCCAGTCTCATTCACCCCCCCCATGTCCCAGTCTCACTCACCCCCCCCCCCATGTCCCAGTCTCACTCACCCCCCCCATGTCCCAGTCTCACTCACCCCCCCCCCATGTCCCAGTCTCACTCACCCCCCCCCCATGTCCCAGTCTCACTCACCCCCCCCCATGTCCCAGTCTCACTCACCCCCCCCCCATGTCCCAGTCTCACTCACCCCCCCCCCCCATGTCCCAGTCTCACTCACCCCCCCCCCATGTGCCAGTCTCACTCACCCCCCCCCCCCATGTGCCAGTCTCACTCACCCCCTCTCCCCATGTCACACACGCAGGAAGCAGGAAGCAACGAGATGCTGCTGTGTACTGTAGCACAGCGCCACCTAATGGCCAAAAGAAAAATTGCAGCTGCAGACGGCTTTTTTCCCTCTGCTCCTGGCAAAATCGCCGCTGCTTCCTGCGCCCCCCCTAAACAATCTTGCGCCCCCCTAGGGGGGCGCGCCCCCCAGTTTGCGCACCGCTGCGCTAGCTGATAGGAAAAAAAGCCGCTTGTAACATTTGCATGGAGATTTGCCATCTTCATGCAAGGCTGTTACAGGCGATTGTACAGTAAATAAATACATTTTAATTATAGTGTACATGAGCAGGGGGTCTCCGGAGCTGACCTGTGTTGGTTTCAGGTCCGAGGACCCCCTACTTCAGGAGATATGGCCCCGTTATGGGGTGCCGGTATCCCAAGCAGAATTTCAATGTCCCGGTCACGTGACGCGGGAGCTTTAAAGTGCAGGGGATACCGGCACCCCATAACGGGGTCTGTACCTCCTGAAGTGGGGGGTCCTCGGACCTGAAACCAATGGGGTTCAGCTCAGGAGACCCCCTGCACATCTACACTAGTATTAAAAAACTGATAACAATAAAGAATAATTCATTACCATAGCGGCTATCCGCTATAGTAATGAAGCTGCATCAATGTACATTTTAATAATAGTGTGTGGGAGCAGGGGGTCCCCTGCTACCACACAATATTAATAAAAATACATTAAAGCAGCTTCATTACCTTAGCGGCTATCCGCTAAGGCAATGAAGGGATTAAGGCATAATAGCATGTTTATTGGGGACAATTGCCCCCAATAAACATAGCAATATACCACACACATCCCCCCGCCCCCTAACACATACACTACATTAATGTGCAAAATTACTATTATCCACATATGGATAATAATGCATTTGCCCATTAAATATACATTAATACAATAAATACATGTTGTACTCACCCTTGTCCTGCACCCATGATGAAGGCCAGCTGCAGCTGCATCTTCCTCCCCGTCCATACAGTGGGGTGCTGAAAAATATACAAAATAAGAACAAGTGCCAAACTAATGTCCCCAT
This sequence comes from Ascaphus truei, assembly GCF_040206685.1. NCBI lineage: Eukaryota > Metazoa > Chordata > Amphibia > Anura > Ascaphidae > Ascaphus > Ascaphus truei. The sequence continues at coordinate 76,440,161 of NC_134486.1, read as the reverse complement.
ACCCCTTAATGACCTTAGCGGTTATTAACCGCTACAGTCATTAAGGGGTTAAGCCACCCTGACCCGATACCCACTTATTTGTACAGTGGCTTCATCATGTATATATATATATATTATAATATATATATACTGTATATGCATGATTAACCAATATACAAATTAATACTGTACATGGCCAAATACAAATCTCTCCCAATATCAAACATCACCAAGCTCAATCAATATCTAATAAATCTAAATACAAACACTCAATTTGATAATGTGTACACGATACAAATAATCTTTGCATGATATATACTATGTCAAACAATGCTCCAAATCAAAGACACTAATCCAAACAAGATACAGATACAATCATTAAAGAAAAACAAAGCATCAACACAATTAATTTACCATCAATTAATCCAATCACCAATTAATTACAATCCAATTCAATTACACACTTCAAATCCTACAATCAAACCATTGTGTAAATTAATCTATGACAAAGTAACCATCAAACAACATCTATATGACAAAAAGAAGCCAATAAAATAATCTATAGAAACCAGCCTTTAACTAAACATTTGCAAACATTAAATGTACATTAGCAACACATTTTTACACAAAGCAGCAAATTACCATTCAAAAAAACATCCAACCAAGGCAAGCCAACACGTTTTTATTATACCTGTATGTATGTCCATCTATAGTTTACAGACATAAATACAGGTGCAATAAAAGAGCATTAAAAACAATTTAATCACATTAAAAATGAACATACAATACAACCACTGATTTGTCCTGTACGTATGTATACCCATAGTGACATACATACATTCAGGACAAATAAATGGACATTAAAAAAAAATGGACGTCAGGGAAAAAAGTCCAAAAATCCTGTAAAATAAATTTAAAATACTTTTTCTTTTTTTACTTACCATTAGATGAACCAGTCACAGCAATCAAGGGGAACCGGAACCACTGGAGCAGCTAATCCAACAACAGGAACCAGGTAACCATAAAATAAAAATCCATTACAATCCATAAGTGTCTTTATCTTCTTTTTTCTATTTGTAATCCATCGTGTATGTAATGTATTTATTGTATTAATGTATATTTAATGTACAAAAGTATTATTTATTATCCATATTTGGATAATAGTAATTTTGCACATTATTGTACTGTATGTGTTAGTGGGGTGTATTTAGTTAGAAATATTGTTTAGTATTTTTGTTGGCGCAACATTGGTACCGCAGGCCCGCGGGGACCCCGGGACGGCCGCAGGGACCCTGGGACGGCCGCGGGGTCAGCTGGGGACACCCGCGCGACCCCCGGCCTCCCTCGGGGACCCCTGTGGGGTCAGCTGGGGACACCCGCCGACCTGTTGTATTGGTTTTGCGCCTGCAAAAAGGTAAACAAAGAATTTTTTCTAAGTCCAGCTTTTTTTATCACCTGCCTTTAGCTGGTGAGCTTTATTCTGCGCAACTTTAACATACAATCAGTTTGCGTTGCTTAGTGAATCCCGCAGAAGGGCAGGATTCAGCGCAAAAAGCTGATCGTACGACAAAAGTTGGACTTAGAAAAAATTTCAATGAAAAGCCCGTTTTAGAGCGCAAAGTGCCTGTTTGCGCGGCTTAGTGCATAGCACTCGGCGGAACTTCACGTTCTAAGAGCACTGCGCTCTTAAAACGACTTATCACTGCTTAGTGCATAGCCCCTTGAACTGTTACATTACGTTAAGGGGGTCATTCTATATACCCCAAAGCGAACGTTCGGGTATTTCTTTTCACCGAAAACCCTAATTGACTTGAATGGGGGAATTCAGCCAAAAGCAGCCATTCCGGAATATAAAAAAAATAACCTGTAAGTGCAGCAAGACCAATTCTTTAGGTTGTAAGAAATGTGTGACTTGCTTCCCTGGCGACAACACACGTTTCCAACTTATTTAGCATGTACTGCTGCGGCCGAGTTTATTTGAGCATTTGCCCGGTCTCGCCCGCAGCAGTAACCAGGCGCGCGCCGGGATGTGCCTGGCGCGCGCCGAAGCCGCGGAGGAGCGCCCTCCGATCGGGGCTTTCTCCCTCCGCTCGCCGGGTCCGCCGGGTCCCCCGGGTCCCCCGGAACCCCCTGCCGCCGTCTCCCACATCGCGGGACACCAGGGCTCCCTCGGGGAGCCCTGGACGCGCGTGCAGGGGGCGCAGGCACCCGATGACGCGTGACCGCGGGCACGCCGAGGGAGTGCGGCTAGCATGCCGGGGCATCCCCCGGCTTGCGGAGCTAGCCGCACTCAAATAAAATGTGCCGCCTCTGTATTGCCTCCTTTGTTATTACCAATTTAAAAAAAAAGAAGATTAAACGTAGTGTGACAAAGTAAAAATTCTAGAACAATTTTTTTTTTTAAAAATACATGTTTACAGGTATGCTTTTATTGTAAAAACTGTAAAAGAAATAAATATATATTTTGCCCCTTGACTGAACACAAGCCTTCCTAACTGTGAAAGTGATCACGCTTTTAGTAACCTACAGTACGTAGGTCTACCACCAATCTTATTTTAATGAAACCATTCTGCTGCAGTATAACATGCCATACTCTTTTGAAGCTTTTAAATTAAATGTAGAATATCTAGCGCATCCTGAACTTTTTTCATCATATCTATTATGTCTCAATTTTTCCCAAAGACAGGAGTCATTTTTTTCCCCCAGGCAATTTTGATTAGTATGTACGCTGTTCATCAGCTTGTTAAATTGTATCGCTTCTCTCCAGTAGTCAGAATGTAAGAAAGTTCCTTTCAATTCTAAATGCTAAAGTAGATTAGTTTTAGTGAAGAGGGACTTATTTCCCGCTGTTTCATTTTTAGAAACTGTTAGTTACAGCTTGAAGTTCGCAGGGTGAATATATTTGGCTCTGTGGCATCAAATGCTAGAGCAATTACAAACCGGTATTGCTTGCAACCCGGCTTCTAAGGTCAAGATAGAGCTCAGCATCTCTTTTAATATACCAGCTATTTGTAAGAACCTTTAAACCTAGTCACAAAATAAAAATAATAAGGATCTTGACAGATTTAGCAGGTTAAAGGAAATCATCTCTGTGGCCCCCAGACAAAACAGAACAGCACAATAAATGGTGTACATTACCTATTTATACTGGGACGCAGAAGGGTGGCAGGCTCGAAGCAATTCTGCTGTTTTTTATGGTACAAAATGTAACTTTTATAAACTTTGTTAAAATTTCTTGAACTACTGGGGCTGGAAATTCCCCTGGACCCTCTGACCTTTCTGTTGGGAAAACAAGTTGAAGGCCTACCCGCTTCCCTAACTAAACTCATCTCCTATATACTAACGGCTGCAAGATGCTCAATTGCAGCTGCCTGGAAACAGATAAAATCACCCTCTAAAAGTATAGTCACTAAGAGAATTAATACAGTCATGACTATGGAAAAAATAACTGCCATGCTCAGGCAGAAAACACCCCAGTTCTATAACATCTGGTAACCGTGGCTCGACTACCAAAGACCAATGCCCATATAGGCCAACACCCAACTCTCACTAACAAAGTATATTACAGATGCAGCCACCAGTATTGGAACTTCTGGGAAATTTTGGGGAAGTCTCACAGTAAATGCCTCAACATTGCCTCAACATTTCTGTGAGATTCTTAATGGCCCATCGGATTAACACAGCAGGGGTCCCTGCAGTCCCACTCACTTTGAATGGGACTGCAGGGGCCCCTGCTGTGTTAATCTGATGGGCCATTAAAAATCTCACAGACATGTTGAGGCATTTACTGTGAAACTGCCCCAGAATTTCCCAGGTATGTGTTCTAATACTGGTGGCTGCAACTGTATTAATGTATACATAGAGAATTATGACGATGACAACTGCAATAAGTGATCAAAAAAAAAAAGATTTAGAAACTGATGTAAAAAATGTCCCACAGGATATTTAAAGATGGCGCGTTGGAGCAGTCTATCTAGCCAGTGTAGGGGTCCTGCGCAGGGCATTTAAACATGCAGTTGTCGGAGCGGGCGGTCGGGACATGCAGTTGTCGGAGCAGCAGACCTGACTTTGTTTGTTGGGTCAAGTGCGCAGCGGGCAGTTAGGGGGAGGAGCGGACATCGCAGTGAAGTGCCCCCCGGCAAGCTGCCATGCGGTGGTGTTCTATCGGTGTTTTGGTCACGGTAAAACGACGTCTACCCCATCACACGGGAACCTGCTGTTTAAGTCCCTCAGTGGCGTGTCGCTTTCCCCTCCCTGGGACCTGCTGGATTCCACTAGCCATCGTCTGGGATCCTAACTTAAAGGGCTCTGTCCCTATCTACAACATAATAAATAAGGGGGGCCTGATCTGCTCTATTACTTCATGAATACATCCCTATTTACTCTGCCCCGAGGCTCCTCTCCTCTTGTCCTCCCGGAACCATTTCTAGAGCCTTCCGCCTATCCTAAATACCCCATTGTGATGTCAGGATCCCCATGACAGCATACATTAACCTGCTAGTAACCCCTTTGTATATGCTGGTTAAGAAAATAATGCAAATGCTAAATGTATACCATGTTATTCCTGCGTTTTATTTCTTGAATAGACAGAATACCTTAAAGCCGCATCTAGCCTTACATAAGTCGCCTTGCTTTTTACAGGAATGGGAACCAGGGGTCTCAGCAGCTGAATCTTGTTATTTTCAGCTTTGGGGATCCACTGGTTCCACCAAGATACTTACCAGCGTTACTTCCTTTTTATATCTCCTGCATCATGCGGACCAATAGGAAGCAGCAACAGATGACGTAAGAGCGAGCTTTAAACCACCATTTTGTTTCCCCTGAGACTGATATGCTGATACCTTTACCAGCAAGTACCTCTGGTAACCAGGAGTGACCCTGAGCTGAGAATAGCGCAGTTCAGGTTCGTAAGACATCCTCGTTCCCAAGTTGTACAAAATCAGAGGAGGTGGGGAGGGGAGTGTTAAAAAAACAACAAGCTGTCACAACAGATGCAACCCCTAAAATCTGTAGTGCAATTACTCTATGAAATCTGCAGAAGCCGTTCCTGAAATCTGCTACAGGCTGTGACAGCTTTTTAGAAGTACCTTTACCCTGATAAATGATCCCAATGCTTTCCGTTGCAATGCAAATAAAAGAAACAGGTGAAACATAACATGAATCTGTGATTGAAACCTGTCTGCAGTCAATTCACTTCACTGCCTTATGTTTCAAAGTGACGTGCTCCTCTAATCTTGTACACACACACACACACACAAAAAAACCTCATAATCAGTTGTAACACCCCAGAGCCTTTCCAATTCTCAAAGTAATATTCCAAGCAGCTCAAGTGGAGCACAATAATACATAGCATTGCAATAGGCTGGATTCAGAGCTATTAAGTAGTAGGACTTAGGTAATAGCAGTCGTAAATTTATTCCATGTTTCGCAGCAGCCGGGCACAACGTGAAACTTAAATGGATGGTTCTTGGCTTTTGCTTACTAAAATTCATGATCTCTGTGTCTCAGGGGTAATAAAGCTAATAATGTAATGTACAGACAACAATAAAATGTTTTAACATGACATAAGTTAAAAAAAAAAAAAAAAAATAAGCCCGGGTGACACTAATCAAATAGTTTTGACAGTCATGATATCTGCTGAAAACAATGCTCTTTGGGGGTGATTCCATAAGCAAAGGACCTCTTATCATGCTGGCATTCTCTTTAATACCCATCGGTGTATTCTAAGTAACAACTGGTTTTAAGAGTTATAGAGCTTTCAATGAGGATATAGTGTCAATAATGTTAAATACATCATTACAAATGTATGTCAGAACAGTACATCTGCAATGAAAGTAGAACTGAATAGCTCAGCTTTTGCAATATAGCGAGATAGGCGATAATCGAGGGAATCACTGCGTGCATCAGTAACAATAAAATGCACAGTCAAAAATAATGGAGGGCCTTTCCTGGAAGGATACCCTATATAGACTAGCATCACAGAAACTGGGAATGGCACAAACCTTGGGGGGAAAAAACAACAGAAAATCAAGACTTCAAATTGCGCACTTTCATTAGTTAGGTGCTAATGGGGAATAGAATTGTCGTACATCACCCTCTCAATGACCATTGCAAGGTAAACCAATACACCACGTCGTGAGTCGTTGGTGTAGGAAGGGTGAACACCCACCTCATCTCATCTCACTCGTGTCATTGACATGTCACTCGCTATACACTGCTTTCTGGTCAAATTAGAAATGTCTTACGGTATATCAGTGGAAGTTGCACAGTACAACATGTGGCTTGCTCTAGGCCACAGGTTCTAAACTCCAGTCCTGAAGACCCAAGCCTCTGACTGAGCCACCTGTGCTGAAGTAGGGATATCCTGAAAACCTGACCTGTTGGTGGGTCTTATGGACTGAAGTTGAGAACCCCTGCTCTAGGCATTAATAATGTGCCAATAAGGTGTCCCTTAAATGGGCCGTAAAAGTGTCTTCTGATCATGGGAAGTGTCTGTCAAGATCTAATACAATGTACAGGCCTGTTCACTTATTTTTAATGATAAACATGCAAGGTTACAAGGAGTTGCCTTATCACTACAAAAATACTGAGTTCTTAATACTATATTCATGGCATCACTTTGTAAGAATATAATTCAGGTGTTAAGCATTGCTACCTTAAATCTAAACAGGGCTCATGAGAACCAAAGGGATTATTAAAGAGTGATTTAAGATTTGAATGCGTGCTTTGATTATGGCAAAAGCACATCCTCATCGTGGTCTTTATTGGGCTGATGTGAAGTGATTGTCTTTTTCTTTCAGTAATATGCATAATTAAATCAAATGTAAAAAAAAAGTGACAAAATCACTATATTGGAATTGTAAATTTGCAAAAACGAGGCCTTCCAAGAAATCAAAGGGCTCATTAGAAATATTTATGGTAACTTAATGCCAGGAAAATCAAGCAGAGAAGTGTATTCTGAAGTGCTACGTGGGCACAGAAGAATAAAGAACAATTCGATAAGAAAAAAGTGTATTGGTCACATGAAAAACTAATGGTTTAAGTCAGGGGTGCGCAAACTATTTGAGCTGCGCCCCCCGCGCCTGCTCTCCCACATGCTCGCTCCCCCTTACCTCTTTTGCAGAGTTCGTGTGACGTCATGTCCCACATCGCCATGGCAACCGGCATCAAATGACGCTGTGGGGTCACGTGATGTCACGTGATCCTGCGGTGTAATTTGATGCCACGTTGCCGTGGCGGTGTGTCACACCGAGCTTATGAATCCTGGTAAATAAAGTTGCAGAGGCCTCACACAATCTCTCTGCGTTTCCCTCTTTGGTTCTTCCCTCTTATCTGGTCCAGCAGTCAAAGCATTACAATGTGCTAGAGACAGATGAATATACTGTGGATGGACATTATATAGGGGTAGCAGACACAATGATGGAGGGAATGTCTCTAGGAGGGTGGGGGGGGGGGAATAGCCAATGCAGTTGACAGGATTAAAGAGTTTGTTCTGAGTGATAATTGCCTTTTCACAAAATCGGTATTTTTGAGGTTCGCTAGAGAGTGTTGATTTCTCTTAGCTACTTTTGTGTGCAATATTTTGCACCGGTCCCACCTTAGAACCCCTGATAGGTACATTAGGTGTATGCTAAAACTAGAGGAAACACTTGATTGATTTACAGTATCTCCTGCAGAACTCGTGTTGAAAACATTTCTTTAAGGGAATGGTGCTGCTTTAAACAAGTGTATATTAAAGGTATACTGTATGCTGATTATAACTTTCAAGGTCATATGATGGGCCACAGGTCAGTCAGTTAGGATTCGTTCTCTGTATTATGTTGCTAGCAATAAGATGTGATAATGTTTATACTGCTGCGGCCAAGTTTATTCGAGCATTTGCCCGTTCTTGGCCGCAGCAGTATCCTGGCGCGCGCCGAAGCAGCGGAAGAGCGCCCTCCGATCGGGGCGCTCTCCCTACCGCTGCCGGGTCCGCCGGGTCCCCCGGAACCCCCTGCCGCCGTCCCGCGATCGCGGGACACCAGGGCTCCCTCGGGGAGCCCTGGACGCGCGTGCAGGGGGCGCAGGCTCCCGATGACGCGTGACCGTGCGTCGGTGACGCGCGGCACTCCGAGGGGCGGCCACTAGCAAGCCGGGAAATCTCCCGGCTTGCGGAACCGGCCACACTTTAATAAAGTGTGTCGGTAGTGTATAAGTGTAGCCCTGTTTCCTTCTGAATACAGTATACTACCAATGCTGTCTAACCTGTTGGCTAGCAGGGCCTAAGCCTCTGCCACGGAGAGCCTGGGGCAATGTATATGTAGGGATAATCTCTTACCAGGTGCAGCGCCTCCACCTGCGATGGCTTCCAGTAGAGCGGGAGTTGCTCCTCGCAGGACAATAATACAATACTACTCACACAGCATATAAAAGAAACAGTAGCTTTACTAGCGGTAATCATAACCATGCGTATATCATTCCTGTCAATGTTACTCTTCAAGGAGACACAATAACTAACGCGTCTCGCAGGACGCGACCCTTCACCGTGTTCCAACACCGTGTCCAATACCCCATACCATAAACTCCCAAGGTGAATGTATGTGTGTGACTGCGCAGCCACTAATATGGACAATGTTAGAGTTGGTGCACTTATTGGATGTTACCTGCCGAGCGCTCCTGCGCTCGGGCCCGCAAACGGTCTTCACAAAGGATCCGACGACGTGGGGCTGTCTGTGATGTCCTCCGGGCCGATCCCACCCGGCGATTGATGGTACTCCTGGAAAGGTTTGGTCCCAAACCCAGAGATGCAGCTGTGACAGTCTCTGCGTCCCTAGCTCCACACACACTAACGTGACAGGTTCCTACTCTAGGGCCTGTCCCTATATTAACTAGACTTGACGGGGACTCAGGGCCTATCTGGGCCTGGGGGTATGCGGGCCTAGTATAGAGGCTACTTGCCTCTCTACACACTGAGCTCCTACCTCTTCCCCTTCCCGGTCTTCTCTGCCCAACGTGCTCCCCTGCGCAACCTCCTAACCTCTCCCTGCTCAGTCTCTTCGCCCTATTGGCTCCCGGCCGTCACCTGGTCCTGCTGAGGCTCATGGGACTTGTAGTCCCCTACTCTAAACCTCCTCTGGTTGGGCAGTGCTTTGTGCGCTCGCGCGCTCGCGCAACCACTTGCGCATGCGCAACCTCTCTGGTGTCGCCGTCGCCTACGGGACTACTGCGCATGCGCGAATACAGAAATGGCGGCGCCCTGGACGCTCGGGCTGCCGCGGGGCCTCTGGTGCACCGGAGCACTCCCTACAACCTTAACCGACTCTCTCACCACAACGGAGGTGAGGGTCAGTCTGGGGGACCTGGCTACATAAGTTAACAAGAAAGATGGATAGTACCCAATACAAAAGATGTGCAATAATACAAAGCAAAGGTTCTTTTTTTTACTATTGACAATGTTTTTTTGTAGTGATTTTCAGTTGCGGTTATGTCATTACTTTACCACATACTTCACATTTTTTTTCACAAACGAACTGATGTGAGTTGTCAGGTTATAGTATACAAGGATTTATTGTACAACAGAAACAAGGAGCGCTAAGTAGCATAACAAAAGAATGGGCTGAGTTATGTCACCCTTTGTACTTAGGTATTTTTTAATTGGTGACTGTTCTTGTAAACACAAGCCTATTCTTGTCCTCAATTTCTTTTAACTTGCTTTAAAATTAGTTTAATAAGACACAACTTTAGTATATATTTAGTGTTTTGAAACTTGATTATGTTACTTGTAGAAAATATGCCAAAGGGCACAATTGCAAACCAAGACCAGCTTGTACCACTCAATGAGCTCACATCAATGAAGGAATTGTTTTTCTATTTTTCGATAAAAAGGTAATTATTATTTTGTAGTTTATGGGCATCCACAAAAAAAGGATACTTTTTATCTCGGTAAAATCTCAGTATCATCCTATGCAACACTAGGCCTATCTGTGCAGAACGCTTACATACTTGAAGAAATAAAATCAAATGAATGACTCCTGATTAGCCAATCAGCATACAGACTTTCCCATAGATATTCATCACAGGGTTCCGACGAGTAGACTCCTCCCCCTTAAGAAGCGTGTCAATCACGCGAAACATATGTTGGGCTGAATAGGACGTCGCGGAGGTGACGTCACGTAGGAGCGGCGGTCCATGCGGTCGATGCAGATCAGAAGTACAAGGCTTGTATCTTACACCATTACTAATCGGGTTCGCTGTAACCCTCTATATATCCTCCATATACAGTACAGTACACACAAGTTATAGTGGTATTTATCATGAGTTAACAGGCTGCGCTTGTGAGAGTCTGTATTTGACAGAGAGGATACTATGTGGCAGAAACTATTAGACCAGTTATAACATCAACAACCATACTATGTGGCCAGATTGTTTTTCATTAGACCATATGTTGAATAACTATATTGAACCCATACTGACAGTCTAAAATTCCTGCCTGGAGGTGTATACTTTGTTTGCTGTTTTAGGCTTTATGTACTCTATAGCTTAAATTCTGGTAGAGTATACTCATTCCCTAGAGCAGGTTTTGAATACTACAAGCTGTTACTTTGTATCTCATGAGTAAACGTTCATCCAGCAAGGATATTTGGCAAACCCTGGGATATATACCTATCTCCACAGGGGAAACTCAGGGTTTAAGTAAGCTTGTATTTGGATACCCCCACTACTTATTTGTTGCACATACAGAGTTCAGGTCTTTGATTTATCTGCATTTAGAGTGTATTAATACTCCCACTGACAAGATATAGTGGTTACGATATGACCTAAGGACCGCAGGAGAGAGGAAAGATTTTTGACTATTGGTTCTATTATAGTTTATCAATAGCCTTTACTCTCTTTTCTCCCTACCTCCTCCATGGGGAATTTTAACAATTTTAACCATTTAGTGTGTAATTAATTATATATGTAATAAAACTTTTTTGTTTTTGTCGCTCATACTTTCCCTGTTTGGGATCTGGTTATTGGAACACAGGAGAATCTAATTGTGAATTATGGTATTGAGTGCAAATAGTGTGGTGCTTTGAGCCCGCCTCTTTGGGTTCCCTTTGTATTCTATACTTGAAGAACAATCTGAAAAATATCTTGACCTCAACAAGTGAAACAAACACATATCATGTTGACTTATTAACAAATATGTCATCAACTGGTCGAAGTCATACGATTTGAGTCGTTTATGAAACGAAGAACTTGGTTTGCATTAGAAAATTGTGTTTCAATGCTTTGCTGAAGTACACAAAATAAATTGTTCTGTCAGCATTTACATGTTCTCAATTAATTTAGCTCAAAACTACTTGACTACTGAAATAAAATGTCATCAGTTATTAGTGCTAGCTAATGACACATTGTTTACTTGCATGACCACTAACAAGCATTTAAAGCTGCTGCCTTTAGGGAATTGTCCTCTAAATGCCTTGTAGCTTTTGGGGATAACCCTGATCCAAGTCCATGTCATGCAGTTTCAAATAAATCATCCAGATAAAACTTCTCTATTGATTACAAAGCATACAAATATAAATAACATTATTTAATATTTCATGTAAATGTAACGGTGTTCCCCCCCCCCCCACCCCCCCAAATTGCAGATAGGGGCCATTACAGGGTGTGCGGTGAATATACCTGCTAGTAACAGGAGGGAAGAGTCGTCCGCGATGACTTGGGGACACAGGAACAGGCCTCTGGGGTTCATACCCCACATAATACTTAGCAGAACAACGCATCCATCTGCCGTAGGCTCCCAGGATATGAAGATGATCTCCCAGGGTAGAACTGATTACCTCTCCCCCCAGTTAGATCACACACCAGGCCGGAGGTATATTGCAAAACAGGAACGGGGTATTACTACGGTCTGCAGTAACACAACAGGTACTCAGCAGTCTTCTGCCGGATTCAGTCTCTCAGATCAGTTATCACTGAAGATGGTCCCTGGACCGCCACTACAGGCCAAGGGCACAAGCAGCCATCCTAGCTCTTCCCCACCTCCCTGGCGGAGGCAGAGGTATTGGTCCACACTCACTCCTCCCTGCAGGGAAGAGCACATGGGAAGGCCCCAATCTCAGGTTCCCAGTCGTGCTCCATGTGAATGGATATTCCAGGCAAAAGATGACACATTGTATGCTCATTTGCATGTCATTTCCCAGAATCCCTTGCTGCAGTGGGAGGGGAGCACTGTATGCTGGGTGATAATGGTTGAAAGGCAGGGGTGCAGACCTGTCTAAGACATGTGAATGTGCTCACAAGTGATTTTCTATCTATCTATCTATCTATCTATCTATCTATCTATCTATCTATCTATCTATCTATCTATACTTATTAAGGTTATGGTGGGTAAAAAAAGTGACAAAAACCCTCCACAGTAAAGCATAAAGCAACTGTAAATATTCCTGTATATTCATTTGCATGTCTTAGACAGGTCTGCAACCCTTTCTTTCACCATTATCACCCAGCACACAGCACTTCCACTGCAGCAAGGGATTCTGGGAAATGACATGCAAATGAGCACACAGTGCCACCTTTTATCTCAAGCTCACATTACATGAGCAACCCTTAGCCAATGCATGCTGCTTTAGACACAGCTTTTAAGCAAGGGCTTGGGAGATGCAAAACCAGTAAACCCACTCACAGACATGTTTCAACCTTGATGGGTATCATCAGTGTGAGGTTGGTTGCTGGCATTTGATGATACCCATCAAGGTTGAAACATGTCTGTGAGTGGGTTTACTGGCTTTGCATCTCCCAAGCCCTTGCTTAAAAGCTATGTCTAAAGCAGCATGCATTGGCTAAAGGTTGCTCATGTAATGTGAGCTTGAGATAAAAGGTGGCACTGTGTGCTCATTTGCATGTCATTTCCCAGAATCCCTTGCTGCAGTGGAAGTTGTAAGGAATCCACACCTCAGTTTACTGCTTACCTTGCCTCACAGACCTGTGCAGTCCTGGAACACTCCCTCTGGTATCTACTGCAGCTGTGCAAGCTATCACTGCAACCTAGCCTTGTACTCACTCATTGGAGCAGTGCCTTCACACCCTCCTCCGGGGATTGGCCCGCTGGCCTTTAAGTACTGCATCCCCACAATCCTTCTTTGCCGAGCATAGTCCTTCCTGGATGTCACTGAGTGTTCTGCCACAAGCCCCTGGCTTGTTATCTCGTTACTACTCTGTTTTGTCCTAGTTCTTGTTCCTGTGCTGAAGCATTGATCCCCAGCGTACTTCAGCTTCCTGGTTTCCTGAGGCCAGCTACTACTCTCTCGTAGAGGCCTGCTTTCCTGAGGCCTGCTGCTATTTTCACGCAGAGGTCTTTTCCTGTGCTGAAGCAGAGGATTCTCCAGCCCGCTCAGGACTCTTGCGCTGAAGCACTGGTTTACCAGTACAGCCAGTCGGTGTGCCCACTCTGGTCTGCCTATCCTTTCCTGAGACCAGTACCATGGACCATGGTCGCCGCACGCGCCGAGGCTACTCCCGCGCTCACGCTCTTAAGCTGAAGCGGGGAAATCCTGACTACCTGTTGCCGAACTCCTGCTTGAACAATGTTTACCCTGATGTCTCCGATCTTGACCCTGGCTTGTCCACTGACGATGCTGCCTTCTCCAGTCCCGACCCTGCTACGTACGACTACGAACTGCGCAATCCGGATCAGCCTGCGCGGTCTAAGGTCGGTGCTTTTACAACCCCACCTCAGCCACGCGGTCCGACCCAGGTTTGTGGCGAGCACAACCGTGACAGAAGTGCTGTGTGCTGGGTGATAATGGTGAAAGACAGGGTTGCAGACCTGTCTAAGACATGCAAATGAATATACAGGAATATTTACAGTTGCTTTATGCTTTACTGTGGAGGGGTTTTGTCACTTTTTTTTACCCATTGTAACCTTAATAAGTGTGGTGATTACCGACTCTTATCTCATTTGAGCAAATGCCAGCAACCAACCTCACACTGATGATACCCATCAAGGTTGAAACATGTCTGTGAGTGGGTTTACTGGCTTTGCATCTCCCAAGCCCTTGCTTAAAAGCTGTGTCTAAAGCAGCATGCATTGGCTAAGGGTTACTCATGTAATGTGAGCTTGAGATAAAAGGTGGCACTGTGTGCTCATTTGCATGTCATTTCCCAGAATCCCTTGCTGCAGTGGAAGTGCTGTGTGATAATGGTGAAAGACAGGGTTGCAGACCTGTCTAAGACATGCAAATGAATATACAGGAATATTTATCTATCTATACACACACACACACACACACACACACACACACACACACACACACACACACACACACACACACACACACACACACACACACACAGTATATTACATCTGTAAATGTCCAGACTTTCCTTATCTTTGCATAAATGAACTTCTCAAGATTTGAGGAGCATGGTCTTCATAGCTTTTGCAGTGTCATGCATTTGGTACCAAAACAAATGACTACAATATAAATCTAAAACTATCTGGGATCAAATGGTGTTATACTGACACACTGATGTAGAAGTGGACCTATTTGAAACAGTTAACCAGCAATGCAAAACATCTCAGGATGTTTGTCTAAACACTTCTTCTATACACGGCGGTCACAGCAGTAAGGAGGGTTCAAACTGAAAGCCATTCCTTTCCTTGCTCAGCTGCATAGGTAACAGATCATTTTCTTCATTCAAATAATGTAGGTAATGCAGAATATTAACATATAATATAGGTGATTATGAAAATTCCATTGCAATTTGTTAGCATGTGGCAGACAGCCATGGGGGAAGAGTTCATTACTGTGAAAGTATGAATTCAGAAATGTGCTGTGAGGGAATTAATCGCCATCTGTAAGGCTATAAAAGACAAATAATAGGAATTTGTTATGATTTAAATTTTTACATCTAATTTAATCAATTCCTTATTTCTTTGTTCTTCATACTGTTATGCTGTTAATTCTGTCTGAGATCTTTCCAAAATTAATATCTAAATACTATGTAGTTTGGTCAAAATGAACATTAAATAATTATCAGATAGGAGAGAAATAGCACGAGATGGAAATAGCACACGTTTTTCAATAACCACTTCTCTTGCAAAGGTGCCTATTAGTAAAGGTGTTAATTTAAGCATTTAATTTAAGTAGTTAAGATGTTAATTTATAACAATAAGGAGTGCTGACCCTTGTGCTAACATGTTTAGCTGGTAAGATAAAACACCTAAGATCAATAAAGGATATTCCAGAGCCAAAAGCATAACAGGTTGATATAATTTAGTGTTGTGTAAAACAGTACTGAAGGTCTTGGTTAATATCTAAGGCAGCGTTTTTCAACAGCCGTTTATAGGAGCCCTTGGGTTCCCCCGGCATCCCGAAAGCGTTCCCTGCAATTTTCAGGTCATTTGAAAATTGTACCAAATACAGAAGAATTTACAATGCATCTGATATCAGATGCAGTATTAGAGAGGGTTGGAATTCCTTAAAATGCATCTGATATCAGACACGCTATGAGAGAGGGTCGGGATTCCTTACAATGCATCTGATATCAGACACGCTATGAGAGAGGGTCGGGATTCCTTACAATGCATCTGATATCAGATGCGGTATTCGAGAGGGTCGGGATTCCTTACAATGCATCTGATCTCAGACACGCTATGAGAGAGGGTCGGGATTCCTTACAATGCATCTGATATCAGACGCGCTATGAGAGAGGGTCGGGATTCCTTACAATGCATCTGATCTCAGACACGCTATGAGAGAGGGTCGGGATTCCTTACAATGCATCTGATATCAGACGCGCTATGAGAGAGGGTCGGGATTCCTTACAATGCATCTGATATCAGACGCGCTATGAGAGAGGGTCGGGATTCCTTACAATGCATCTGATATCAGACTCGCTATTAGAGAGGGTTGGGGTTGCTTACAATGCATCTAATCTCAGACGTACTCTTAGAGAGGGTTTGGGTTGCTTACAATGAATCTGATATCAGACACGCTATTGGAGAGGGTTGGGGTTCCTTACAAAGCATCTCATCTCAGACGTGCTATTGAGGAGAGTTGGGGTTCTGCAGAATTTTATAATATAATTATAGGGTTCCTTAACCAAAAAAAGGTTAAAAAAAAACACTGATCTGAGGTACAGTCCCTCCCAGCACCCAAGTGAATCAATGACATTGGCAATAACATATTGAAAGGCTTATTCTGTAATTTGCGATAGCTCCAATCTGGTCTTGTCCATGCAATCGCGCCAGATTGGCGTTATCACAAATTACATAATAAGAGCCCAAGTCTTTTTAATTGTGTTTTCTTTTATATCAGATAACTACAAATACTCTTACGTATTGTTTGTCCTGTTACAGTAGAGGCAACGTTTATTCTAGCATTTGCCGTAAACTAGCCGGGTTACATTCTGGGTATGTGCTGGGTATGTGCTGGGTATGTTCTGGGCTAGTTTGAGGCACGTTTAAGGCATTTCTGCATTGACTAACGACCCATAGAATTAACACAGCAGGGATCCCTGGCATTCCAATTCAGTTTGAATGGGACTGCCAGGGACCCCCGCTGTTAATCTGATAGGCCATTAATCAATGCAGAAATGCTGGGGCTAGTTTAAGGAAAGTTTAAGGCATGTATTCAGAATGTACCTGGGTGTTTCCTGGGTTTTTTGGGGAATTGCCACTGGTTTTTGTTCGAATAAGAGTTGCCTCTACTGTAGATCGACGGTCAAATGACAACCTGAAATTTGGAAATAAAATACACATTTTATTTGCTCTCTTGTAATATCCTCCCGGAGAAGAACATGAATAGTTAGGCCAAACTTGTCACGTATGGAGAAGACAATTCATTGACACGTGAACACAACACCAGTCTCTCTAATGATAAGAAAAATGTATTCTTCAGTTTTAGTATGATTACATTTCTTTAACCCTTCGAGTACCCGAACACATGGCCATGCTTTGTTGCCCTGTCTGGCACTCAAGTGGATAAAAAACAATGATGTTGTTGAGTTCTTTCATTTTTTGGGGGGGAGGTGTAATGTAAGAAAACCTTACCCAAGTCTCATTTACTTAACAAAAAACAGATTGCCTTTACTTTTACATTCGGATTGCATGCATTGTGATATAATCCATTAATGCCGTTTTACAGGGAAACATTAGTGTGAAATAATATTTTCTTGACTTTAGTGAAATTGGTCACTAGCATGAATTAATCGCCTTACAGCTGTTTTATAACTTAGCCCTCGTAACTTTGAATAGCTGTAGTATTGTTGCCTAAGCCAGTCCCTGCCAAAAGCAATATACAGTGACATTCTGTGGTATTCATTTATTAATTGTTCTGCTATATCAACGCATTTTTTTGTGCCAAAAATGTGAAAATATGTCAATAATAACTGACATTTGGAAACAAATGTAAAAATGGTAAATGTATTCTTTCTGGATATTTGAGATGGGCCATGAGCTGAGAGAACAGCAGTCAATACTAAAAAAATGTAAATATATGGTTTATTGGTTAGTTTTCAAAACTCTGATGACACTTCTTATTTCAAATAGTTTACTTTTAAGAGAGAAATGTAGCATCTGAAACACTGAGAGATGCATGTCTTTAGAATAAGCAGATAAAATGACTGATAGAGCCACACAGTGCTAGTTTTCAAACTGTGACAGTGAAGCAGCTGAAGCCAACTGCTGATGAGAAGATTAGATATGCATTACAATATATGTGCAGCTTAAGCGTCTAAAACTTCAAAGAAAGTGAGTTTTAGAAGTTAAAAAATCCAGACTAATATTGGGTTAAGTTGATAATTATATATTAGGGGCTCAGTACAGATAAATAACCTCTATGCCTTGGTCAGAAGGGATTAATTTTAAGATATGAAAAGCAGCACTATCCTAACTATAAAGTAGAACGGTGATATTAAAAAAACAATGCCCCATGCCATTTTATTCGTGAGCGAAGTACTGTACCAAAAACAAATACAGCAATAGGTTTGGTCACAATGAGTCCCAGTAAGATACAAGGTTTGTCAGTACTATGAGACCACCCAAGAAGCTCAAATGAAGCTGTTGCTGCCAGGGATTTTCTGCAGTATAGTTGTTTTAAGTGATCAATGTTTCGTAAATTCTTTCTTTTTTTTCTGCTTGATTCAATTTTTTATTGTTGCTAAATGCTGTTTTCTTTTAACCCGTGTAGCAATGACAATGTCAGATAAGCACATTTTAACAACTGGCTGAGCTTATTGTTAAACTGAGCAAAAGATTCACGTGGTACCTGCCCGGGGCTCCAGCACCCGGGTATGCAGGAATAACAAGGAGGATCCTTCTGATCCAACGTTGTCATCCGTGATGGCGTCCGCCTCCGCATGGGGGTGAATTCTGGCGGGGATAATATCAACCTACCGTCTTTACCGTGTAACTGGTATGGTCCCAGACCACAGGCCGCAGTCACCGCGTGGCGTCTCACCGGGGCTGTATCTGACTATAGTCCGCTACTGGGGAAAGGTCCCTGACTATGGGCTTTCCCTATAGCAGCCACAAGCTACAGTGAGTCGGGGCCTAAGGGGGGAGATCTGGCCTTGTCCAGGGGCAGCACTGCTCCCTGGACACTACCTGCTCCTCAGAAGTCCCTCTTCTGACTAGCGTGGTCCCTGGCGCGCCAAATGTATGAATAGCGGTGCAGGGGGAATACTGTAGCCCTATTGGCTGTGCTTGTACACATGTCCGGCAGCCCCAGTGCATGCTGGGGGCTGTAGTTCTCCTCAGAGCCCTGTGCTGCAATGGCTGCCGCTCTTGCGCTATCACATGCGCGAGTCTCTTGTGCATGCACAACATTTCCAACATGGCTGCCCCCTGCGGAGGGAGCCGCCGGAATCTCCTGCGACCGGATCGCCAGCTGCCGCACCACACTCCCTACCCCGCCCCCCCCGTAATGGAGGTTCAGTACAGGTGAGATTTTGTATCCCACTGTTGATCCAAAAATATATATGGGCAACTGTACAAAGTGCACAATGTGACAAGTGGGAAAGTATATATCACAAAACCAAAATAAGTAACAACAGTATGCCACACAGTAAAGCAATAACCAGTACAACTAAATACTAGAAACATCAAAGA
The DNA here is from genome assembly GCF_040206685.1 of Ascaphus truei. Classification (NCBI taxonomy): domain Eukaryota; kingdom Metazoa; phylum Chordata; class Amphibia; order Anura; family Ascaphidae; genus Ascaphus; species Ascaphus truei. The sequence continues at coordinate 76,421,101 of NC_134486.1, read as the reverse complement.
ATAAAAAAATATATATATAGAATAAAAAATAGGAAAATAATGAGAGTACTTGGGTAGAGAAAAGCCCAATATTCAAATATAAAGCAAAGGTAGAATACTTTGTGGAGGCTTCTGGCAGCTTTTCAATGATTATACCATATCCACAAAGATCTATAAGAATGAAAAGAAAAGTGCGCTCCATGGTGTAATAAAGTAAAACAAATAATTTAATGCATCTAGATTGGTGTGATTTGCACTTACACAAATAGGTAGGTAAAAAGCATTGGAGAGAATATGTGAATAATGACTATTTACAAATTCTCTGTGATGCTTTGTTCCTACCTATTTGTATAAGTGCATATCACACCAATCAATTTTTTTTTTACCTTGCTACACCACGGAACGTGTGAGATACAGCGTAAATATATATATATATATATATATATATATATATATATATATATATATATATATATATATATATATATATATATATATATATATATATACAGCATAAATGAATTCTTCAGTATTAGGTGATACCTTTTTTATTGGACTAACAATTTATCTCATATGACATAAATTGTTAGTCCAATAAAAAAGGTATCACCTAATACTGAAGAATTCATTTATTCTGCACTATCGCAACTGGACTAACACGGCTATTTTCTGCTTTATATATATGCAGAAAACCTCCACCGTTTGCATATAGACAATAAAGAATATCACTTGTGAGCACATTCACATGTCTTAGACAGGTCTGCAATCCTGCCTTTCAACCATTATTACCTCGCATACAGTGCTCCCACTGCAGCAAGGGATTCTGGGAGATGACATGCAAATGAGCACACAATGTGTCACCTTTTGCCTGGAATATCCATTCACATGGAGCCCATTTAAACTGATGTATCGCCGTTGACACAGCTTTTAAACACAGCATGGGACTAGCAAAGCAAGTTTAAACCACTCACAGACATGTTTCAACCTTGATGGGTATCATCAGTGTGAGGTTGGTATAAACTTGCTCTGAAATATTTCTAGGCTGGGTAGGTTTACCATATATTTTAAGTTATGGTGGGTGAAAAAGGCGACAGAAAACCTCCACCGTTAGCATATAGCCAATAAAGAATATCACTTGTGAGCACATTCACATGTCTTAGACAGGTCTGCAACCCTGCCTTTCAACCATTATCACCTCGCATACAGTGCTCTCACTGCAGCAAGGGATTCTGGGAGATGACATGCAAATGAGCACACAATGTGTCACCTTTTGCCTGGAATATCCATTCACATGGAGCCCATGTATATATACATACATACATACATACATACACTGAAAACCTGTCCACCATACATAAAATCAGTAAGGTACAGTATAAGTAACAATATCCAAATTTCATATTAATATATATATATATATATATATATATATATATATATAAGACTAGATCACAGTAGGCACACCTACTGTAGATAAATGCACGTGCATGCAACATAGTAATCAAATGGGGGTATATTCTATCCAAAACAATAGATCGAAGTACATCAGCACTGATGAAGGTCCTATATTGAGGACCGAAACATTGGATTTATTTCTTAACATACAATTATTTCTCTGACCTGTAATGGGCTGATAATTTCTTTACTTCGAGCCATGAGTTTGGGTAACATATACCTATATAGTGTGTGTGTGTGTGTGTGTGTGTGTGTGTGTGTGTGTGTGTGTGTGTGTGTGTGTGTGTGTGTGTGTGTGTGTGTGTGTGTGTGTGTGTGTGTGTGTGTGTGTGTGTGTGTGTGTGTGTGTGTGTGTGTGTGTGTGTGTGTGTGTGTGTGTGTGTGTGTGTGTGTGTGTGTAACAGAATTTTTCAAATCATTAAATAATAATATCTCAATATTGTACATATGAAATAAATAGAATCATGGATTCTGAAGCACCAGACTGATGGTATCGAGCGAATCCAGGACGAACGTTTCTTTGGGCATCCCAAGTTGCAGAGGTGAAGATTTTCACATATAATAATTTCATTTACTCTGGGTTTGTAATTTTGGGAAAATTTCTTGGTTATTTACCCCACCTTATGGTTTCATGTCTCATAAGAAAGCAAACTGTACCAGATTTTATTACTTGCTGCAAAGGTAAAGTTCTGGATCAGGATCGGGTCTTGATCAAAGATTATAATTTTTATTTTTTATATTTAATATTTAGATTTTTAATATAATTTCAATGTATTCGCAATAAAATAGACGAGTGCTGTTCTACTTCCAGTTTTGTCCATCTGAAACACTTCATAAAATAATATACACACCCCAAATTGGAAGTTGTTCCATTACAATATGGAAATAATGGTATGATATACAAAGATTTGATAACGTTCCTCAAAAATCCCTCCAAGTTTGTTGTGTTGGGAACAATGCAATTCTGCATTTCTCTTCTGTGCTTGTACTTTACAGAATACAGTAAAATGTTGGGTGATGAAGGGGAACCAGAAGGGATTGGTGAGGAATGAGAGCATTTTACACTACAGGTTAATTTAGCTTTCAGCATCAGGAAATACAGTTTATGACAAATCCAGGATGGCACCCCATTGAGCTCTGAGAAACTTTATTGGCCTCCTCCATATAATTTTTAGATTTAATTTTGTATAGCTATTTAATCTTACAGAAACACTTTCACATTTTCATGGCTCAAATCTTTTTGGAACATATCTGTTTGAATCCTCTGTTAGAGTTATCAACACAGTGGAAAAACCTACAGTATAAACCTACCAAAATATCTCCAATGTCAGCTTCTGAGGATTTAATTATGCCGCGTGATTTCATATGATACCCTGGTTCAAATGGATAGATGATACAATTTGATCTAAATTCAGGTGCTGTTATCAAAACAATTTTTGTCCTGATGTATTATACAAGATGGAGGAAGTGCAGCAAGTGCCTGTAGTTCTCCAACCTGTCTGGCTGAGGAAATGGCTTCTAGGAATATTGTTTTAATGGTGAGGAATGATTAACGGATCTCTTGAAAAATTTAAATGAACCTGACCTCCGGAGCCAGACACAATATTCAGATCCATGCTGGAATAGGAGTTTGAAAATGTGGTTTGATCCTGGAAATTGCTTTTACAAACCCAACTATTATGTGATGGGAAGCAATAGACTTTAAAAAAAAAGGCTCCTAGGGTTGAAATTAATGGAGGAAGGTTTAGGCCCCTTTTTAAAACTGGTTTGCAAAAAGTTCTTTATTTGAGATGTCCAGACCTAAATAGGTGTAATATTATTGGTAAGATACCAAGACCAAAAGATGGTCCAGATCCTGTGGTAGATGGTTGATGTAACCTTCTTTCTAGAAGACAACAGTGTCTCAAGTGTATTTTTTCTCTGGCTCACATTTACTAGGGACCATGGCTCAAATTCCAAGCTGCCAAGAAAAGACTGTGGATTTGGATGAAAAAGTGGCCCTCAGAGCTGTTTTTAGAAATTGGCTCAGCTCCTTGCAGGTCTTATCACAAATACCTTGCTAACGGAGGTGAGCTGCTATAGTGAACATTACCTTGTGAAGGTTCGGGGAGCTGTCGCTGTCCCAAAAGGTAATGCCGGTAACTGATTTGCCTTCGAAGAAAAACCTAAGGAATTTGTGTTGTTCTTGAGCTATATGAATATGTAAATGCTTCCCTAAGATCTATTGATGCCATGTAATCCCCTTTCTGTAGAACAATGAACACTGACCTAAGAGACTCCATTTTTAATTGCCTGACCTGAAGCCAACAATATACTTAATTGAGGTCTAGTACCACTCTGTAGCCTCCAGTGGTTTTGAGGACTACAAATAGGTGGGAATAGATTCCTTGTTGCTCTTGTTGTTTTGAAAATGCAGTGATCGCCCTGTTGGCTAAAAAATATTGAATCGCCTTTCTTGCGGGCACAGCTTTGGCTGGATCCGCCGGCCATTTTTAACTAGATAAATTTGCCTAGGATTGGCAGTTGTCTGAATTCTAGATGATAACATGTCCTCACAATATTGAGAACCCAGGCATCTGGCATTATCTGAGCCCACTGATGAAGAAATGTGGGTATCCTGCATCGGGACCCATTGATTTTCAAAATGTTGTTGAAAGGGCTTTGTGGCCCCCTCAGCAACCTTTCTTTAAAGAGATAGTTTGCCAGTGAAACTGCCTCCCAGGCCTGTACATTTTAGCCTCCTGAAAGGACTGTCATGAGCAACGGCCTGATGTCGAAGGTCTAGATCTTCTTTCCTGAGGTAGGACATTACCGTTGCCTCCAGAGGTTTTTGGGGATTGTCATCAAGGGCTTCCCCAAAGAGGAAAGACCCCTTGAAAAAGGCAGGGACAGTAATTTGTTTTTCGAGGAGGACTCCGCTGCCCAGGATCTAAGCATAGTACTCTTCTAGCTACGACAGACTGAGCAGAAGAATTGTCTATCAGCGAAGCATAACAAAGGAAGTTTACTGCATCGTTAATCATGGCGTTACCCTTCATCAATTTTTTCCCTGGTAAACCAGCATCTAATTCTGTTTTCAGCTTTTCATTCCAGATTTTCACTGTTCCGAAGTTGTTATAATTTAATGTTGTTCTTGAGCACCAAATTCATAGGTCGGTCCAT